>NC_080742.1:95541276-95844307 GCF_020826845.1 Diceros bicornis minor | reverse complement strand
GGGTTGAGCGCAGCCAAGCTCTCAGCAGAGAGGAAGGAAGAGCGGGGCACAGCCACCGTGTTGGGAAGGAGTCACCCCCCTGAGCTGCTCGGGGGCTGCCCAGAAAGTGGGGGGTGCTCCCCAGGACCCCACCTCCCCAGGAAGAGAGGATGCTGCCGCGGCGGCTCAGTGAGAATTCAGGGACAGACACACACATCCAGAGAGTCTGAAGAGGAGCAGAGTCAGTCCAAGTGGGGAAGCCCAGAACCCAGAGAACGGGAAGCAAGTGGAGGAAGCAACCATTTGTGAGACCCCCCTCCCCAACCCTGGGCCTGGGCCAGCGACCTTCAGCATCCCAGACCCCAGGCCCTAGGAGGGGAATGCAGCTGGGAGAGCAGGCAGCCCAGGAGGCTGGGCCTGGCTTAAGTTACAGCTGCAGGGCTGGGGGCTGGAGGTGCAGCACAGCCTTACGGGGTGAGTCTCCCAGGCCCAGGGCCTGACCTGCAGAGACCCGGGAAAACTGACCCAACAAGGTCTCCTCCTTGTTTCTTCCCCTTTCATCTCTCTAGGGTTTTCAGAGGGTCCGAGGGGTTCCCCTCAGGCTGTTACTTGTCTCTCTCAGCCTGCCCCCTCCTCTTTGACTTCTCGTGGGGCCCTCTGATGCCCCGACCAGTCCCTCCTCTGGAATCACTTCCTCAGGATTTCGTGACGTTATGCTCACCCTCTCTCCTCCTGCCTCCTTGACGGCCTCTCGTCTTCATCTGCCCACCCCACGAATGCTGGCGTTCCCCAGGTTCTAGTCGGGGCTTGTCTCATTCTGCAACCCAGCCCCAGGCCTCAGGGATCAGCCATTATATTTTGCTGAAGACTCCCAGCTCTTCAGGCCACATCTTCCTCCTGACCCTCAAATTCACCTATCCAACCCTCACTGGAGGTCTCTTCTCCATGCGGATGCTCCGGCGCTCAGGGCCTCAGTGGTCTGGCCCCTCATTTCTCAGTGGTCTGGTTCCTCCTCCATGCGCCTCCCCAGCATCTTGCAGCTCCCCTGGTGAGCTATACTCCCTGGCCCTGGAGTGCCAGCTCCCTCTGCTCACTCCGTCTCCCTGCCCCGTGCAGGGAGCTGATTCTCGCCCAGGCCAGGTGAGGAGCAGGCACATTCGGGGCCCTCCGGCATTCAGGAATGAGGCCAGCCACACTCCGGAGATGATGGGGTCCCACTTTATTGCAGTCCCAGGAGCTATGCACTCTAACCTGGGGCACAGATGAGTGGTGGTCAGAGTTCCACTTGAACAAGTCCTTCATCCTCCTCCTGGTTCTGGACAGATTCCAACACAGCCGTACTTTCCTTCTGGTCTCAGGAAAATGTAGTTCTCAGTGTGCCTGCCCCAGGGCTGCAGCTCCCAGCAGCTGCCAGTCTCCTTTCCTGCCCCCCAAATCTACCCACTCAGGAAATGGGGATCAGGTGGGCAGGGTGACAAAGCAAACTTCGCTTCAGCCAGGACTTTGCCACCAAACAGTAATTTCCCACCACTCACTAGTCACTAGACACAGTCAAGTCTTCAGTACAAGCTACACTCAGCACCCCACTCCAGGACGCCCACGGAGGTCAGTACAGGAAGAGAGCTGGAAGGGGGGAGATGTCAATGGGAGGCCCCAACCTGAGCTCTGAACAACAAGCCAAGCCCAGAACCAAGAAATCAGGTGAGACGCATCACATTCTCCCACCATTCCAAAGATTATGCCCACTAAACGGGAAGGATGCCAATCAAATAAATACAATCAATAAATATGCGAGATTGGCTTATTCCCCCAGGAGGCAAGGTGGCAGAATGAGGGACCCCCATTAGCTCTGGGACTGTGGGCAAGCATCTGTGGTCTCAGCCTCAACTCTCCTGGGAGGAGTGAGGGCATGGGCTGGGGAGGCCCTGGGTTCCCTCTGGTCTGAACTCACACATTCTGCCTCCCAGCCTTGGTCAGGCAGGTGCTCCTCCATCCCTCACCATCCCCAGCCCACTGGAGAGTGGACAGGTGTGGTGCTGGCCTACACACCCCTCTCTTCATCCTCCCGGGGCCCCTGCAGTGCCCAGACTGAGGCTCTGGGAAGGGAGGGAGCTTATCCATAAGGGGGGCCCACGTAGGGGAGGAAGGTGGAGGACGACATTCTGAGGAGATACGGCTTTCTGAGCAAGCCAACTTGAGTGACTACCAAGGATGCTAATCATAGAGGTTTCAATCTTGAACCAAATTACTATGTTGCTTTTTGTGTGTGAATATTTTTCCATTACTTCCACGTTTTCAGAAATTTTACATCTAAATGTGTCAGAAAATTAAAGAAGAATTCCAAGCCAGAGCTGGAAAAGGCCTTTGACACATCTGGATTGGGTGGAGCCTCTCCATCTGACAGGTGAGGAGGTCCATGGAGACGCTTCCTGGGGTCACACAGCAGGACAGGGCAGAGCCGATGATAGTGGGTCCCTGACTCTCCATCCAAGGCTTCCTCTCTAGCCTGGCCCATCCCAGGCTTGGAGCACCCTGGGCTGAACGCCCCTTCTCCACAGGACACATGGCCTTCCTTGGGCTGCCCCATTTGTAAAAGGCAGACCCCACACCTGTCAGCTCCTGGCCAGGATCTACCTGGGAGGGGGCAGTGGGAGTTTGAGGGGGGCTATCTCCTGCTCCAGGCTGACTCTGAGCTTGGGGCTTTCTGATGCTTGAATTGGCTGAAGAAGGCAGTACTTCCCAGAACCAGGCAGGCCCTGGGGGAGGGAGCACAGAGGGACCAGGACACAGCTGTGGGGGCAGGGACGAAGGGGTTGTCAGGGACAGTGGAGCCAAGGTCATCCAGAGAGCTGGGGCACCTGAAAAGAACATCAAATGAAGGGGTCAATTCCTTGCTGTGGAGACACCCTCTCCCCCACCCTCTCCCTGGAGAGCCTCTGCCCGGGTACTTGGTTTACCTCAACTGTCCCTCTAAGTCCCTCCACCCAGTTAGCATCTCGCAGCTCCTGTGCCCCAGCCCTCCCCTCCCGGAACAGATTCTACATCCCTGACCACCCCCGCTGTGGCCTGCAAACCCACAACCTCCGCTGGGCCTAGGGGGAAGCACCGCGAGGACCCTGGTCTCTGTCCATCCCTGGAGCCACCACAGCACTGGGCAGAAAGGGAGCAGGTTCCCAGCATTTTTTTTTTTTCTGAATAAATGAACACCTGAATCCAAATGCAAACTCTTCCGACAGCCCCGCCTGTTCTCTTCCTCCACACCAGGCCCTCCCTACCCACACCCGTGGCCCTAGTACCTGGGGAAGATGCGCAGCCGTCACTCCCACAGGAAGCGCACGTACCAGATGGTCTCGTTTTTCAGCTGTGGCCCGAACAGGGGGTTCAGCTGAGCCAGGATGGCAATGAGCCAGCTGCCAGACACAGCAAGCGAGGGTGAGCCCGCACACAGAAGGAACCCTGGTCACGTGACCAACCCAGCAGCCTCGGGGCCTGTGTTCCCAGGGAGCCATCCACACTCCAGCAGGCACAGAGCCTCAGTGTGGGGCTTGTTGGATTTGGGTTAGGCTTGATTTCATGTTTTGTGGATGTATAAGATCCCTGAGTTGGGGCTGGACCCTGGGATTAGGGAAGAGGTAAGACAGCCCCCAGGGGCATGCTGGGAGCAACTCCCAGCTGCGTCCTAATCCATCTCTGGTCTGGGCCTCCCCCAGTCTGCAGCAGGGAGCAGGCCAGCGAGCTCTCCAGGGGCCATCGGCAGGCTGCACATCTGGGGGGTCAGGCCGCGTCATCATGACTGTGTTTGCCTCACCGCAGCAGACCCCCAAAGACTCTGGAGGTGCAGGACCTTGCACACCTCAAATGACAGTACCAGCGGTGCTCTGTCTGGTTTTGCAGGAAGGATCCAGCTCTCTCACCTCTGAATCCGACCGCAGCAGCTAGTCACGTGCTTGATGCCCAGGAAGCTGTCAGAAATCGCTGCCTGCTTATCATCAACATGATCCCGGGTTTACGTTTTGTAGGTATAATTTCTAGGCGCGGCGTTTTCTTATGTTGCACCACCTTTCTGCCCCTGTGCCTCTCATTCGCAGCCTGCTCTCCCTTTCCCATGTGTGGCTCTGCTGTTGGTAATCCTCCCACATCCTGTGTATACTCCGTCTCCCCCACCTTCCCAGCCACCAGCCTCTATGTCCTGGTCTCTGAGCCATCAAATCCCAGCCCCTCTGAGGCCCTCCCCGGAACAGATGAGGACACTAGCCAGGCCCTGAAGGACTGAGAAGCAGCACTGAGAAAGGGCCTTAGAGATGCTCTGTCCAGGGAGAATTCTGAAAGCCTGTACGTCCCCAGGTATTTCAGCTAACGTCTAAGAGTCATCGTTATTTTTAACAAGCTTTATTGTTTGTTACTAGGACAAAGCTTGTCCAGGTGACACATGTAGAACCAGAATCAGAGTTTACGACTTCCAGCCCTTCGCCCTCTCTGCCACTCCAAACCGCCTCCTCTGCCACATCTGACAGACTCCGCCTTTCAAGAGCGGAATCTGTCACCCAGACAGAGAGGAGCGGGGCTAGGGAGAGGCGGCAGAAGGGAGGACAATGGCACCAGCTGTTTCTGAGCCGGGAGAGTGGTACTTACAAGAGGTAACAGCAGACGGCGGTGGCCACCAGCATGGTGATGATGACTCTGCAACGCAAGGGGACGTCAGGTCAGGACGGACGGACCCGGGGCTCTCAGAAGGCCTGGCCAGGGCCAGAGAAAGAGGTCCTGGTGTCGGGCCCTTTCCCCTTGGCCTTCCTGATGCCACCTGAACACAGGAGGCTGAGTTCTGCCCAGGGTGAGTATTGCAAAATGCAACATAAAAACTCTTAAGTGTCACCTCATGGGGAGGCCGACCTTGACCACATCCAAGTTACCTTACAAATCCTTCCCCTCATCTCCCTTCTCCATCACTCACTATTACTCTATCTTAATGTAGCCAAGTTGGGAAAAGACAGTGCAGAGAGTTACATTTGCGGCAGCCCACCGTGGAGTGGTCTCCAGAATTCAAAATGCACTGGGCAAGGGGAAGGAAAACAGAAGACAGTGCAAGAAGCAAGGAGACTGTGAGCCACCTCTGAAGCAGAGAGAGTGGTTATAAAGAGAACGGAGACTAACTACTTTGTGTTCACGCAAAGAAGACTGGAGACAGAAGGTTGGAATGCAGCAGGATGGACTTCAGTTAGACTGAAGAAAGAACTCACCAAGGTTTGCAGGAGAGGTGACACACTAAAATGGTTCACAGAGCTAAGCTGTGAGCCCTCAGCCCTGCAGATTTTGAAGAACAGAGGCAATGCCCACATGTCCAAGCAGCCTCCAGCCAGAGCTACATCTAATCCAAACCAGGTCCTATGACCTCGGATCTAAAGCACTTACAGGCAGTGGCAGAGAAATTAGCACTTAATCCATTTTGACAACATTCCTAAGCACCGTGGGCCCGACCTGCACTGGGCCCTGAGGTCTGCAGTGGTGGACAGGACAATTTCCAACCTCAAGGAACTTGTAATCCAGGGGAGAGGGCACTTATAACTGAGGATAATACGAAGCAGAAACTGGTAAATGGGGCAACCGTACAGAAATCTGTTGGGGACCTTTGAAAAACAGTGATACGGGCTAAAAACTGTTCAATACATAACACGTGCCACGCACCGTTAAGAGTCTTATATGCATTATTTCGTGTATCCTCACAGCGGCCTTAAAAGGCAGGCATCACCATCATCATCCTCCCCATTTTACCTAAGAAGAAACTGAGGCTTGACATTCGCTCAAGGTCACAGCTGGCGAGGAGCGGACAAAATGCACCAGTCGCTAGCTAGCCTTTACCGGCTGCAGGGGGTGACCCTTAACTGTCCCCCGTGTCAGTCGGCTCTCCACCTTTCTAAAGCATGACCGACTCCGCCCTTTGGCCCCGACCACCTGCCGGATGCCGGGCTGAACGCGGCCCAGCGCAGGCCTGGGAGGAGGAGGGGGCACCGGGCGAGTCTCGGGCCTGCGCTCGCGGCACCGCGGGCCGCCGGCGCCCGGGGAGGAGGGGTTTGCGGGCAAAAGAGGGTGGGCCGGGCCGGGCCGGGCCAGGGAGGGGCTGCAGGGAAGCCGGGCCCGCGCGCGTCCCTTACCCGCGGTTGGGTCCTTTCGGCACGAACCAGGGCCCGGCGATGCCGATGAGGCCCCAGAACGTGGTGAAGATGATGACCGGGAGGGCGAAGGAGTGCGCCGTCATGGCCGGGCGCGGGATGCCCAGCCCGGGCTGCAGGGCCGAGCGGCAGATACTCCGCAGCGCGCGGGCCGGGCTGTACGGTGGGCGCCGAGCATGCGCAGCGGGATCGCGCCGCCCAGGAGCGCACCCGGCCGCCCGGGGGAGCGCGCTCGGTCGGGCCTGACCCGCGCAGGCGCGCTAGCCCGTCACTCGGGGGCGTGGGGCGCTTCGGTGGAGCCAGACGTGGTTAGCTTTGATCTGCTTCTGCGGTTTCCTGGTTCTGGCTTAGGGGACTCACGGAACAGAGGCGCGTGTCGAAATAAACTCTGCTTTATTCAGGTAACAAAAGGTTGAGAATCAAACATGGTATTTTTTAACCTCATTTGCACATCTTTGAGACCAGAGGAGAGGACATCCCTGTGCCAATCATCCGGCGTGTCCTTGGCTGACAGCCACCTGGATGAGGAAACTAGCCAGTCTTCACATGGTCCCACGAAATACTTAGCACCCTAGGAGCTCAGCTTGGGCTTGAGAGAGAAGCAGAAGGTCTGGAGTGGTTGACTGTCTAACCCGTCTGCTGCGACAGGAGCTGAGGTCGCTCCCGCCCACCAGCTCTCTATGGCTACTCAAATCAAACTGTCAGTTACAATGCTGGCCACTCGGAACGTCAGGCCCTGCGGGCATCGGTTCTGGGGCCGTGCGCTGCGCCCGTGTGTGAAAGGCCCGTGTGTGAAAGGCCGGGACAGGTCATGGAGATGCCATAAAGATTACAGGTAGGGAAGAAGGGTGGAGCCAGGGCCAGGACTCTGGCCAAAGGTAGAAGGCTTGCTCCTTCTATTCTTGATACCCTTCAGCTTGCCTTCTTGTGAGGCAAAAACAGGAAGCCTCTCCCACAACGGGATCTCCAGGCCCTGGCGTCTGAAACGCAGCGAGTCTCTTGAAACAATACAGAGGCCAGCCTGGACCAGGGGTCTCCTGTGGGGCGCTCACCATGTCTCAGCCCTGGGGGCCAGCACAAAAGCGTTGTCTTTGCTGTTGCTAACAAAGGGGAGCCAGAGCATGCCTGCGCCCCTCCAGAAACTTGAGTCGTGCAAATCCCTGTGATGAACAGCATTTTCAGTTGCCCCTTCCCAGGGCCCAACTTTCTCACAAGCCGGCACTGGAGGCTTCCTCAGAGCACAGATGTGGAGAGGCAGGTGCGTCCCCACCTGGCCTCCCCTCAGTGCCCAGACCCTCGCAGGGAGCTGTGTGGGTGGACTCACACACCGCATTGCTCACAGCACTAGCCTCTTGCTCTGAGGACTCTTAAAGGATGGGAGATGCCATGAGGAAGGTGCTTGCTGGAAAGTCACCTCCATTTGGAATCCCTGTGATAGGGTGGGAGCTACCCCACTTAAAGGGCCTTTCTCTCTTCCATCCCACCAATTCACACCCAGGGCACCTGGCTGAGGGCAGATTCCTGAACCCCCATGGAAACTTATGTGAATGGCATTGTTGGCCTGGGCTCCGTCCTGACCGTGTGGACAGCAACACTGCCAGGGCTCTAGCTCCAAGGGCCCAAGGTCCACCTCAGACCCCAGAGCACAGGCTAGAAGAGAGACATTTCCACAGGTTAAAAGGCAGAAAGAAAGGAATTCCTGGCTCGAAGCTGAAGAAAACAGGAAAGCAATGGCACTGAGGCTAAGTACTAACAGTGGGGTGTGGGGAATGGAGAGTCAAAAGCCCTGGGAAGCAGGGGGTCTGCCCTCGTGAGACACTTGGACACCAGCCTCTCAGGGGCTCTCAGCACCTTCTAGGAATGGGAAGTGGACAGGCTGCTGGTGGAGGGAGGGACTGCCTAGACTGGCAGCACAGAGCAGGGACCCACCCTGGAGGCGGGCAGCAGGGCGGGGACAGAGCACTACTTCCTGCCTGTCTAAAGCAAGTGAAAGGCAGACCACAGAAGCCCTTCTCTCTAACCTCTCCTTGTTCCCACCGTGGTTAGGAAGGCGGAACCCAGACACTACATCATCCCCAGCCAGAGAAGCAGCCCAGGGCTACCAAACGAAGCTGCCCTGGAAGGAAAAGTGCTTTACTTCAGGGTGGCAGGGGAGATGGGGTGAGGGCGAGCAGAACACCCTTCTGTGCCTCCAGGGTAGTGGTTCTCAAACTTGTGTGGGCCCACGAAGTTCCTGGGAGACCTTGCTGAAACCAGCCAGTCCCTGAGCCCCAGGCCCGGGAATCTGAGGAAGCAGGTCTGGGGCAGATCATGTTAACAAGCACCCCTACTGGTTCCCAGATGCTCCCAGAGCACCTCGGGGAAGAGTGGCCTAGACCAGCATGCTGATGGCACGCTGAGAGAGCACCTCTGCCCCCAATAAGGACGTCAGTGGCCAGGGACAAGGACAAGGGCTGAAGGCAGCGAAGTCCTCTGTGCAGCCTGAGGTCTGTGCTTCTGGAGCTGGAGGCGCTGTCCTTCATCAGTCCTGTGGCAGACTGGGAGCCAGCAGGCACTGGGATTCTCTGCTGCCACTTCATGGAGAGGGAAACTGAGGCACAGAAAAGAGGAAGGGAAAACCATGGTTGAATCATGGCCTGCAGCAGACCTGGGCTGGATCCCAAGCCTCCCACGTGCTAGCTTGGCCCTGCCACTCCTCAGGAAGCCGGGCTCAGCGTGGCACAGGTCATACACAAGAGCCAAACTGCTGGCAGACATCAGGCTCCTCCCACTGTCCTGGGGCTGCAGGAGGATAACCGTTCTCCAGTGCTCTGTGCAAAGGGTTTTGGCTTGCCTCATCCAAAAGGAAGGCCCTGGGAGGAGGTAGAGAAATTCCCTGATATGAGTCTCCCATATGAAGTCAACGCTTCCCAGCTTCTGCCATGGAGCCAGGGCGACAGATCCCAGAGCCAAACCAGCTGTCCCTAGTGCCTGGTCATCCTCTGCCCCTCACCAGGTGCCTTCCCTGTGCCCCTGAGGCGGTGGGCAGCCTTCCTGGGGAGTCCCCAACTGTCCAGGGGCTGGGGTGCTCCTTTAAGCCTCTACCCTCAAGAGTCTCCCCCACTTCAGGAAAGTCCTCTTGCCACTAGAACAGGGCAATCCCATGGTGGCATTATTTCCTGAAGCACCTTAAAAATGAACTTGAGATAAGACCCTTTCTGTGTATTTAAGTGCTGTGAGGTCACTGCCCTGCTTAGAGAGGCGCCTTGGTAACAGGTTGTGCGCCTCCCGATTACTCTGCCTCTCTGAGCTGTGGGCTTAACTATCTTGTCACTGACCCCTTCCTGGTGCTTAGAGAGGCCCCACCAGACGAAGATTCCAGGGCAGCCTAGAATCTGCAGAGAGCTGTCCCCGTGATCACAAGGGGCAGGGCAGCATGGGGTCTCCAAGGCAATCCCTCGGATTCCTGCTCCCACGTGAGCTCACATCAGGACAGCTCGGGGGCCCCTTGGCTGGTGTGGGGGTACAGGAGTCTGTTGGAAGGGTCTATAATGCAGTCCTTCAGGATCTCCACCGGTTCCCTGTAGGACAGAATGGGCGGCTTCTGAGTCATGGCCTCCTCCATATAGAGCACTCCCATCTTCTCCTTCCTGAGCCCCGCCCCTCGTGCTGGAGGAAAGAGAACGCACAATCAGACAGACGGCAAAACAAATGAGGTGATAATCCCTTCCCACATCCAACCGCGCCCCAAGGATGTTCGGTGAACAAACCATGGCAGAACGGACTGGAGTCAGGACCAGGACCGCTCTTTGCAGACCTGATCTAGTCCCACTCTGCTTATTCCTCTCCCCGGGATGGCAGAGCTCACTTGGCCCCCAGGGGACATTTGGCAACACCTGGAGACATTGTGATTGCTACAACTGGGAGGGTGCTACTGGTATCCAGTGGGGATGTAATGGGTAAAGGCCAGGGATGCTGCTAAAGGTCCTACACACAGGATGGGCCCCACGATGAAGAGTTATCTGGCCCCAGTGTGACTAGTGCTGAGGTTGAGGAACCCCGCCCGGGAAGGAGGGCTCTGTCATGTAAAATCTGGTAGTGCTCTAGTCCCACTGTCCCCATGAGAAGAAGAATCTACAAAAGGCACACCCAATCCCATCTTTCTCTCCTTCACCCCACAGGGTTGGACACGGACAACAATTCACCAACAAATGCTTGGGTGAAGGAGTCACTGTCTTGACCCCCCATCTTGCCTCTCCCGGTCTTTTCTCGTCTCTCCACTTCTACCCTGGGCCCCTCCCCTGCTGCCCAGCTGTAGGTCCAGGGCCACCTTGCCTCCTACAGAGCCTCTGTCAAGCCTGGACCCAGTCCACTGCTGAGGACCACAGACTCAGAGGTGAAAAACAAGAGCGGAAGCAAGAGGCAGGAGATGGCTCTGTCACTGGTAAGTGAACGGGAACAGCCTGGTGGACCTCTCTGGTTCTCTCTGTTTTCAGTGACTACTTGAAAAGAGGAAAATTTCTGGCTAAAACTTTCAGTAACTTGCCCTCCCGTATAGTATAACTGCCCCTCAAGCTAGTCCCTACCCCAGCCCTCCAGGCTAGTTAGGCTGGACTCCTCTGGGACTCCTCCCCTGCCTGACAGGCCCTAACCTTCTCCTCTACGTAGCACCTTCTTCACAGCCCCTCTGACCTGCGCTGACCTCTTCCCTCTCCAAACAGTCTACACAGCCCCCCTCAGAACGCGATGTCACTGCCCCAACCGGTGTAGTCCTCTAGTTATTCCCACTAGTAGTCTTAACCTTTAAGAGGGCCATTGGCACTACTTCCCAGACATTGTCCTAACCACTTTACATGTATTAATTCACTTTACAGACGCAAAACTGAAGCACAGAGAGATTAACTTGCCCGAGGTGACATGCTAGTTAGCAGCAGAGCTAGAATTTGAACCTGGGCAGACGAGTTCCAGAAATTCATGCTCTTAGCACTATGCCCTGCTGCCTGCAGTGTGTGCCTCTTGCCTCTCTAGCTGGATCACAAGATCCTTGAGGGTAATGTGGTATCTCAAGTGCCCTCTGATCTAGCACACGACAGAAGCTCAACGGATACCTTAGACCAGACCTGCAGTGATGGCTGACTTTATCAGACTCTACCAGACTGCGAGCTCCACGTGGGGTTGAGAAAACAAGATTCCCTTCCTTCGTTTTCTCATCTCCAGGAGCTCTGCCTGTGGACTTACTAGCATGGGAGCGGGGTGGCACTTGGGCACAGGTGTAGACGTGGCTGAAACGCCGGCCTGAGGAGGTCAGGTACCAGTGCTGGATGGCGGGCTGGGGGTCGTACTCTGTGACTGCCACACCGTTCACTGCTGTCATCATGAGCATGTTGATCACCTCATTGGAGAGCTTGGTCCTCTCATCGGTCCTGATCCGGTTCATGGCACTGAACCCCCGCTCACAGCAGGAGGTGGAGACGGGCACACAAACCACCACGGCCATGAGCCTGCTCAGCAAGGGGAAGCGGGAGTGCTGGGCCAGGGCGTTCTTACACAGCATGGAGAATGGGAGGTTCCTGGTGATGGCTTTCAGGCCCAGCCACTCCTCCAGTAGTGCTTCCTCGCTGTATCCTGGGGGGAGTGAGAGCTGAAAATATCTGGCAAGGGCAAGAATATCATCATTCCCAAAACTGGCAAGTTCAATCCCACTTGGCCAGGCCATGGTGTCAAACACCTCCATGTTCTTGAGCTGCGGGGGACGGTCTGTGTCAAACCTTTGCTGGAGGTACTCAATCCCTGTCAGGATCATTCTTTCCCTGTCTGCCTGGAACCGCTGTTCTGCCATCTCCATTCTGTCCAAGAAGATGCCGTGGAGCCGCCCGTCCTTGAAGCTGGCATTGAACTCCTCCTCTTTGGGGCCTGCCTGGTGACGGAGGGTCTCCAGTGCTACATAGGCCCGTCCCAGCGTGGAGTTCACCTCTGTAATCAGCACGATCTCTTTCTGGCACACCTCAGACAAAGGCCTGTAGATGCTCAGGAAGTCCAAAAGGAAGTGGCAGAACTTGATGAAATGGAAGCTCTTCATCAGCTTCAGCATGCCTTTGGCCCTATGCCCAGTCTGGCCCCCAGCCTCCGCCACACTGTGGAGGTGCCTAGCCAGGGCGGGCCAGCTCACGATGAGCGCGTTCAGTGTGCGTCTCTTGCTGGCCACCCACCTGACGGCGTTCAGGTCCTTCAGGCGGATGATTTCCTGCTCCAGGGGGGCTGCGCCTTCCTGCAGCTCACTCAGCCTCTTGTTGGAGGACTGATAGAACTTGAAGATGGTTCGGATGTGCCGGTCACACTTCTTCACCAGGTCGATGCCCCCACAAGCGTCCATCACAGCCAGATGCAGCCGGTGAGCCACACAATCGACAGGCAGCAGCTGGGGGATGATCTCCTGGAACTTTTCCACAAGGCCTCCTCTGCAGCTCAACATGGGTGAGCCATCAGTGCCCAGGCCTACCACCCAACCAGGCTTCCGGAAAGGGATGTCCAGTTCATCCAGGGCAGAGACGATGGTCTCAAAGTATCCATCCACTGTCTCACTGTAGAGAGGGGCCAAGGTGATGTAAGACTCTTTCACCTCCAGCTCCTTCAAGTAGCGGATGTAAATCCCCACACAGGACTGGTCGGCGGTGTCTGTGGAGCTGTCCAACAGCACACTCACACAAGGGGAGTTCCGGACATCCTCAAGGATCTCCTTCTTCAGCGTCTCAGAGATGTATTTGATGAACTGAGTGCATGCAGTACGATTTCGGTACTTGCCCAAAATCATGGTGCCAGTGTTTTGGAGGAGTTGCAGGATCTTCTCAAAGTCATTAAGGGGCCTTGAGTGGTATGCGATGGAGTAGGCGGCATTGAAAAAGTGCTCCATGTTCGCCATCAGGTCACTGGAGATCTCCGGGACTAGGGCAGCCTGAGGGGTGTCTTCCTTGATTTGGACAGTGTTGACACAGAGCTTGTGTGCTTTGCTGACTTCATGGTATTTTAAAGTCTCCACTTTAAAAGGCCCCGTGTAACCTCGGACTAACCGGGACGATTTGTCATGGAGACTAGGTCTTTCTTTGCAAGCTGAGCAGAAGAGCTTGGTCTCATTTGGGTCAAGTACTAACCACGGGAACTGCCCAAACCAAGACCTCTGAATTGAACGGGGTCTGTAAGTCCTCTTGATTTTCCTAGGTCCATCTATTTCTACTTCACAAAGGCTGGAATCACAGTAGGAGGTAAATGTCTCCACAGAAGGAGCTGGAAGAAATGCAGACTCTATAGCCGAGGCCTGCGTGTCTGCCTCTCTTATGGCCACCATCTTCTTTTTCCCTTAGGAGAAAATCAAATTGTGCTTGATTTTGCGGCCCAGAACTCTGCAGTCTCCTATCAGCTAAGACACCCCAAATCAATAAGTACCCCGTATGCAAAGCAGAGTGGATGAATGTGATCCACCTTTCTAGAAATGATTACTGGCTTCTGTTTAAACCCTTCCCCATTATTATCTATGAAAGTCAATCTGGCTTCCCAAGAGTTGTTTGCTAATCCTTGTGTGTTCTTTAGCCAGTCTTCCCCTCTCTATCCACACAGCTACCCTGGGATCATGTGACATCAGCTGCTAATAAGCTTAACTAACCACCTTGGCCATAGACGCTATTGGATAAACAAGTGGCTTTAATCTTCTTGCGAGGCCCACAAAGAAATGAGGTTAAACATCCATAAGTCTTCCAATGAGCCTTAGAAAGAAGGGAGGTACAGAAGTCTACACAGAGCTACTAGCTAATAAGTTATTGACTGAGATATGCAAAACAACGAACACTCACAGACCAACAGTGTTGTCACTAAGACAGGAGGAGGACAGAAGGAAGGAGAGGCTCACAGGCCTACAGCTCCTCATAACCAGAGCCTACCACACACTCCTCCCATCAGCTCTACCACAGGTCCCTTTGGCACTTCTGCTCATCAAAGGACATGATTTTTCCATACTGTCCCAGCTTCCCAGGCTATTCTACACTCTGAGGGCAGGGTTAGTTTCGTATTCATCTTTGTCTACCCAGAGCCTAATACAGGGCCTGGTGCACAATATGTTCAGGACAAGTATGGCTGAACTAACATTGTGTGACTTGCCGTAGCTACCTGGGCCCCTGGATGTGCCCTTCAGAACTCAGTAGGTCAAGACTCACCTGGAGGACGACCTTTCCCCCACTTTGGCCCATTAGGGTCCTTGATCCAGGGTGCAGCTCTACGTTCCAGTTTTGAGATCAAGTCTGGTTTGGCAGCAGCAGGCCCTATTGCAGGGACGAAGAGTCATACTGATGTCACTGCTATGAACCATCAAGTCAAGTAGCCCGCCTGAAGCTATTCCTGGTACCTGAAATATTCAGGGGTGCCTCTGGATTGATCTCTTAATAAAATCTATTCAGCCAGAGGCACGATGAAAACATACCAATCTAGAGTTCCAATTGATTCTTAAAACCTAAGAGGCAGCCACATTAGGGTACATCCCTTAGCCAGGGTAAATGACTTCCTTAGCTCCATGGGCCTGCCATGGGAGCCCTGAGTCAGCTCAGCGCATCTAGAGGGGAAAGGGTGCAAAGAGGAAGAAACAGAAAGGATAAAACAGAAGGAGAGAAGACAGGATGATAAAGGAAGCCACACGAGAAGTGGAAGAGTGCCACCAACAACCGTCCTATGCATGTGCCCCTCAGCGACACCCATAGCTGGCCTTTGTGTGGTGTCTAACTACACGGATTATTTTAAAAGGCACTTGAAAGGCCCCTTAAAAATGTCTACCACCTGCGCAAGCAGTTAAGTGCGCGCGCTCCGCTGCGGCGGCCCGGGGTTCGCCGGTTCGGATCCTGGGCGTGCACCGACACACCTCTTGGCAAGCCATGCTGTGCCAGCGTCCCATAAAAAGTGGAGGAAGATGGGCATAGATGTTAGCCCAGGGCCAGTCTCCCTCAGCAAAAAAAAAAAAAGAGGAGGATTGGCAGATGTTAGCACAGGGCTGATCTTCCTCACACACACACACAAAAAAATGTCTACCACCTGCAGTGGAACCTGAAATCTGACTAGAAGGGATTGATGTCCTTGGGTTAAGCAGTGCCCTTTATTTAAAATATGAATATTCTTCATGGGTGTGCAAAGAAATTGCTTTCTTGATTTAAAATAAAATCCATTAATATCTATTTACATGCTTTTGTCTGTCTCTGTATGAATGTGTGTATAAATTTTCTTTGGAAGGACATACAAGCAGCTGGTAACTGTGGGTGCTCCTGGGGAGGGACTGAGGACAAGGTAAAAGGGAGAAAATGTTCACTATTCATCTTTTGGATCACTTGACTATATCTGTATTTATTATAAGTGTGTGTATGTATCCACATATTTACTACTAATAAAAATATAACTAAATAAATTGTTCAAGTGTGGTAGATTGAACACATATCCTTCTTAAAACATCGTCTAAAATGAATAATAATAATAAAAAGCATAAGCCCAAGAGAAACAGGACTAGAAATGTAATATATTTTTGGAAGAAGGGAAGGAGATAAGAGAGAGAGAAGAACTAACAGAGCTGAATAGCAAATGCTGGCAGAGCGGGCAACAAGGAGAAGGAAGTGGATTTGACCACAGACGCCCTGAAAGATTCCAGACCCGGAGGCACCAGGTGCGGTAGAAGGTGGTGGGTAAGGAACAGGTGCAAACGGGGCTGCCCCAAAGTCCGTGGAGACCAGTTCAACCCCTGGTCCTCCCAACTAGTCTAGGAAACCAGAAAACACTCCCACCGTCACCCAAGGAGGAGAATATTTAGTCTACAGAAAAACTCAACCAGAAAGCTTCCAGACCCTGGGAGACTGGGGACAGTGAAAGATGAAGGAGAAGGGTTGCAACGCAAATAGAGATAAAGAAAGAGTCTATAGTTGTAAAGGTGTATGACTTGGCTCCAAAAACATGGCTTGGCTTAGAGCCCCCAAGCAGGAGACTGGAAGAGTTTTCTTTGGAGAGACTGAATTGACCCTCCCATCACCTCCTCCCCCAAAGACCTACGAACACTGACATTTGCAGGTTCTTCAATGAGCCATCCAGGTTCACAGCTACAGTGAAACCTACCACTTAATGAGTCCCAGCCATGCACACAGAGCTTCCAGCCAGTTTTTTTAAGGCTCTACTCTCAAATATGAATGAACCTAGAGATATTTATTTAAGACAAGCCTCTAACATGAAACAAGTAGGAAAAGGATTGGAGGAACCAAAGATATTACAGGAAGCAAAATAAAACTTCAGAAAAAAAGACCACACACACAACTAGAATTAATATTCCCAGAGAGAAAAGTCATGATAGTCATCCATGAAAGGAGCAATAAAGGCTCTTAGATAAAAATATGAGAGGAGAAATTTAAAAATTAAATAGAATTGCTAAAAAATAAAATTGAAGAAGTCTCCAAGAAAGCAGAACAAAAAAGACAGAAGTAGAAAATAGGAGAAAAAGAAAAAATAAAACAAACCAGAGGCTCAATCTCTAACTAATAGGACTTTCTGGAAGAGAGAAAATAGATAGGAAGAAATAATACAAGAATGTTTCCACAAACAGGAAAATATGAGTATCCACATGGAAGAAAAGCACCCAATACCCAGAACAAAAGATGAAAAATCCCCCTATTATTAAACACTTCAGAACACTGGACTAGATCTTAAAACCTTTCAGAGTAGAAAACAATAGGGCTATGTTCAAAGATTGAGCAATTAAAGGCATTTAGATTTCTCAACAGTACCAGTAAAACCTAAAAGCAATGTTTTCAAAATGCTGAGGAAAACTATTTCCCACCTGGACTTCTGTAACCAACCAAGTTATCAACTGTGAGGGCAGAGTAAGGGCATTTTCAGATATGCAGAGTCTTAAAAAAATTTCCTCCCATGCACCCTTTCTTAGGAAGTTATGGAAGATGTCCTCTAACAAAATGAAGATATAAACCTGAAAGAAGATAGATCCTGGGAACAGGACAGAGACAAAGGACAGTATAAGGCCACAGCCGTGGGGCAGGCCTAAAGAGCAACTAGTTTAGATAGAGCAGGGGAGTGGAAGACCCAATGACAGAAGTCTCCAGAAAAAAAGAGAAACCGATAGGTCACAGGATGTTTGATCATGTAGAAAAGACTCTTCAGAGGAGTTTTATAATTCCACTGGAGAGTTTGAGAAGAATTCGTGATGGTACAGAAAACTAGTAAATTAAAAATTAAAAAAAAGTTCAATTCCAGGGGGAAAAAATCCTACAATGAAGGAAATATCATCATAATATGTGACTTTGATCAGAAGTAAGTAATACATAATCATAATTAGGCAAATAATTTACATTGTATTAACCAAAAAAGTGTGCTATACCTGTTCTGAGAGGATGGAGGGAAGAGAAGTGGGGGCCTGGGGTGATGTAAGAGGGCCATATCTTCATCTTCCACAGTAGGAATCAATAGATAAGATCTAAAATCAATAAATCAGGAATAGCAATAAACATATGCAACAGGATATTAAAGTGTGATTTTGTCTGCCTGTTTTGGCTGAAGGCCCAAAAAATAGCAGCCAACTATCCCCCACTGCAAAGCTAGACACTGAAGCCTGACTTGGAAAGAGGGTGGCTGAAATACTGGGCCATAACCCAAGCCTTGGCCACTAAGAGGAAGTCAAAGCACAGGAGGCGAAGAGGTCAGCAAGTTGGATATTAGAGGTGTTTCTGGAAAGAGCTGTCAGTGTATTGTTACACCTCCACTACCATGGCGGGGCGCTACCTTCCCCTGACCTTAGGCCTAATGGAATGACATGCAGACTTATCTCCTGGAGCTGTGGGGCCGCTCATAAATCCAGGCCTGGAAAAGACTAAAGGCAGAAACTGACTGATGGGCTCCTTCGTGTGGCCATGTTGGGAAGAGCCTATGTTCCCAGGGTCTGTCAGAGCAAAGGATATACAAATGTATTACCATGGTCCAGACGTGGGCCCGCAGGGAAAAAGATGAGGCCTGGAGCCACCTAAAGGGACTCTGCCCACGACTGTCGATTGGTGTGATGCTCCCAAGAAGGAGCCATACAGGCCGACTGCCAAAGCAGACACTTACCCATCTAAAGGGAACTGCAGTAAGAGTTCTCCAGCGATGAGGGGGCACGTAGACCCCACACCCAGAGAATCAGCTTACAACCATCCCAGCTACAAGTAACTAGTATCAGATGATGTGGATGCCAGGCAACACCTTTCTTGTACCTCCCCCCCCCAACATTTCCCCCCAGGATGCAGCAGAAATCCTGGAACAAGCTGGGGGGGGTAGGAGAACTCCCTTCTTCCTACCACAAGATTCCAGACTCTAGACCTGAAGCAGGTTGAGGTGGGAGAGGCAAAACTTTAGTTTTAAATGAAGTCCAGATTTTTGACCACTAAACAAGGATTGGACCTTTGTTTCCTTTTTTTTTTTGGTAAATTTTTCATATCATTTAAAACTTATAGAAAACTCAATAATAATACAAGGAACACCAATCTTTTACATTTTGTCCCATTTGCTTTGTCATGCTCATGCACTCACGTGCCCTCCTTACCTCCCTTTCTCTCTCTCCTCTCTGTGTCTGTATATGTATACTATACAAATAATATATTATATATAATATTTTCCTGAACTCTTTGAGAGTAGATTGTTTTCATACCCCTTTTATCCCTAATTACTTCTGTGTGTATTACTCAAGAAAAAGAACATTCTCGTTTGAGGTAGGCAGAATTCTAACACAAGCTCCAGTGACCTCTGACCCTTGCCTAATCCCTGCCCCTTGGAGTGTGGGTGGAACCTGCAAAGTGATATCACAGCCATGATTATGTTAGTTACATGGCAAAAGAGGTTATCTGGGTCACCTACCCTAATCACATCAGCCCTTCAAAAGCAGAGGCAGTCAGAGCTTCAAAGCACCAAGAGGATTCAGTGCACTACTGCTGGCCTGAGGATGGAGAAGGCCACGTGCAAAGGACCTGAGAGCAGCCTCTAGGAGCTGAGAATGATCCCTGGTCTACAGCCAGCAAGAAAGCAGGGACCTCAGTTCAACAACCGTAAGGACCTGGATTCTGCCAACAACCCAAATGAGCTTGGAAGCGATTCTTCCCAGAGCCTCCAGATCAGAGGTCAGCCTGGTAGACACCTTGATTTCGGCTGTATGAGACCCTAAGCAGAGAACCCACCTGAGCCCGCCTGGACTTCTGACCTCCAGAAATGAGGCAATAAATGGGTGCTGTTTAAGCTACTAAAATTGTGATAAGTGGTTATGTGGCAACTGAAAACTAATACGTCTTATATAACCATAGTGATCAAAATCAGAAAATTTAACATTGATATAACACTATTATCTAATCCATGGTCCACAACTAAATTTCCTCAGTTGTCCCCAAATGTCCTTTATAGCTATCTATATGCCTATTCTTCCCAGTCAAGCATCTAATCCGGGATCACGCAGTGGGTAAGGTGGCATGCCTCTTTAGTCCCCTTTAATTTGGAACAGTGTGTCAGCCTGTCTTTGTCTTTCCTGATCAGGACTTTTTTTCAATTTTTTTTTGCTGTGGTAAAATACATGTAGCATAAAACTTGCCATCTTTTCATTTTTAGGGGTACAGTTCAGAGATATTAAATACATTCATATTATTGTACAACCATCACCACCATACACCTCCAGAACTTTTTTCATCTTATAAAACTGAAGCTCTGTACCATTAAACAATACCCCCACCCTGCGCATTCCCCTCAACCAAGCCCCTGGCAACCACCATTCTACTTTCTGTTTCTATGAATCTGACTACTCTAAGTATCTCACATAGGTGGAATCACACAGTATTTGTCTTTTTGAGACTGGCTTAATGTCCTCAAGGTTCATTCAGGTTGTAGCATGTGTCAGAATTTCCTTCCTTTTTAAGGCTGAATAATATTCCATTGTATGGATAGACCACATTATGCTTATTCATTCCTCCATTGATGGACACTTACTTACGTTGCTTCCATGTTTTA
Source organism: Diceros bicornis minor (assembly GCF_020826845.1). Lineage (NCBI taxonomy): Eukaryota > Metazoa > Chordata > Mammalia > Perissodactyla > Rhinocerotidae > Diceros > Diceros bicornis. The sequence goes on along the minus strand of NC_080742.1, from coordinate 95,824,139 downwards.
GCTATTGTGAATAATACTGCTATCATCATTGGTGTACAAATCTCCTCAACAATTTGTTTTCAATTCTTTTGGGTACATACCCAGAAGTGGAATTACTATATTATATGTAATTCTATTTCTAATTTTTTGAGGAACTGCCATGCTGTTTTCCACAGTGGCTGTACCACTTTACATTCCCACTAACAGTGCACAAGGGTTCCAATTTCTCCACATCCTTGCTGACACTTGCTGTTTTCTACTTTTTTGCTAGTAGCCATCCCAATGGGTATGAGGTGGTGTTGACCATTTTTTCATGTGCTTATTGGCCATTTGTATATCTTTCTTGCAGAAATGTGTATTCAAGTCCTTTGTCCATTTTTGAATCCAGTTGTTTGCTTTTTCGTTGTTGAGTTTTAGGAGTTCTCTATATATTCTGAATATTAATCCCTTATCAGATAAATGATTTGCAAATATTTTCTCCCATGGGTCGTCCTTCTACTCTGTTGATAGTGTCTTTTAATACAGAAAATTTTAAAAATTTCATGAAGTCTAATTTGTCTATTTTTTCTTTTGTTACCAGTGCTTTAGCATCATATCCAAGAAATCATCACCAAATCCAATGCCATGAATGTCCATTTGTCCTATGTTTTCTTCTATGAGTTTTATTGTTTTAGGTCTTATATTTAGGTCTTCGGTCCATTTTGACTTAATTTGTTATATGGTGCTCGATAAGGGTTGAACTTCATTCTTTTGCATGTGGATATCCATTTTTCCTAGCACTATTTGTTGAAAAGACTATGCTTTCCCCATTGAATGGCCTTGGCACTCTTGTCAAAAATCACTTGACCATACATGTGACAGTATATTTCTTGGCTCTCTATTCTATTCCATTAGTCTCTATGTCTGTCTCTATGCCAGTACCAAACTGTTTTGATTACTGTAGCTTTGTAGTAAGTTTTGAAATCAGGAAGTGTGACTCCTCCAGCTTTGTTCTTCTTTTTCCAGATTTTTTTGGCCTAATATATGGTCTATCCTAGAAAATGTCCCATGTACCCTTGAGAAAAATGTGTATGCTGTTGTTGGGTAGAGTGTTCTATGTATATCTGTTAGATTTAGTTGGTTTATTGTGTTGTTTTTATTTCCTAATTTTTCTTCTGTCTGGTTGTTCTATCCATTATTGTGAGTGGGGTTTTGTAGAACTGTCTATTCCTCCCTTCAATTCTGTCCGTTTTTGCTTCATATATTTGATAGTCTGTCATTAGGTGTGTAAATATTTATAATTGTTATATTTTCTTGCTATATTAAAACTTTTATTAATATATAATGTTCTTCTTTGTCTCTTGCAGTCTTTTTTGATTTAAAGTCTATTTTGTGCAATATTAGCATAGCTAACCCTGCCCTCTTTTGGTTACTATTTGCATAGAATATCTTTTTCCATCCATTCAATCTATTTGCGTCTTTGGATCTAAAGTGAGTCTCTTGTAGACAGCATATAGTTGGATCATGTGTTTTCATCCATTCTGCCAATCTCTATCTTTTGATTGGAGAGTTTAAACCATTTACATTTAAAGTAATTATTGATAAAGGGAAACTTACATCTGTCATTTTGCTGTTTGTTTTTCTATGTGCCTTATAGCTATTTTGTCCCTTATTTCCAGCATTACTGTCTGCTTTTGTGGTGAGTTGATTTTTTGTAGTGAAATGTTTAAATTCCTTTCTCATTTCCTTTTATGTATATTTTATAGCTATTTTCTTTGTGGTTACCATGGGGATTTAATTTAACATACTAAAGTTGTAACACTCCAATTTGAATTTATACCAGCTTAACTTCAATAGCATGCAAAAACTCTGCTCCTTTACAGCTCCATCCCCAGCCCTTTTGATTGTTGATGTCACAAAATTACATCTATATACACTGTGTGCCCCAAAACATAAACTAATAATTATTTTAAATGCTTAAATTATGCAGAAAACAAGATTTGGAGTTATGAACAAAAGTTACAATAATACAAGCTTTTAGAATAATTTTTTTCCCTTTAAATGTATTAGTTTCTTAAATCATGTAGCAAACAAAAAGTACAATTACAAACCACTGTTACCATTATACTAGCTTTCATAATTGCCCATGTATTTACCTTTACTGAGATCTTTACTTCTCCATATGGCTTTGAGTTACTGTCTCATGCCCTTTCATTTCACCCGGCAGGACTCTCTTGAGCATTTATTGAGGGGCAGGTCTAGTGCATGAACTCCCTCAGCTTTTCTTTATCTAGGAATATCTTAATTTCTCCCCCACTTTTGTAGGACAGTTTTGCCAGATATAGGTTCTTGGTTGACAGTCTTTTTCTTTTAGCACTTTGAATATATTGGCCCACTGCTTTCTGGCCTCCAAAGTTCCTGATGAGGAATCTGCTGATAATCTTACTGAGGATCCCTTGTATGTGACAATTCACTTCTTTCTTGCTGCTTTCAAGATTTTCTCTTTGTCTTTGAAAGTTTGATTATAACGTGTCTTAGTGTGGGTCTCTTTGAGTTCATCTTATTTGGAGTTCGCTGAGCTTCTTGGATGTTTATATTCATGTCATTCATCAAATTTAAGATGTTTTCAGCCATTATTTCTTCATATATTCTCTCTTCCCCTTTCTCTTTCTCTTTTCCGTCTGGGACTCCCACAATGCTTATGCTGGTCCACTTGATGATGTACCACAAGTCCTCTAGGCTCTGTTCACTTTTCTTCAATATTTCTTCAATTCTTTCTGTTCCTCAGATTTGATAATTTCTATTGTCCTATCTTCAAGTTTGCTGATTCTTTCTTCTGCCTGCTAAAATCTGCCTTTGAATTCCTCTAGTGAGTTTTTCCTTTCAATTATTGTACTTTTCAGCTTCTGATTTGCCTTTTGGTTTCTTTTTAGGTTTTCTATCTCTTTATTGATATTTTTATTTTGTTCATACATCATTTTCTTGACTTTCTCCACATCTTCCTTTAGTTCTTTGAGCATCTTTAAGAAAGTTGTTTTACGGCGCCGGCCCTGTGGCATAGGGGTTAAGTGCGCACGCTCCACTGTTGGCGGCCCAGGGTTCGGATCCTGGGCGCGCACCAATGCACCTCTTGTCAGGCCATGCTGTGGCAGCGTCCCATATAAAGTACAGAAAGATGGGCACGGATGTTAGTCCAGGGCCAGTCTTCCTCAGCGAAAAAAAAAAAAAAAGAGGAGGATTGGCATGGATGTTAGCTCAGGGCTGATCCTCCTCACCAAAAAAAGAAAGAAAGAAAGTTGTTTTAAAGTATTTGTCTAGTATATCTGCCAGCAGGTCTTATTCAGGGATAGTTTCTGTTGGTTTATTTTTTCCCTTTGAATGGGCCACATTCTCCTGTTTTTTTGGATGCCTTATGATTTTCTGTTGAATACTGGACATTTAAATCTAAATGTGATAACTCTGGAAGTCAGATTCTACCCCTTCTCCAGGGTTTGCTGCTTTTATTGGTTTTGTTCATTGTTTTTATTTTTCTATTGTTGTAAACTATCTCTGTGCCAAGTATCAGCCTGAGGTATAAACTTAAAGTCTTCTGAAGTCTTTTTAAACCCTTCCCTGGGCAAGCACAGTCACTTTCTAATTTTCCTCATATATATAGTTGTTTTTGAATGCCCTAGTGATTTATGTCTGATTCCCAAAAGGGGAAAGAGAGAAAAATGAAGAGAAGGGAAAAAAAGGGCACTTGCCGTTTAAATTCTCTAGACGTGACTTCAGCTAGAGGGGGGAGGGGCTTTCAACAAAGGCAGGGTGCAACAACAAGGGCTGCCTGCCTCTCTGTCTGCACCTCTGTGATCAGAAGCAGCAGTGAGAGCTCAGATCCCCTATATTTGGAGGCAAGGGTCCTTTTTGCCCACTCTGGCTCATTCAAGCTGCTCCAAGAACACACAGCTGCCTGACAGGGCGGGGGTGGGGCATGGGTAGCTGCTACTGTCCTAGGAGCTGGAATTGACCTAAATTTACTGTCCAAGACCCCGCCTGGAAGCTGCAAGCCCTCAACAGCCTCCACAGTTCCAGAACATTTACATCAGATGGATTCTGCCAGTGCCATTTTTGCCTAGGTGGGGGGACAGACTGCTGGTGCTTCCGACTCGGCCATCTTCTCTGACCCCTCCTCCTGACCAGGACCTTTGTGAAGAGTACTGTACTCGACGTTTTATTAATTGAAATTAATCATTAATATGACTAAAAAGTGACTGCAGGACTTTCTGTCACCTGAGTGTGACAAGAAAGTCATGGGGCCATGCCCTGGATTTCACTCTGTTAAATAAAAACCAAAACAGAGGCCACAGTTTGAGCATACCCCTGGACCAAATACTCACAATCACGTAACCAGATCTTAAACTGTCCTGATTTCCACCAAATGGGGCCTCTGACAAAACTTAAGCTTTCTTCCTGTCAGCGTCAATCAGCTACACACAAGAAAGCTTACACGGTACTACTACTCTAAATAGAATGTAAATTTCTAGTAATCAATCACAATAAAAATAAGATGTACTCCCTCATTCACACTTTATAAACTGAGCTTTAATTGCTGAGAGCCAGGCTTTTAACCACTTCGGGTTTGATGTCTCCGTTTGTGAACAGTTTGTTTCTTGCTCAATAAAATGTTCATATCAAGTAAAGCTCTCTGGATTTTCTTTTGAAAACCCAAAGGACGAGAGAGAAAAGCCCCACAGAGCTGATCCAACTAAGTGGTGATGGAAAAGAATGAAGCTGTTTTATCAGTAGGTCCTACCAAAATCCGCTCTTTCAAAAATAATGCCTACATGTATTTCTTAGAAATAATGAGGCAAATTACTAGAAGAAACAGCTAAAAGATTTTGGGCAGGAGACTCAGCAACAGAGAAAGGTGGGACAGGGGATTGTCATTTTTTTCGTTAGAAGTCTTATTAGAACTACTTTGATTTAAAAAAAAAAGTATAAAGAAATATTTTTAAAGAATAGTTGAAAATACACAGGATACTGACTATCCTGAATCTGTTTGCCTCAGTTCTATTCCTCTTGGGGACTGGCCACCTTTGATTGCCACTGACACCACTCATGGCCCCAGGAGCACTGCACCCTGATTGTACCTCTTTGAAGCCGTGGCTGAAAAGTTGCCAAAAACCTTTTCTTTTTGTCCCTTCGAAACAAGTGAGACAGAAGGGAATTTTCAAACAGATCTTTCTACATCTTAGTAATGGAAAAAATGGCTAAGGGGACATAACTATGGCAAGTGCATGCACACTAACACTCACATTCCATAAAAGTGCATAAAAATGGTTTAGCTTACAAAGACAGATTTCTGATCCTTCCAGGCTAACTTCCTCTGAGGCTGGCAGGCCCTACCCATGAATGGGTTCTGAGGTGGCTCTGGCGCCTTGCCTTAGTTCTTCTCTAGCTCCTGCGCTGCCTCCACTTGGAGGCTGTATCATAGGGCCCACCACACACCAGTTAGCCTCCTAGACATCGTATCAGCCATTCTAACTCCTGCTCATCTCATTGAGGGCCCTCCCGCTCAGTTTTGGTTTCCACTTAGTGCACGACTTCTTCCCCGAGCTATGTGTAGTTGATGACCTCACCTGCAGAAAAGGCACTGTCCACCTGAAGTGAGTGACTTGCCACTTAGCATATGATGACAGCTTTACTAATAAACAAGGGCTACCACATAGTCCCTATATTGGCATGTCTGCTTCTATTAATGAGAAATATTAGTTTATTAACAGTGGAATGTAACAGAATTTCCTTTTTGGGGGGAAGCAAGAGACCTCATCAAATATGGCCAAAGTCTGAAGCCAGAATTTAAAGTACGGAAATAAAAGAACAGTCAGAAACTCTGCAGAGTGAGAAATGAAATAGTTATAAACGAGCAAGTCCACAATCCACAGTCAAAACGATTATCCTCTACAAGTTCAGCCCCATTGATAAGACAGCTGGTGAGGCCAAGGAGAGTGAGATTGGTGAGTGGACCTAACCTGGAAACACACCACCTGTGGAAAAGCTTAGGTTTATATAATTTAACTGCCAAACAACTGACAGAATTTAATATTAAATTTGACTACCTAAAGTGAGACTGTCTTTTTAAAAACAGGTGCATTACTTATAAAATCTAAAAGAACGAATCTAGCAGTTGTCAACCCTGCGATGAGCGATGGAAGAATCAGGCAGATTTCCTCAAATGATAAGAGCAAAAGGAAATCAAGGGCACGAACGTGCTGCAATGCGGCGTGAGGGCCGCTGGACGACAAGGCCCACTCGACCTGAGCTGAAGGGACACGAGCTGATCACCCCAGGCCGTCAGTCCCTGTTCTCCAGTTCAGCTCTCAGGGAGGTGAGAGAACTAACAGTGACCTGCACAGCAGGTCTGAAAGAGCCAGACCCAACTATTAACTGTCTTGAAAGGGACCGGGGATGCAAGTGGAGACTTTTTTTTTTCATTCTTATACTGTTTGAGAATTTTAAAATAATCTTATACTTGGTGCTATTATTATTTCAATATCAACAACATGATTAGCACAAATCTTGAAACAAAAAGAAATGGAGTCCAACTGGTAATAAACATACAAAGCAGGAATTGTATCCAAGTCTAAGGCATATGCAATGGACAGAATAGGAAGAATCTCAGTTTAGCCATTTTCCAGCTAAACAGCTTGGACTCTCAGGGCTGTTTTCTCGTCTGAAAATACTACTACTACCTGCCTTATAGGGCTTGGTTTAAGGGTTAGAGAGAATCTACGCAAGATGCTCAACCAGGACCAGCATTCGGTAGATGCTCAGTCAACAGCAAAAGCCTCTGTTATTATTATCTCCAGACATAAGAATAAAAGAAAAACAGAGGCTCCCTGTGACGCCCAGTATAGGCAGATCACGGTATTTCCAGATAAAGTATAATAAACATTAAAAATGGATGGGAGACTTCTTAAAAAGGCTAATAGAATTTTCTTGGCTGCAAAAATTATGACTGGGGTTTTCTTTTTCAAAAATTGAGTTCACTCCAAGGAGAAGTTCTATTTATAAAAAATAATTAAAAGATAACGCCAAATAATATTTAGTTTTCAACTCTTAAAGTACTTGTCACAGGAGGATAAAGTGTGGGAGATTAAAAAAAAAAAAAAAACACTAGCCAAAGTAAAAATAATAGAGTCTCCACTATGCTCCAACACTGTTTTACATCTCAACAATCAGCTCGATGTGCTTTAAAAGGTCGTTTTTAAACATATAAATCATTAACATTTGGCCCTGGTTATATTTTCAAGGCCCCTTAAGGTGCTTTTATATCTCAAACATGAAAAATTGTTTAAACTGGACGATAGTTAAAGGATAGTAGCTGGAGACCTAACTAAAGTAACGAAAAGGAATCACAAACATGCAACTGGGTTTCTAGACTCCTGGACCCATTTTGATTTCACAGACAACTGAGGAGGGCAGTCCCGGTCTCTGTAAAGTCTTCCCTGATCCCTGCCCCCAACCCTCAAGCAAGATTAATCACATTCCTCTGATCACACTTTCTGTTCATCCAAACAAGACTTAACCAGGATGGAACAGTCCCTTGGTTTCCCCCAGGGAGCTAAGAGTTCCCTACTGCCTGACCTACGAATGTTGAAAAGAAAATGACAAAATGCTTAGACCAAGCTCTGTCAAAACACAAAACTCAAGGGACAGGCTGAGCAATCCAGTCAGTCCCGGGCTGCGGCGACATGCCGCTGTCAACACTGGTTCCCCACCACTTCACCAGAACTTCCCACGGCAGTCCCAAGGGCAAGGCGCACCACTATTGCTCATTTCTTTAAGGGAAAACTCAGCTTCTAGGAAGTCGGTATGTGTTTTTTAAAATGAATTTCCCCCTCGTTCTCACAGCTCTTAAACATTGTAGGCAGTAGTGACGCTCTTGGAAGGCACACTTGGCACAGGTGCCCTGGGCCTGGGACATGATTACAAAACCTCTATCACCAGGAAATAAACAATTACTTATGTCATTCCTGAATGTTTGGGGAGCCATTTAAAACTATGAACAATGATAAAAACAAGTGTATAGGTAAAAAATGTTTAGAAAATGATCCATATCTTAGCTGCACACAAAAGGGCAGTGTAAACCAGGGAACGTGGCATCAATTAAGTCACAAACGTTCCTACTTCTTATTCTGTAGAGTCATGATACAGCTCGCTGCTGGAATTCCTCAGTTATGTACGGCAGCCTGTTCTGCAAGGTTTCTGTTACAATATATGCCAGTAAAGAAATAAATAAATAAAAGCTTTATAACATGAAAAGTTGCCTTTCCATTTTGATGCCGCATGAGAACCTTGGGTGTCTGACTGAAAAAGGAGGCAAAGAGAAGAACAAGAAGCAGATGCAGGAGATACCAGCCTTGTGGGCAGGTAAGAAACACTATTACCTTCATCATCTCCAGTGCCCAATCCCAGTGACACCAGGCCTGCAATGCGCCAACCCTTGCTGGCCCCTGGGCACGATGAAGCCACCTTAGCACAGACAAAGCAGAGGGCGAGACCTGCTTGGAGGCTCTGCTCACACTGTCCCCTCCCTCTGTCACGACCAGATGCCTTTCTTCCTCCCTGTCCACTTGCTTTTCAACTCAGTTGAAACATTTCATGCTCTGTAAAGACCTTTTCGACCCCTCCCTCCGACGCCCAGCAAAATCAAATGTCTCTCCTTCAGCAGCCCCAGGGCACTTTTCCTTAACCTCTTTTTTTGAAGCTTGTCTTATTTTGTAGTTTTTTTTTTCTTTTTTTGTGAGGAAGATCAGCCGTGAGCTAACATCTGATGCCAATCCTCCTCTTTTTTTTTTTCCCTGAGGAAGACTGGCCCTGAGCTAACATCCCTGCCCACCTTCATCTACTTTATATGGGACGCTGCCACAGCATGGCTCGACAAGCAGTGCGTCAGTGCGCGCCCAGGATCCAAACCCGCGAACCCGGGCCGCCAAAGCTGAGCGCGCGCACTTAACTGCTTGTGCCACGGGGTCGGCCCCTGTAGTTTCTTATTGAAGTGCCCGTCTCTCCCACAAACCCGCTAACCTCTTGAAAGCAGAGACCTTGCCTCATTCGTGTTCATCCCGCCCGTAGCCGGTACTCAGTAAATGTTCGGCAGAGGATGGATGGATGGGTGGGTGGATGAAGAGGGGATGAAGGACAGCATCCCAAAGCAGGGAGAGTTCTGACGGCAAAAGATATCATGCCCCTCTGCCTACGTACAGGGGAGGGCAGAAATGGGAAGACGACCCCAAGACACTGCTGCCCTATGGGTTCCCGTGTCAAATGATGGTGGCGAACAAAGGTCTATGTGAATCTTTACCCAGGGACGCCAACAGCTCATAATTCATCCGCATCACGTCTCTGTACAGCTCCTTCTGCCGCTTGTCTAGCATGCCCCACTCCTCCCGGGTGAAATACACCGCCACATCCTCAAACACCACCGGGAGCTCCTCAAACACCACAGGAACCTCCTCAAACAGCCCCTCTTCAGAAGGATCCTGCAACAAAGAGCAGCAGTCACTCAGTACGCCTCTCACATCAGACACCTGGCCTGACACTTTCAGGTCCTTCTCAAGGCCCGTTTCTCCTGGGAAGCTCACCAACAGGCCCAGATGTACTCTGAGGAATTAATTTCTCCATTGAAAGTCAAAGAAGCAAATTCGGGAAGCCCAGAGTTAGCAGGTAAAAACCAAACGAGCCTCAGTCCCACCCTAGTGTCTCATGGGAGGACATAAAAATGCCTGAAGAACAGGATTGTTGGTACAGCCTTAGGACTGCATCTGTCCTTCTACTCATCGTGACTACAGAGGTGACCATCTGCCTCTAGGAGCACTGGCAAAGATTTCCCACTGGGATGGAAAGGAAGAAGAAGTAGTAAAAAAGAACTAAAGATGCTCGTATTCAGTGACTAGGTTAACACACGCCTTACTGCTAAAGGAATTCAGATTATAAAAGGTTAGACCTGTTTATTAGATTCTAATATGAAAAAAAGAAGTAACATGAACATGAAGAAAAATGAGCTTTGTTGCTTTTCTGGATTCTGGAAAAGTTCGAACTTGCTAACTTTAGCTGGGCCCTTACGATGTTAGGCATGAAGAACATCTGAACTGTTCTCATTGGAATACTGGAGGGGGTACTCAAAATGATTTGTAGTGAAATCCTACTTATACGGAATAGGTGAGAAATGGGGAAGGTTCCAGTTACTCAAAGATTCCGGTTAAAACAGTTTCCTTACAATCCAACTTTCCAAAGAATTAAAAAATTACAAAATTAGCCTAAGGTGAGAACCACAGTCTTTTAGGATGCACAGGTGCTGCGGGGAGTGGAGGCAAGCACCAGGCGGGCGGTCATGGCTCTGCGGGGAGGTCAATGCCACACGAGCTCTTGGACTCGGGACAGGTCACTTCCCCCCGTCTCAGTTTTCTCCCAATAAGATGAGTTTAATCAGGCTTGCTCGACTAGCTTCAGAGCAGCATTAGAAACACTACATAAGAGAACGTGTGTGAAGAAACTCCGCAGTGTTTAAAAGTGCTACGTGATTCCAAAGTTAAAGTGGAAATTTTTTAAAAAATGGATCATTTATTGAGCTCTGTGGTTGTGAATTATTTATTGAGTTCTGTGGTTGTTTGGCATTCTGGATGAAGATTATTGTTCTGAATTTAGGCTTCTCCTTTATATTAGAAGTTAGAATGTTCTGTTCCACTAATTATGTTTTGTTATCTGCATAAAGGAGATGATAATAGGGCTGTTGTCTTAAATCAATGAGATGATACAGGTAAAGCACTTAATGCCTCGTACATTATAAACATGTTAGCTTAGGAGAACATTATAACGTTAGCAGTTAAGTATCGCTATTATTACTTTCTCATCATGGTCATGCAATACATGTTGTTCTCAGTACGGAATCCCTCCCCTTGAGAGACAGCAATCATTATAAACATATTACCTGGTCGCAGGCTTCAGCAGAGTCATTATACAAAATGTGAAAGTTCGAGGAGCTATGGACGGCATCAGCGATGTCTTTTTGCCTCAAATCTGAAATGCAGTCTAGATACAATGCAGGAATTGCTCCATTCCCCCCAGTGTCCTCCAGTTCAGCTCTTGAGCTGGGCAGGAGCTGGGCCACATTATCATAGGCTCCTAGAGGCCCTGGGGAGCACAATATGGGATAATCTACAGTGAAGAGGTGCTCTGGGCCAGCTAGTACATCTCCAGACGCATCTCGGATGCTCCGGAAACGGGCTGCCCAGACGGGGTCCCGTGCTGCCAAGGCATTGACGCAGAACATGTGAGCTTTGCTCTTGGCGTGGTATTTGAGAGTCTCCACCTTGAATGGTCCTGTGTAACCTTCTATTAATCTTGACCGCTTGTCTCTGACAGACGGGTATTCTCGGCAAGCAGAGCAGAAAAGAGCCGTCTGCTCCTCATTCACGACCAACCAGGGGAATTGCACAAACCACGACTTCTGGATAGACCGGGGTTTCAAGGGTTTCTTGCTTTTTCCTGCACAGTCTACCTTGATGTTGCCACTCTCAGCACTGAAGTGGGAAAGACAGGCTTTCTTCTGAGGTGGCAGGTATAGCCCAGCTTTTCTGGCTGGACCTTGCACTTCCGTTTCTTCCACGTAGCCCATCTTGTTTTTTCCTTTAGAGAAAAGAGACAAATGGAATTTGTCTGAAATCCTACAGTTAGAGCCATTGCAACTCATGGAGGCTCTCAGATATATCAAATATAAAAGCTGGAAACCACACACACACAGATGACACAGCTTCTACTTGAATTTGCTTCTTTCAGTCTCCCCAACTCCCCAGTTCCACCCTACCTAACCTAGAAGAAAATTGAATGAGCTTTAAGCAAACCCCTTTTTTTTTTTTAATTTAAAGGACAGATACACTTGGCCAAAAAGAAAATCTTTGCAATTTGATCTCTGCAACCTAAGATAATGGCACAATCTTCAGGAGTTTAAACTTATTTATTGATAAGAACACTGAACTAATAGCATTTAGAGTTAAAAAAAATAATTAAAGCCAAATACTGCAACTCCATGCTCAGTAGGAATCCCTTTCTATGGTACCCCTGCCAGACAGGCCTCTGCACTTTTTTTATGTACCTTTGGGGCAAGAGAGCAACCTACTTCCCAGGTCCCCAGAGAGTTTTCCTTAAGCTGCAATCCATCTTTGCATAACTTCCACCCAGGGGTGCTACTGCAGCGCTCAAGAGAAACACAAGTCTAAGTCCTCTCTCATACCACAGCCCTTCAAAGAGGTGAAAACTCTCATAAACTCACTAAGATTTTTCTTCTTCAAGCTAAACTAGAAGTTTCTTTATTCACTCCTTAGTTGAAATGCAGCTTAGACAACTCTAAGTCCTCCAAAGCCATTTCTTATGCATCAACATAAGTTCAGATGCCCAGTGGCCAAGGACTCAACAGTATCTGCTCCCCACCAATAGACCAGTCTACAGAATTGAAGCCAACGCCAGGAGCACAAAGCTGCTAATAAAGAGTCAGCAGGCTCAAAGTTAAGAGCCAAGCATGGGAAAACAAAACAAAATGAATTAGTATCTATGAAGTCTAGGGCTCCTTGTGGTCCTTGTGGAGACAGATCACCAGGGAGAGCAAATTTCTGTGATTTGGTTCATAGACGAGCTTGTTTCCACTTCCCTTTTCTCCCATAGTAGGGGCTGGGTTAACTCAGTCATCTTACACACGACAAGATGCCATCTGGCCTGGCTCTAGCCAAGCCCACCTCTGAACAGGCGGGGCTTATCAAAGGAGGAAAGGAAAGACAAATCCTGAGAATGGAGCAGACAGCTATTCATTCATTCATTGGATGATTATCTATTGTGCAACTACTATGTGCCAGGCATTGTTCTTGGCCCTGGGAACAGAGCAGGAAATAAGACAAAGTCATGCCTTCCTGGAACATATATAATTATAAACAAACATAAACTCTCAGGTAGAAATGAAATAAAGGCAGATGAGAGCTTGGAGAATGATGATGAGGGAGGTGTGCATATTTTAGATCAGGTGACAGCTGGGGGAGAAGAGCATTTGTGTGTCAGCTGGTAGAGAAGCAGAGGATGAGACAGGAGTCCTCATGCCCAGCTTCTTGTGCCCTCCCCAGCTCGGGCCCCTCCTCCCAGATGGGTCCACACTCACCTGGCTGGTGGCTCAGGAGATCCCTCTGGCCCTGGACATTGCCTAGCCATGGCTCTGGCCCTCGCTCAAACTTACAGAAGAGCTCTGGGTTGGCAATAGCTGGTCCTGAGTCAGGAACAGAGAGAGGCACTATGAGGCCCTGGATACAGGTCACCATATTAAGGAGGGTCTGTCTGTGACATCCTCTCAGCATCGTAAGATAATTGGTCAGGGAGGCAAGTAGGACTCTAGACGGTTTAACACAGTGATTTAGAAACTCAGATACCCGTGAGGCCCCTAAAACAATGGGGGACTAAGCGACAGCAATGAAGGGCACAAGTTAGGCTCTGCACCCTCTTTGAGGCTAAAAAGGTATGAAGACTATTGGTGCAGAACAGGGGCTCACAAACTTAAATGCTGAGAGGGACAGACCGCTAACATAACTGAGAAAACCAGCTGGGGGTCGGGGCTGGGGCACCTGGAGGATTTAAACCTTGTGTGGGGACTGCGCCGCTCCACTCCAGGAGGAGGCTGCCATGTGGAACGCCGGCTCAGCACTGCCACACTATCTCGCTTTTCAAGAGAAGCCAGCAATCATATTTCCATGTGAAAACTCCCAGTGGTTAAATATTGACAACTTATTTAAATATTTTAAAGAAGTCAAACAAAAGTGATGAAAGCGGAAAAAAAAAAAATAAAGGTGTGGGCCAAATCTGGCCCGTGAGCTGAGCTGCTACTTCTTGTTTAAAACAATCAGTAGTTTGTTTCAAATTGTTTTTACCAGGCACGGAAAGAAGACCCAACCCAGCCACAATCCCTCGATCCACAGAGAGCTGGGACCGTTGCTCCCATACCCCTCAGACAGGGGCCAAGATGGAAAGAATAAATGAAAGGCAGGGCAGACGGTCATCAAATTGAAATCGGAAAATAGTACATATGTGTGTACACACATGTTGAAACACAATCACCTCTGTCCGTGGTACAGAAGGTCTACCCGTAGAAGCAGAGAAATGACATTCAGAAAACAGAAAAGATGAAAAATACCCACATGGGCACCGAGTTTTAAGTTGCTTTATCTCATTAAACCTCTAGGACAACCCTCTGAAGAAGGACACCAAGGCTTAAAACGGCCAAAGGGCTTGGCCATGGTACACAAGCGTTGCCTGGGGGAGGTGGGACTGAGACCAGATTTTCACACTCCAGATCTCATGCTCCTTCTATCGCCGCCCACCACCTCCACTGTCCTATGGGCACCCAAAGCAGAATCCACCTTGCAGCTCCACAGACCACAGGCGGGGCTTCCCACCTGGCACCCTGGGATATCCTGAGGCATCAAGGTCTAGCCTTGACGTCCCTGATTTCCCCACTTCTCTCAGCCAATTTAAGGGGAGAAGAGAAAGGGTGGTGTGCGAATCCGTGTGCAGTGAAGTTAGACATCAGACTGAACAGATGAATAGTGTAAAGATGCCTGAAAAAAACAGCAGGATTCCAGAAAATGCTCATGTATGTTATGTATGTTATGGTCTGGGTAAGGTCGAAAATGCTGATCTAGATTCAGGGTGGTGGAGAAGTGAACAGGAACCCATACCCAGTGGTGCCACCAGCTGGTCAGAACCATAGATTTCCTTCTGTTGCTGACTCAGCAGCATCCACTCCTCCTGAAGCAAGTACACCGTGATGTCATCAAACGTCACAGGAGCCTGAAAGGAAAAATGACACCAGGTAAGCACCAACTTCTTCCTGGGATCAGTCTTCCACACCTGTGTTCAAGACCACCTGAGGGCACCCCTACTCTGGGAGAGTATCAGATTTGCAGCAGGGGGCTGGGGTGGCGGGGGAGCATTGTCAATGTATATATAAGACCTACATCTCATCTTTCTCAACACCTGGAAGCAAGTCACAGCGGAAATGAGACTGATTCTTTCTGGAAGGGCCACACACTGAAACAAGTCATAAAGAAGGCTGACTCAGGAATTTCATAATCCTTTCCCTGCATGCTGTTCACCTGCCTTCCCACAGGGCCCATTCCTTCTCAGCCAGTGCCTCAGCAACAACTTACGGCACATCCTTTTGCAAAACCTTGAACATGGTAAATCTTCACTTAGGAAGATATATCTGATTTCCAGAAATAGTCGAAAGTCACTCAGAACTATGTCTGTGCATGAAGTTGATGAACAAGACAGGCAAAGCTTTAGAGCTGAGAACTGTGTCACATGGGGCTTGTAAAGTAGCTCTGTCCACCAAAAAAGGGGTGAGGGATTTCAGAAAATGTTTTGGGGAGTTCCGGATTAAAATGGCAGATTGACAAGTACAGGGAATTTTGCTTCCTCCCTGTGAATTTAAAAGACATTCTCCTACCCCAAAACTCCAAAACAAAGCACCAACTAGGATGGGGAACAACAAGTGGACAATAGCAATACAATTTTGGAAACTGAAAAACAGATAAAAAAGTAATAACTGAGCATATCCAAGAAAATCTAAGATCATCCAGCAGTGGGCAAACTGAGAACCCAATTTATACCACTAAATCCTCAAAATGCTCAGCATCTGGCGGCAGCGGGAACCTCTGGCCTGGGAGTGAAGCTAAAATAACTGAGGAATTGAGGAAGGCGGTTCCCCAACAGATGCCTGCCCAGATTCTCCTACATGAGTCTCCGAGCTGACAAGCCCCTCCTTTCCACCCGCTCAGAGCTTCCAGTTAGAATGTTGGTTTTCCACTGATAAGTGTCAGCAAACAACTGGACTACCAGACATCTGAGGAAAGGCTCTAACAGTGCTGATAGAGACAAAAACAGATAGGGGTGGAGAAAGGAACTGAAGAAATGGAGGGGAGGCATGGGGAAGAATTAAAAAAAAAAAAAGGTCATTAACAGCCTCAGAGAGGTAAGATATTGTAGCGATGAAACAAAGTTATAAAGAAATAATCAGAAAACCTTGCTGTGTTTATCTTTTTAAATTTTGTACCATGAAACTTTCTCACCTAGTCAAAGAAATAAAAAATAAATAAATAAAAATTACCAACAAAAAATAAATTCCCGACCCCCAAAGAAAAACATTTTGGGAAAATAGCATCCTTGGAGTAAGTATAAGTCTTATACGTAAGTATAAGACAACTCTGAAGGGGACACATTCATGTCCATTTATAACAAGTTCTAGTAAGTTTGTTTAAAATTGCCTTGTAACTTTATACTCAAATTTCAAGCACATGAAATATCTATTTTAACTTCAACAGTAGAAGTTTCTTGTGAAAAACAATACAGATAATTCTTATCAACTGCTATTGAATTGTATATTTAAAAAATAATTTGAGTATTTTTCTTACGAGTCAATACATGTTCACTGCAAAAAATTTAGACAATAAGCAGAAAATGTTCTAAGTTCACCGACAATCCCTTACTGAAAAAGAATTACTAATAACATTTAGTATGTAACCTTCTAGTCTTTTGTTTATGTAAATGTAACCTTCTAGTCTTTTATGAATGTGTAAGAAAGAAGTTTTAAAAACAAAAATGGAATTGTACTGCCAAATGTGTATGTTTTAAATAACTATTTGCTCTCAGAGTGTCTTCCAAAGCAAAATGTGATTATATTTCCAAAGACCTACTGGAGGATAGGCCCCACTAAAAGAAGGCAGTCAGACAGGAAAGGGTACACAAGATACAGCCTAAGGAGAGCCAATGTGGGGGAGGGGGACGAGAACCCTTGAGATTGTGCTGAAGGCAGATCCAGGATGATCACTGTACATCAGGACGAGAGGGCAAGCTGTTCCAACTGGGGCAGGTTAAAAAATTTGTGACCAAGGAAGAGCAGGGCTCCCTATTCGAACCAACTCACCCTGTCCCCCAGAGGGAACAGGTGGGCATAATGAAAGCCAATAGCCCCATCACTTTAGCTCCCCAAGGATGAAGAGAACGGCCAGGACTGAATGTTTAGATAATAAAGAAGTGTCTTCCCAACAAGAGTGATTACTCTAACACCTGGTACCTCCCTTTTAACCAATATTATGGCAAGAGCCTTCTGATTCCAGTTGACTACAGTGTAAAGAAGACACAAATCTGCTTGAATAAGAGGAACTCCTTATCTACATATAAAGCAAAGAATATCTCTGGACGTTCTCTTTTAGTGATTCCCACTGTCTACAGGGTAGAGCTCTGACCTCTCAGTCCAGCATGAAGTCCCCTCAACCCGAATCTAACCCACCTTCCTAACCTGAGCTCCAGGTACTGCCACGCTTGGAATCTCTACGACAGCCAGATTAGTATAATTGTAATCACTGGACATATCTTGCCCCTTTCCTCCCTCTACATAACCAATCTCTAGACTCCCCAGCTCTGTCCATTTCCTCCAGCTACTTAGAGTCTACCCACCCATCAAGTTCCTATTCACACTCCATCTCTTTCATGAGGGCCTAACCACCTAACCACATGGCACAAGCATTTCTTTCCCTGAGTAAGGAAGGCTTTATATCCGTCGTGGAGCCTGCTACTCAGGAAGCCTATGGCTTGTTTTACGACCCCCTTCACCATCACCTCCCCTCTCCCCACCACCACTTATATAGAAAGTATTTCATAGGCACTTAATTTTTTCATTCAACATATATTATTTGTTTCTATGTGCTTGGTGCATGGCAATCTTAAGATATGAAAAACACTATCTCTATTGTCAAGGAGATAAAAATCTATCAGGAGGTGATAGACAACTATGATATAAGTGCAATAATAGAATTGTGTCCAGAGAAAAATAAGAAGGAAGTGATCACTTCCATGGGAAAGACAGAGGGGGTTAGGAACCAGAAACGTTGAGGCAATAAATACAGGCACGAATCACCACACATCAGCCCTCTATTTGGCAGCACCAACAATAGTCTCCCAGAGAGCACAGGACAGGTCAGACTGCAGTGTTCTTAATAGCACCCATGCCTTGTAGCAAAGGGCTCCTATAGTGATGCTATTTTATGAGTCATTCATTCAAAAAATACTGTCTGACACACCACTTGTCAGGCCATGCTGTGGCGGCATCCCACATAAAGTGGAGGAAGATGGGCACAGGTGTTAGCCCAGGGCCAGTCTTCCTCAGCAAAAAGAGGAGGATTGGCATGGATGTTAGCTCAGGGCTGATCCTCCTCACAAAAAATAAAAATAAAAAAAAATACTGTCTGAGAACCTACCAAATGCCAGGGGCTGCTCCACTGTTCAGCTGGGGATATAGCAAAGTAACATTAACAAACATGTAAATAAATAAATAAATAAATAAATAAATAAATAAATAAATGTAAGAATTCTGTATAGTGATAAGGGCTGGAAAGAAAATAAAACAGGATAATGGGATAGAGTCATGGAGAAAAGTCTTTGATCTCTATCCATTATTCTGCCAATGACAGGCAAGATACCCCACATACAATCCAATGGGCCAAGACTGCTTTTAGTCAATAAGTATCACAAAATGGCACCAAAAGGAAGATTCTAATAATAGACCATGCTATCTCAAGTGGACCCCCAGTCTCCAGCTTTGAGCCAAAAATGATACTCAGAATGGAGCTGTAGAAGAGCATAGCTATTCCACTCAGGTCTTAGTTATTGTCACTCATTTGCAACACATCTTAGACTGCCAGTTTGTTTTGCAATCACTTTATTTCACCTTTGGATAATGTTCTCATTTCCCAGGTTAGAAAACTTATGCACTGGGGAAGAGTGAGTATCTTTTTGAGATGCCCTGCAAATAAGAGTAGATTCAGCAGTTAAATTTCCAGTCCTCAGGGCTTTCAATTAGTGGTTGGGCCTGAAAAGGACATCAAATTTCTCCTCCACCTCTCTAAATGTTTGTATTTCTCTCTTCTCCCATTAATGGCTAAGAAAACCTATAACTGAACAGAATAGCTTGAAATCAACCTCAAATCACTAATTCCAATTTTCAATGCCAATTGTTTATAACCCTTCTTCCCCACTACATGTTGCTCCCCCTCATCCAAAATCAGCTTCAACCGAAACTGATTGGGGGATATTATGTGACGGTAAGGGCCATTTCCTTTACTTTTTTGGTATCCCCTATAGTGCTTAACATAAGGCTGGCACATAGTTCACCTTCAATCTTCCTTTAGTTCGGTTCTGTTTAGCTTTATTGTCTTGAATTTCTTACTTTGTAGGTTGTTTCATCTGGAAAATGCATCACTGTAACTTGTGGAGGGGAGGGAGTATGGAAAAGATGTTTAGGCAAGGAAGAACTTCTTTTGTAATTCAGAGTCCTTCCCAGTCTTTCTCGGAAAAACAGCAGCATCAAAATAATCTCATTATCCTTTCTCTCTTTTGTCTGTGGGACAACCCTTCCCGGCTTGTCCAAGTTACTGAAGTGAACATTGCAGGAGAGCTCCTTGAGGAACGTGGTCATTTCATATTTATCTTTATACTTCCAGCCTCTGGTTCAAGGTAAATCACAGATCACAAATGTTTATTAAATGAACGACAAAAAATTTTAAAGGAGGGACTCAATCAGCACTCAAAACGTCTGTTGAGGTAATTTCCTGTGTGCCCAAGAAGAAACAATCCTCAAGAACCGGCAGCAAAGAACATCCACGAAGATCTTAGTTCCAAGAGGCTGCCACTGTCTCCAAATGAAGTGCCTACGACCACGCTGGTCTTTGCTGACACTGCCTTGGAGCTCTAGCAATCCGCTGAACCCACTTAACTCTACCTTCAAGCACTTCTTCCCACCTTTTCTTCCAACTCATAGCCTCTTGCCCAAAGCCCCAAGCAAGTTTATGAAATAAGGCTTCTAAGCAATGCTCCGATACTCCGTGAAGCAGATAAGGTAGAAACAGAAGTCGGCAAAAAATATGCCAATGCCTTTTTCTTTTTTTCTCAGCCCTTTCTTAAAAAGGGGGATCTGGGCAGCACCAAGCCCTCACTCTGCCTCTCGGTGAAGGTGATCCCTACCCCTTGGCTCCACTGGGGTCTTATTCAGCCTGGAAGCCTTAAAACAACCTGGGCCTCTTCAAAAAATGCCATTGGTGGTGTGGGAAAGCAGGAAGCACTTTCGCATCACTACACTGAGCGGGTCACCCACCCCAGCATCAACCGAGCTGCCACTCGGCGGAGAGCGGCTGGCCAAGCCGAAGACGGAGCGGAGCCGTGCGTCCGCTGCTCCCTGGGCCACCGCCCAAGTGCAGACAGCGGAAGAGGCGGCGGGCGAGCGGGCGAGCCCTTCCCTGCAAGACTGGCTCATCTGCGGGAACTCCGCCCGTAGCGCCCGCCTCGCCGGAGCGCAGATCAGGGATCTACGGGAGGGGAGTGGGCGGCCCCAGGGCCCTTCCAGGCCTACCTTCCCCGACTCCCTGGGCTCCATGGCCCCGCTTTCGGTGGCCCGTGCCGACCCCGCCACTGCCTCCAGGCCCCTCCCCCCGCGGCCTGGCCAGAGGATGCCGCCGCCGCGACCACCTTAGGGATCGGGTGCCCTGGCGGGGAGGTCGCCCCGGCCGGGAAAGAGCGTGGCCAGGAACTAGATCTCCCACGTCGGGGGACGGTAGCGCTCGCGGAGCCGGGAGAGGCGCACAGCTGGGACTAGCGTCGTGCCGAGCGAGACGCTTTACGACAGCCGCCTAGCCCGAGGTGAAGGGGCATCACGGGAAGCGTAGTCTGGCCTCGGTAGGCGGCTCTCAAAGCTGCTATTGGCTCCCCGAATGCTGGGTCCTGATTGGACGCCGAGCGGCTCGATCCTTGCCTTTCCTTTCTCCCTCCCGGGTGATGGTTACTGGGTAACGTCCCCTCAACGCTCTCCCAGACCCTGCAGTAGGGCAAAGCGCTCTAATTAGGCTATGAGATTCCCTGTTCTTGCGTCAGTTGCCTCGCAATTTTAGGGCCAATGTTCACCTTGAAGGTTCCAGACTTTATTGAATCAAGGAGAGCAATACTTTTCTTACTTTCATTCAAAAAGCATCATTGGTTGCCTACCATGTGCCAGGCACTGTGCAAGGTTTGGGAATGTAACAAAATTGAATGTAACAAAACCCTTGCCTTCAAGGAATTCATGGTCTATTGGGGAAACAGATGAGAAACAGATAATTACAAAATGAAGAGACAAAGTGCAATGAAAGAGGTAAGCAGAAGACCCTAATAAAGCATGCTGTCACCTTAGAGTGCGGTGATGGGAAGATATGGTGGTTAGTCAAGGATTTCCTGAGGAAGTGGTGCCTGAGCTGAATTAAAACAAGAGGTAGGAGTTAGCCAAGTAAAGGAGGTGCTACGGACAGAATTGTACCCCTCCCCCCAATTCATATGTTGAAGCCCTAACCCCAGTGTGATGGTATTTAGACATGAGGCCTTTGGGAAGTAGTTAGGTTTAGAGGAGGATAGCAGAGTGGAGCTCTCATGATGGGATTATAAGAAGAAACACCAGAGAGCTTGCCCTCTCCGTCCTGTGAGGAAATAGTGAGAAGGCAGCTGTCTGTAAGCCAGGAAGAGAGTCCTCACCAGAACCCCACTGTGCTGGCACCTTGATCTCAAATTTTCAGCCTCCGGAACTGTGAGAAAATAAATCTTTGTTGTTTAAGCCACCTGGTCTATTTTGCTATGGCAGCCCAAGCTGACTCAGACAGACAATTGGGCATAAGAAAGAGCATGAGCAAAGCTAGAGAGATAAGCAAATGGTATGTGCACGGACAGTGTGTAAGACAGGAATTTATGGAAAACGACGCTGGAGAGATACACGGGGGCTGGATGTGGAAGACATTGTATGCTACCTTAAGGAGTTTGAAATGCGTTTTAAGCTGGTGAATGGTGTAGGCAAATTTGCACTTTAGTTGGATCAGTCCTATTGCAGAGTAGAGGGTGAATTTAAGGGGGAAAAGACTAGAAGAGAGAAGACCAAATGCTATAAATATATACTTTCTCTCCTCTCTTATCTCATCTTCTTTAAAAGATATAAAATTATATAAAGTAATGATTATAACAATGTATTGTTTAGTTTGTAATATATACGGATGTAATGTGTATAATAATAATAATACAAATAATACTCAATGTATTTTTACATGTGTACCATGTAGCCCCCACCCAGATGAGATATAGAAAATTTCCAGCACTCCAGAAAGCTCCTTGTGGCCCTCCCAGTATGTATGCATAGAGGTAGAACTACAGAAAGTAAAGAACTGAAATTAACTTTAGGAGAGAGGGAGGCAGGTGTGGTTGGGAAGGGACACTGGGAGGTTTCTGGGGTGAGAACAGTGTTCTATTTCTAGACCTGAGTGGTGGTCACCCAGATGTTTGTTTTACAATTATTCATTAAATTGTGCATTTGTGTATTATGCACTTTTATGTATCTGTGTTCTGTCACAAATCAAAATTTTAAATAAAAAATAAAGCATATATAGTTTATATTTTAAAATTTTATTAAGACATTGCCATTCTGGTTGTTAAATATTTTGGTTATCATCCCTGGGTAGGTCCCAAATAACCATTTTCTATTATACGACCCTGCTCTCCTGGCCCTGGTTGAATAGAGCTAAACTCAGCAGGGTCGATAAGAAAACCTTCTTTAGGAATGTGAGAAAGATTCAATCCTTCTTCCTATATGACCTTGTATTAGGCGGCTCAGGTTCCCATAACAACATACCATAGACCATGTGGGTTAAACAAGAGACATTCACTTTCTTACAGTTTTGGAGGCCAAAAGTCCAAGATCAGGGTGCCCGTACGGTTGGTTTCTGGTGAGATCTCTCTTCCTGGCTTATAGGCAGCTGCCAACTCACTGTGTGCTCTTGGGGTGTGGGCAAAGAGAGCAAGCTCTCTAGTGTCTCTTCTTACAAGGACACTAACCCCATCAGGGCCCACCCTTATGACCTCATTTAACCTTAATTACCTCTTTATAGGCCCTATTTCCAAATACAGTGACGCTGGGGTTTAAGGCCTCCACATATGAATTTAGGGGGATACAATTCAGTCCACAGCCTTGTGCGCTTTGAGCAGCCCCCTTCTGCCAGGTCCACTCACTGGCAGGGGAGTCTGCATTTCTGAGAAAGAAGAATGAAACAGACACACATGAAATGAGGAGAAGATGGAGAGAGGACTCCAGATGGCCTTCCAATTCCTAGCTCCCAGGCATAGCCATATCACTATCTTGGAGAGCTATATTTCTGCCCAGGAGTTATCTCTGCATTCTTATAACAAATTCTCCTTTTTGGGTAAAAAAGTTGGAGGAGAAGTAGTTGAGATAACTAAGACAGATATTCTTTTTGATAAGTTTATCCATGAAAAGGCCCAGAAAAATGGGCAATATCTAGAAGAAAATGTGTGGTCAGGCAGGGGGCTAAGATGTGAGACACAAGGTCATGTTTCTGTGTTGATAGGAAGGGAACTGATGATTCTGCAAAGATGGGATGAAGCAAGGGCCCAAGTCCTTGACAAGGGAAGATGACGTAGGATTGGAGTACAAAGGACCCTTTCCAGGTGTGTGGACACTTCTAGATGATACCAGGAGGGAAGGAGGAGAAGATGGAGTAGATGTAAGTTTGTTAGTAGATTTACTGAGAGAATTCCCATCTGATGATGTCTCTATGAGACAAGGTCATCTCATGAAAATGAAGTGGGGGGAAGAGGAGAAGGTGTGTGTAGCCGTCTCAGAGAATGGTAAATAGGGCTTATGGGGAAACATAGTAAGTAGGATGGCCAACTTGAATTAAAGGCCAATTTGAGGTTTGTGATCACACACTTAAGGTAAAAACAGCCCATCTGCAAAATTCTGTCCAGAAGCAGAAACTTGGGCAGATATTTGGGTTGGAGTATGGGTATGGGTATGAAAATGGGTATGAAGGAGGGGACAGAGAAGCAGGCGAGTTAATGGTGTTTGCACTGGAGAATTATACTGATAGAAGGTGACTCTCAATTCTAGCTAGCTGCGCATTAGGAATACCCATGGAGATTTCAAAGAGCCTGATTTCGTGGTCCAGGATGGAGCCCGGGCATTGGTTTTAGATGATTCTAACGTGCAGTTGGTGTTGAGAATCACCAAGAGGACCATGAATCTCAGCTGAATCCTGAGGGGAGATAGCAAGGGGCTAACGAAAAGTATGAACCTGGTGGGCTCAATGAATTTGACATCACAAAAACAGCAATAAATGATAGCAGTGGGGTCTAGGGCAAGTAAGCTGGAATGATAGGAAGTCATGATTGGTAAGTAAATAATAGAAAGTGTTTGAAAATGGTCGAGTTGTGGGAGTGGATTCTCAAGGTGGAAATGAAGGAGAAGGTCATTGTCGGTGAAGGGATGAGAATATAAGACCAGAATCTTGAATTGACTCTCCACATGGACACTGGAAACACTGAAAGTTCATGGAAAGGAGTATGACCCATGAGCTGAAGTCTTCTCTGGATGATGGGAAGAGACCAAGGTGGCAGTTAGGAGCAGAGAGGGTGGTATAGCTGGGTGGCACAAGCTACACAGGAAGAGATCTCTTTGCGGGAGAAAGAGGGAGAACTGGCCAGCAGAAACCATGAACATGAGCATCACAGAAGCCAAGGATCTCTCTTCCTGGCCCTGAGGTGGGATGACGGAGAAATACCAGCTTCCAGGTGAATGGGGACTTCAGGGAATAGATAACCTAGTTTCAGAATTACATGGTGGTGGGAGAAACATTTGGAAGTGTCGACAATAGAGCTGAGTCTACTGATGACACAGCAGGAGTTTCAGAGGGCACGGTGGGGGACTGGAAGGAGAGGAGGTGTGGGGGACTGGGTCAGAGCAGGGGATTTACAAGCAGGATGGGAATGAGATGTGATGTTGAGAGACCATTCTGAACACCAATGAAGTAAACAGAGTGTGGAACGTGAGGAGCTAGTCTCTTGAAATACAGTGGGCCTCTCCTTTCAGTTGTTGTCCCAAATACTTAGCTTGGCAATGTGGCTTCTGGCCGGCTGTTTTCCCTGGCTCCACAGAGTGGGATAGACTTTGGAGGTGGATAAAACAGAGATTATATAAGTAGAGCAACTGGAAGGAGGAGTAGAGTTATGGGAAGAGGATGAGTGGAGCACAGTTCGTAACACGATGATTTTAAGAATCTAAGTGACATCCAGGTTGATATTCTAGTTGGCAGTTGAATACACAAGTGCATAGCAAGTGTAACCTGTCTGGAAGGACAGAAATCATGTGGATAATCAAATTATCTGCTTTACTATAAGGAATGTCAATCCTTTTACACACTTTCCTTCCCAAATATTCCTGACAGTCCTTCCCCATAGAGGGATAAATGTGATCAAGAATCAGTACTTATCACTGGTTGCCTGTTGCCACCTAGTAGGAGAGTAGGGACACCTGCCTGGCATTTGAAGCCAAACTGAGAACACTGACTAACCGTGCAGGCCTACGGTGGAATGAAGGATTTCTAAAGTGTTCACCCCTGCCCGCCAAAGATATCCACCCTAATTCCCAGGCCCTGTGGATATGATAAGATGTCATTCCCATGATTGCGTTACATTATATGGCACAATAGACCTTAAAATAAGGAGATTATCCTGTATTATCCACATTAAGTGGGCCTAATGTAGTCCATGAGCTCTTTAAAAAGCAGAGAGTTTTCTCTGTCTTTGGGCAGAAAGGAAGTAAAAAAGATTTGAGGCATGAGGGGGAATTGATGTGCTGTTGCTGGCTTGAAAATGGAGGGGGATGAACACAGCCTTAAAGAGCAGAGAAAGGGGCCAGCCTGGTGGCGCAAGCAGTTAAGTGTGCACGCTCCGCTGCGGCGGCCCAGCGTTCGCCGGTTTGGATCCTGGGTGCGGACCAACGCACCACTTGGCAAGCCATGCTGTGGAGGCATCCCATATAAAGTAGAGGAAGATGGTCATGGATGTTAGCCTAGGGCCAGTCTTCCTCAGCAAAAAGAGGAGGATTGGCAGATGTTAGCTCAGGGCCAATCTTCCTCACAAAAAGAAAAAAGAGAGCAGAGGGAGCTGACAGCCAGCAAGGTGGCAAGGACCTTAGTCCTACAACTGCAAGGAACCGAATTCAGCCAACAATTTTGATGACTTGGGAAATGGATTCTTGCTTAGAGCCTGCAAATAAGAGCCTCATCTGGCCAAAACCTTGATTTTGGCCTTGTGAGACCCTAAGCAGAAAACTGTGAGATAACAAAGAGGAGTTGCTTTAAGTTCTTTGTTGAGTTTAAATAATTTGTTACACAGCAATAGCTAACTGAAACAACCACAGAGGTGCTGCTTTGATTGGGCTGCCCTTGCACAGTGGTCTCTATTGTCTCCTGTTTGGGATCTGTCACCATTTCTGCCACAGTTGATCACTGGTGCACCCAGATACCTGCCAGGCTCATCACTGGCATTGCCACTGGCCTACTGGGGGATATACCATTGAATTCCCTGGGGGCGATGCTCTTTCAACATATTACCTTCAAGTGTAGGAGAGAGAAAATACATTTCAGTATTGACCTAGGGCTTAGATTTTCTAGAGGATGGGAGAAGGATATAGGGTATGAAGGAATTGAAGATGCTCATCTACACTAGTCAAGGAAGAAAGAGGAGCTAGGCAGGAGCTGATAGATTTAGAAAACAGAAGGACCCAGATCCTGGAGGAGGAGGAGGAGGAAGCACAGGAGTGGTGTGGGAGAACCTGTGAGAGCTGGAAGGGCAAGAAAATGAAGTCAAAGAGTGAAACAGAAAGGCTTTGCAGGAAGGAACACTTTCTAAGAAACACATAATAATTGAATATGCTCACTGGCAGCCCCTTTCAGGAATCCCACTGATTTGGCACAATAGAGTCCTCATTTAGGACCTCACCTCAAACAATTCAAGTTCTCATTGCTCACGCAAGAGCCCCCCTTCCTGTGTCCCATTTTATTAACTAAAGATCCTTCTTCCTTTTCCTCTCTCCCTCAGGCCCTCTCCCCTTTGCTGATAACTCTAGCTGGATGGGACTCTCATTTGTGGGGACAATCTGAGGAATTTGAAGGAGCAGAGGGTAACACATAGAATCATTGGGCACTGGAGCAGAAGCATCCAGCCTGATTCCTTCCCTCTCTACTCCATCCTGGAAGCAGAGCCAGAGACAAAGACTTGGTCCTGGAAAGTGATTCCAGAGAGAAGGCCTGGGACTTGGGAGAGTGAAGCAGGGAAGAGGAAAAACTGATAGAAGGGTACCTTTTAGAGATCACTGCTGTGGACATCAGGGGCTTCATTCCACTTCTGAGAATTACACAGAATGCCCCCGAACAATGGGGTGGAGCATCCATCGGCAGCTCCATCCCCAGCAGTTGAGGGCTGCCACCAGACGCATTAACTACATCCCATCCTCACTCGTGCACTTCTAGCTGTGCTTGTACAAAGGCCAAGTGGACTCTCTGTGTGTCAGAAAAGCCCCGGGCAGAAAGCAAAAGAAGCTTGAAAAGAAGATACTCGATGGCAAATCAGCATATGAAAATAAAATGCTCACATCATTAGTCATGAGGGAAATGAAAATCAAAACTGCAATGAGATACCACTTCCCATCCACTGAATGGCTGTCAAAAAATCAAAAAGACAGACAATAACAAGTGTTGACAAAGATGTGGAGAAACTGGAACCCTCGTACGTTGCCTGTGGGAACGTGAAATGGGCCAGCCACTTTGGAAACCAGTGTGGAAGTTTCTTAAAAAGTCAAACATAAACTTACCATATGACCTAGCAATTCCACTCCTAGGTATACACCCACCAGAAGTAAAAACATGCCCAGGGACTTGTATACGAATGTTCATAGCAGCTTTATTCATAATAGACAAAACAATGAAACTACTCAAATGTCATCAACTGGTGGATGGGTAGACAAAATGTCATATATCCACACTCAGATTACTATGCAGCAACCAAAGGAACAGCTGCTGATACATGCTGTAATATAGATGAACATCAAAATCATCATGCTAATCAAAAGAAACCAGACGTTTATATGAAATGTCTGGAAAGGGAAATCTATTGAGGCAGAAAGCTGTTTAGTGGTTGCCTGGGGCTGCTTGTGGGAAGGATTGATTGCAAATAGGCATGAAATGGTGGAAATGTTCTAAAACTGGATGGTTGTGATGTTTGTGCAACTTTGTGTATTTCTATGAAAGTCACTGAAGTTTAGACTTAAAACAGGCGAATTTCACAGTATGTGAATCATGCCTCAATAAAACTTTGAAGAGGGGGGAGAAGAGCGGATGGCAGCACGAGCCGAGCTGGAGCTTGCGTGGAAAGGCCACGGCGCTGCAGCTGAAATCACATGGGTGCAGGGCGTGACCTGGGGCACCAGTGATGTCTAACACCAGAGACCTTCAGACGTCATATTCAACTCGCTACAGATGGAGAAACCAAGGCTCAGGCATGGGAAGTGACTTGCCCAAGTTCACCAGCCATGGCCGATTCACAGAGGTCCCCAGGAGACAGTCCTTGCACAGGTCCAGGCCAGGGGTCAGACCCACCCTTCCTCCCTTTCCCCTCTGGGCCCGAGACGCAGACTCTGCACACAGCTTGCTGCCAATGTCACTTTATTTGGGATATGCTAGTGCCAGGGCAGGGAGTGGATGCGTGAGCATGGGAGGAGGGGTCAGTGCTGCTGCGGCCAGTGATCACATGCGTGGCAGCGGCGGCATCTCCTGCAGAGCCCTCAGCGCTTTGAGAAATCACCTCCTGGAGAACAAATGAGGGGGAGATGTGCTAGCAAAAAAGGCAGAGTGGTCGGGCCAGGCAGGGATGGGGCTGAGAGAGGGCAGCGGGAGCAAACTGGCAGAAGAAGGAGGAAGAGCAGTCAGGAAGAAGCCCAGAGCAAAGGCGAGCTCCTGCCCTGCGCTCCACCCGGGCGGTGTTGACGCCCTTCCACCTGATTTTCTCTCACCTGCCCACTGCGTGGCCTCTGGTTATCACACACTAGGTACTTAACAAGAAACAGGCAGCTGCCGGGCACTTCACACCAGGCACACTGCCAGGCTTGCTCTCACCAAGTCCTCCCAACAAGCCTGTGCAGACTGTCAGCCCGGTTGTGAAGATGAGGTCGTGGGGCTCAGCAAGGAAGGAGAGAGAGGAGCTGGGATCTGAACTAGGTATGGCGGACTCCAAACCCCCAAGTTGACATGCGATTGGAGAAGAAATGAACAAGAATGCTCGGAAGGGGAACGGAGGGGCTCAGAAGGGTTCAAGGAAGAAGAATCCGGCGAGGGGCAGTGTGGTGGGTAACAGGGCCTGGTTCGGAACAATCGCCCCACCCCCATCGGAGACCTGGCCCCGCCCCCACTGGAGACCCGGCCCCGCCCCCGCCAGAAGCCCCGCCCAGACCCACCCTGGCAGGCGCTGCACTGACAGCTGTGGATGACCGGCAGGACGACCGGCTCTGTGTGGCCGCCTGGACAGCGCAGGTTCAGGATCCGCACGGGGGTCTCGGGGTCCAGGCGGTAGCTACAGCAGTCGCACTGGCTCTGCAGGTACGGCTCCTGGGGAAGAGGGGTGACCAAGTTGGGCAGGGGCCAAACTTCCTTCCCTCTCTTGGCCTTTCCCATCCAAGACGGCTGGGGCCAAAGGAGGGCCGGATCCCAGATCTCCTCGCGGAGCTGGGCAGCGAGGCAGGGGAGGGATGTCACCACCAAGAAGCCCACCTCCTTCGCTCCAGCCCCCACCCGTCTGAGCGTCCACATTGTGCAGGTTACAGGAATGCTTTCACCGTGCCCATCACTGCGTCCTGGCAGCAGGGGGAAAGACATAGCCTAACCCAAGGGGCTTACAGGCTAATGGGAGAGACAGACTAGTAATTTCTGAAACTGCAAGTAATGAGGCCCTAAATCGCACAGTTCTGACCCTAAGTGCAAAGTGAGTTCTTGCTCCACAGCAGACGCCTCCTGCTCTACGATTATATAGTAACTCTGTAAGTCCCACTGAACGTTTGATTTAGTTTTATGCATAATTCTATTCTAACTTTATTTTGAAATAGGTAATACATTCACACAATACCAAGTTTAACTAAAAAAGATTCAGTAAAAAAAATCTCCGTCTGATTTATAACCCACGATCACTCATTTTTCCTCCCCAGAAAAAAATCTCTTAACTACTCTCCTTTCCTCACTGTATATTTTAAAAAATCCAAAAGTGATGGGGAAGGTACTCCCAGGAGGTGCCAGGAGCCCCCTGGGGAGCAGGAGAGTGGACAGGGTGGAGGACCAGCTAGGATATCACCTTTGTCTTCCAGGAACAGATGACCCAGGTGGGCCAGGGCAGAAGAGAATGGCCTTGCCACAGGTGACCTGAGGCAGCGCTGGGGGCTGAGGCTGCATCCTGGCTAGACCCTGGCAGGATGGAGCTGGAGCCACAGCTCTCCAGGCTCAGGGCTTGGGGAGTCAGGGTAGGTGCAGAGCCCCTAGAGGGTCTGCAAAGAAGCAGAGCTGGGCCTTCTGGGTCCCAGAGGAGCAAGCGCAGTGCGGAGCTCCGGCAGCATCTAGGCCGTGCTCATAGGACTTGCCAGGAAATGTCGGGGACAATGCTGTGTGTAGAAGGTCCATCCCTAAGAGCCTCCACTCACTGTACAATGGGCCTAACCTAGCTCCTCCTGCCGTTCTCTGTGGGTGTCCTGGCTTGCTTGCCTTGAGGGGCACAGTGGGCCGAGGGGCATGCGCGGGAGCTGTGTGGGGCCTCAGCAGGGAGAAGACCACCCTGGGAGGAGCGGAGGCACCCAGCAGGCTCTGGAGCCCAAGCCCTGCTGAGGATCACCGGGCCAGCCAGCAGGTATGGGCCACCACCTTGGCGAAGACTTGCCCTGGCTCTGATCAGCTGCATCCCCGTGAAATGACCGTGTCCCTCGTCCTGGGCTTTGCCTGGGTTCTAGGTTTGTGGCGGCAGGCCCTCGGGGGCCACTGGCTGACCTGACTCCCCTGGGCTTGCTCACCTCAGGCATGACATTGGTGCTGGATGGGCAGTGCCCACTGCAGTAGCTCACTTCCACCTGGTCCAGGTGGCAGGGGCCCTTGGTGAGGTTGCGAAGCTCGGTGAGGTGCCGGCAGGAGGCTGACTGCTCCTCTGTGGAGAGGGGCAGGTGAGTGGCGGGAGGTGGGGGCAGGGCAGAGAGAGAAGGCGTGATGAGGGGACTCTGTGTGGGGGGGACAGGGGGACAGAGCGTGGAGCTGAGGGGAGCATGTCGGGGCTGGGGTGTCCAGGCGCTGTGATCAGCACTGGAGGTCTTCACTCTGCTAATCCCCACGGTGGGCAGGATTGGGGACGGCGGGCCTTCCATGGCAGGTGTGGGGGTGGTTTGGGAAAAGGGCCCAGAGTAGGCAGAGGCGCGGCAGGAGGTGCCCCAGGTCCCTTGCTTACCCAGAGTCTCCCGGCGGCAAGTGGGACAGCAGCTCCCTGGCTCCTGCACGGGTACCTCGCCCTGCAGAGGGAGTAGTCCCCGGTCCCCTCAGGAGGGTGGCTCCAATGCCCCTGCACTGCCTGCCTGAGGCCCGAAGACCAGCCTCTGGGGAGGGACCCAGGAAGGACCCAAGGGAGCCACTCTGAGAAGGCAGCAGGCTACAGGCGGGTACCTGGGCACAGGTGAGGAGGGGGCAGTGCTGAGTGCAGATACTCTTCCCACGGAGGCAGCGGCAGCTCTCACAGTCCTCCTGCCATTCGGATCCAGGCTGGGGAGAGTAGGGGAGAGACTCCTCTCCATCTATCCACATGCAGACTTTTCTATAATACTACCCCGTCCCTGAGCCCGGCCTGCGGCCAGCCCAGGGCAGTGGCCTGAGACTGGAGTTGGCAACAAGAGTTTCAGGAGGCAGGTGGACCGTTGGGGCCCAGAGACTGTCCCAGTGTGATGGCTGATGGTGGGGCTGCCCACTGCTGCGGGCCCTGGAGCAGGGAGGAGCCAGGAGACAGCCTGTGTCCATAAGGGCTGGGAGGCACGGGGGGCTGCGGTGTCTCACCGGGTGTGGATGCCCGCGGTGCCAGCACTCGCAGCGGTCTGCGGGCACGCAGGGGCCTGCCCAGCTGCGGAAGTGCCCGGGCCGGCACACGCAGCCTGGCACCTGCCCTGCACTGCAGTTGCTCTGAGACTCCGTGGTGTTCGGTTCCCGGCACGTCAGCTCACAGGGCCCCGGCTCCCCAGGGTCCACCAGCTGCCACATTTCCCTGGGGGGGCACTCTGCCAGGGAAGACCACCCACCCCACCACATGGGTCAGCCATGGGTCCAGCTTCAATTCTCCCCCCTCGCACACTGGGCACCCCCGTGTCCCTCCTCCCTCCCCATGCACTGCCCACTCGGCTCCAGCAACCTCTGCACTTCTAGGTCTCCAAACACACCTCCCTGCTCTTATCCACCCTCCCAACACTAGTGGGGCCCAGCTCGGTTCTCGCCTCCTTCAGGAAGCCTCCCCTGACCAGTCCTGTCCACCCCGACCTCTCCATTCCCAGCACTGATTTCACATTCTGTGGGTGCAGCTTGCTTGTCAGTGAGCTAGAGACTGTCTCCTATTTCTACCCGTTCTGGTGGGTGAGGGTGGGGGGTGCCTGGGGCTCTCCAGGCCACTGTGTCTCTGAATCCATACAGGGCCCAGTATGGCAGAGCTGGGCTCGTGTGGGCCCTTAGCAAAGGCCTGTCAACCTTGACCAGATGGGGGGGGACAGCACAGGGCAGACACCAGCGGCCTGGGGACTGCCAGGCAAGGGTCCTGTTTCAGCTCACCCTCTAACCTCAGTTTCCTCATCTGCGGGGAAAGCTCCCCCTGCTCTCTGCCTCACTCACGGCCCTGGCTCAGCACACACAGTGCCCCCTGACAAATGCCCCCAACCACCCAGGGGAGACCATGCTGTGTCCAGGGAGCCCCCGGCAGATAGCCTGGTGGGGCAGTGTGGACAGAGGGAGAAGGGGCTTCCTGAAGGAGGCAGCCTTGCCTAGAGTGGGCAGGGCCCTCTCCCCTCATCCGGGTCAGCCCAGCGTTGGCTTTGGAGGGACCAGCAGGGGCCTGAACAGCCCACATCTCACCCTGACAGTCAGCGAGGGAGCAGCTGAAGGCTCCACTTTGGCAGACACTGAGAAGATAGAAGCATGCGTTCAGATGCCTCCCGTGTCCTCCTCCCCACCCCCATTCTCAGCGGCCCCTGCCTCCACCCCCCTCCCCACCCCGCCCCCGGGGCCTCACCAGCGGGTGCAGTTCCATGTGAGCACAGTTCCTGGGGGCAGCTCCCGGACCTGCTCTTCAAGGGTCAGGGTGAGGCCCCAGGGCAGAGAGATCTGGGTGCAGGGGCACGCGGCAGGGGGCACACACGAGCCATTGTGCAGCAGCTGGGACAGCGCAGGCTCCAGTTACACTGGGACCACCGCCTCTTACCCCCACACCTGCCTGCTCCCCCATGTGAGAGTCAGGGCCCAGCGACCGCACCCACCTGCCCTCCAGGGCAGCCACAGCCAAGTTGGCAGGGCTCCTGCACACAGAGGTCACCAGGCTGCAGATGTGAGCAGAGGCGCGGGCACGAGGTGGCACAGTTGCTGAGCACCTGGCCAGGTGGGCACTCTGAGGGGAGCACACAGATACTGAGGTGGAGTCCTGGGGGGGCTGCCTCAAGACCCGCCACCTGCCCCGGCGAGTGCCAGCTGGGGTGGGGGCCTAGGCACGGCAGCACCGAGGGCAGGGCAGGCACCCACCGCTGGGCACTCACCGGGGCAGGGCTGCGGGTTACACTCCTGCCGTTGCTCTGTGTCCTGGGCCTGGCATGGTGTCCCCCAGGGACCCTCCTCGCAGCTCCGACGGCGCTCGGTGGTGCCCCCACCACAGGGAGCTGAGCAGCTGCTCCAGGCTGACCAAGGCCCAAGGACTGGGCACTCATGGCGTGGACACACCAGGGACCCGTTGACACAGGTGCTGTGGACGGGGTGTGCAGAAAGGGCTCCAGCCCCGAGTCAAGGTGAACAGAGTTTTGCTCCCAGCAATGCCCATAACCCTGACCTTCCCCAGGCCTCCCATCCGAAGCTCCCATCCTCCCGCCTGGCCCCCGGCAGGCAGCCATACCAGGTTCTGCAGTCCAGCTGCACCACCTCGGCCGGGGCCAGCACCCATGAGGCATTGGGGCTGGGGAGGCCACAACGGCAAGAGGAGATGGGCACACAGTGCCCGTCCTGTACCAGTTGGCCAGGGGGACAGCGGCAGCCTGGAGTGGGGGTGTGAAGGACAATCAAGATTCGGTGCTGAGGCAGGCACACACGATGGGTTCCTCTGGCATAGATGAAGTCCAAGGCCTCAGGCTGGCACTAGAGCACCCCTTCCTCCTGCCCCCTGCCATGTAACCTGTCTCCACAATATCTCCCACCCCCAAGCTCACGAAGGGGCCTCTCTAGGCCGCCCTGTGTGTGGAACCCACCCCAGGAACCCTTGAGGCCACCTGAGAGCATCCTCACAGACACAGCCCATCTAGACCGAGGCTCACTCTCTGTGGGACCCCCAGCCAGTGGCTGAAAGTGACCCCAGGATCCACTCTGCTGCCCTATAGCTCACGATCCAGCAGTCTGCCCCTGCCCCCAGGCCACATGCTCTCTGGGAGCAGGAGGATGGAGGAGGCCCGGGCATCCCCAGGATTCCCGGGCCGGGCTGTGGGCATGGCCTGGCCACCTGGGCGGCACGGTCCCTGCAGACACTGCACACGGTCCCAGAGGTCAGCACAGCTTCTAGGGCACCGGTTGGCACAGTCAGGGGTGGGCACGGTGTCCCGGGACTCGCAGCTCTCCCCTGAGGACCAGAAGGTAGGAGTCTGTGTTGGGGATGTTCTCAGGCCCCCAAGACGGCACCTGCCCTCCACTGCACGCCTCCAGGGTCAGAGGCAGCAGCCCCCACAGGCCCCATCTCCAACGTTACTGTCCCTGGCCCTCCTCTGGATGCCAGGCTGGGGGTTACCTGGACAAGGCGCCACGCTGCAGCTCTCGGTCTGAGCCCATGGCCCCCGGCAGCCTCCTCCAGAGGGGACCCCTGCCTCTCTCCAGCGTAGCCGGAACCCCCCACTGCAGGGCACCTGGCAGGGGCTCCAGGGCCCCCAAAGACTCCACTGGCATAAGTCTGGGGAGGTAAAATGGAAGTCAGTGCCCAGGGCCCACCTCCCCCGCCTCCTGCTTCCACCCCCGGCCTAGGGCTCCAGCCCTGCAGACACCAGCACACCCTGCCCTCCACTCGCCCTCCCGGGCTCCCTTCCTCCTCGCCCAGCAGCTCTTCCACCCACCCTCAAATCCAGCAGGCCCCAGAGGCAAGCAGGACTGCTAGCTAACTACCTGGCCACTGAAGTGAACTACACGGCCCAGGCCTTCCCGCCAGGCCCCCCTCCACCCTCATTCCAGGCCCCTCTCCCTGTTGGCCTAGGACCCTCCCCATTACCATGGCAGGCTTGAGGGTCCGGGCAGAGGCGTTGCTGGCTGAGTGGCGCGGTGCAGAGGTCTGGGTCCCCGGCCCACGGCCTCCCTGTCTCAGGGTCCAAACAGAGGCGATGGCGGTGCTGCTCTGAAGCCAGCGTGGGGGCCAAGGTCGGGGAGAGGCTGGCTGGGTCCCAGGGCCAGCGCTCCTCTAGGGTAGCCCTGGAGGCAGGGGCCAGGACACCGGCGGGCAGGCAGGGCCCACAGGGCGACCACTCAGACCAGCCGCTGAGAGGCAGAAGACCTAGGAAGGGCAGCGTGTGGGCACCCCACCCAGTGACCCTCCCCACACTCAAGAGACCGCAGCGGGTAGGGAAGGAGGAGCTCGGAGGTGTGACCAGGAAGGCTGAGGGAGGTCTGGGGGGCCAGGGTAGGGTGACCAACCATCCTGGTTTGTCTGGGACTGTCCCAGTCCTAGCAGTGAAAGCTCCAGTCCCCAGCAAACGGGACAGTTGGTCTCCCTGACCAGTTACCTTGACAGCCCCGGCTGGTGCACTGCAGCTCCCCGTACCAGCATTCACTGTGGGAGGGGGTGTCACGGTGGGCTCTGGGAGGCAGGACCTAGCCCAGAGCAGTGGGCGTGGGGCTCACGTAGGGGTAACCTGAGCTCTGGGCTCATCTGGAGCAGGATGAGGCTGAGGCTGGGCTTCTCTGCGGGGTCAGGCTGTCCTGGGGACCCCACACCCTCCCCGCTCCACTCCCTGGCTCCAGCCCTCAGGCGCTGCCTCCTCCTCCCCCATTACTCACCACTCTTTGCAGCCCAGCTGCAGGCGGTCCCCAGGGGCCAGGGTCACCCCGGCTCCTTCTCCTGAGATGTGCAGGCAGCCACACTCCTCTGGGGGAATGCAGCCCCCAGCCTGCTCTAGCAGCCCCTGGGCAGGAGGGGACACAGGCACACGGATGTGGGGCAATCATCTCTGCGTGCTAACACCAGCAGTGTGCCTGACCCACAGCAAGCACACAGGTGTGTTGCTGAGCGAACAGATGGGTGAACGGCCATGAGGCCAAATGTGAAGAGCTGAGGCACCGTGAAAAGGCACCAACAGGAGGGCGTCACCGTGGGCATCGTGGAGGAGGGAGGTGTGGAGTGTGGACAGAGGCCCCCCCCTTCTCCTGGGGTGTCTCCCCTAGCTCCACCCCTCACCTCAGGGCAGTAGCAGCCAGGCTGGCAGGGCGGCAGGTCCTGGCAGAGCCCACGGCTCAGGTGTGTGGCACAGAGCCTGGCGCATGGGGAGCCGCAGGCCTGGAACTCAAAGGGAGGGGTGCAGCTGTCCTCTGAAGGGGAGGCAGGCAGACTGGTCGGGGGCAGCCCAGAGACACCCTCCACACCCCAAGCCCAGAGCACATGGTGCATGGTCCCATTGAGGCCCCTTGGGGTCACCTGGTAAGAGTGTAAGACTGCCCCCCTGCTGCCTGGAAGGACAGCCCAGTGTCGCCCGTCCAGTACCCACTCTAGCCCTGTAGGTGCCTCCAGGAAAGGGGCAGGAGGGTTTGGGCCTTGGAGAGACAGGAATCTGCACAGAAGATGGGGGCTGCGGGGACTTAGGGGCCAGCAGGTGCTCCAGGGTTTGGCGGATGGGAGACAGAGGGGCAGAGATGGAGGGCAGCTACAACAGGAGGTGGGCAAGACCCACTGTGCCTGGGGGCAGCTACAAGTGGCCAAAGCCTCCGTTGGGCCTGCAGCTGCAAAGTGGGAAAATTATGGTGAAGGCGGGAGGGTGGGGAGGAGCAGCTGTGCCAAGAGAGTAGCTGAGGGTGGGGCAGGGAAGTAGCTGGGCTGCCGGGGGCAGGGGTCAGTGCAGGCAAGGGCAACTAACTGCTCAGAGGTCCTGGGGGCACTGAGGTTTGCTCCGAGAGGAGCTGGGAGTCCCAGTGGGAACCCTGGGAGGCCCCTGCCAAGGCTCAGCTCCCTGGCTTCTTGCTCCTGGGGCCTCACCAGAGCAGTTGCTGATGAGACAAGGCCGGAAGTGGCCGTCCAGCCGTGTGCAGGGGGGGCCCTCCTGCGCCCTTTCTGGAGCTGGTCCCTGGTGTCGGTAGCGCTGCTGGACCGGCACCTGGCATGAGCACGGCGTCCAGCTGCTCCAGCTGCTCCACACGCACTCCTCTAGGGACCGAGGTGGGGGATGTCAGCTAGGCGCCTCTGGGCTCCCCCAACCCCTCTCCTACCTGCCCTCCCCTCTTATCCAGCCCTCGCCAACACCCGGCACAGGGAAAGGGCAAAAGGAAGCCAAGAATTCAGAAAGGTCCCAGCTGGCTGGGTTCCCCGTCACCTGGCAGTAAGGGTCTCATCTCAAAGGAAGTGATGGTGGGAACAGGACAGGAACAAGACAAATATGGAGAAGGGATAGATGTAGATATATTTTGGGGAAATAATCTGGGGGTTGGGAAAACACATATTATTCCCTGAATTTTCCCCAGGTAGGAAAACAGAGGAGGGGTTCACTTCCCATGCACACTCACCCAGACAGGGCCCTGGGTAGCAGGCTTTGGTGTCCAGGTGGAGAAAGGTACCATTGCAGGTGGGGTCGGCCTCGGCCAGCAGGCAGGGGCAGGACCCAGAGCGGGAGGCCAGGCCCGGGCCGCAGCTGCTGGAACAGGGCCCCCACGGGCCCCAGGAGCAGGCCTCTGGCAGACCTGGGCAAGGCTGCTGGCCACAGTGCTGGGTCTGGGTGTCGGGCCCCAGGCAGCGGGGGGCCTGGAGGCGAGAAGCCAAAGCCACGCAGACCCGGGTGCGGACCTGGTTTCCACCTCCACAGGAGACAGGGCAGTCGGACCAGGAGGACCACAGCGTCCAGGCCTCGGGCTCTGGACAGGGGACAGGTTAGGTTAGAGGAGTCGGAGGGAGCGAAAGCCCAGAGGGCTGGTCGGGACCTAGTAGCACGGGGGGTGGCAGTTGGAAATACAGGCAGGAGGGAAACACAGGGCACAGAGCAAGACGGATGGTGAGGCTGGTAGGGTGGGGTGAGGCTGGGATCAGGGTGAAACCGCAGACCTGCACACTCGGTGTCCTCACAGATGACGCCCTCCGGGGTGCAGGAGCTGAGAGGAGGAACCCAGACTCAGGGACGCTGCTGTCCAGCAGGATGGTACAGGTCACCCTGCCCCTGCTCCTGGGCTTACCACTGCTGGCACTCGCCCTGCTGCCAGCTGTCCCCCAGGGTTCGGGTGTGGGCACCGTGCAGGCACAGGGGTGGGCACGGGGGCTGAGGGCAGGGCTGACTCTGGGACTGCTCTTCTCGACACTCCGGGGCCCAGGAGCCGGAAGTGGAGGACCTAGGCAGGGCCGGGGACAGAGAAGGTGAGAGATGGCCCCGTGCGCTTCATCATTCCTCCGCCTCCTGTGGGAAAACCCAGGGTGGGCGTGGAGATGGCTAAGGAAAGGCAAGGATGACCAGGGACAAAAGCTGGGCCAGGGCATGGACTGGGCGCAGAGTCACTGGTGCGGGCCAGGATCCAGGAACTCGGTATCAGAGAGAGAACCTGCCTCCAGGCAGCAGGAGACCCTAGCCTGACCCAGCCCCATACCGGAAGCGGCTCTGCTGCCCCTGGGGCCCACACGAGCGGCTGCAGGGACTCCAGGCTGACCAGCGGCTCCAGGCGCAGTGGGCGGGCGGCGGGCAGGGCTGAGCCGTGCAGGACAGCTGCCCGGCCTGGCAGGAGCAGTTGTTACAGGCCTCCTGGTGCTGGCTCCCCGGGGCCCAGCTGTGGCCTTGGGCATCTGTGCACTCGCAGTGCCCAATCGGCACGCAGCCGCCGTCCTGCTCCAGGGAGCCTGTGAGGAGGCGGCCCTCCAGAGCTGTGCTGGCACTCCAGGCCCCACCCGCCTTCCCGCTGAGCAGGCCCCACCCGCCATCCCGCTGAGCCGCCCTGGCAGGTGAAGGCCGGGGCAGCACCTACCCTCGGAGCAGCGGCAGCCCCGCTGGCAGGCCTGGCCGTCCTGACACACGATCCCCTCCTGGAGGTCTGAGCAGCGGCGGGGGCAGCGGTTGGCACAGCTGACCACCTCCATGCCTGCTGGGCAGCCCTCCTCTGAACAGATTGGGAGGACCAGGGTCAAGAGGCCCCTGAGCCCCAGGGCTCAGACACCCCCGCTGCCGCCTGATCGGGGACCACCCTACCTCCATGAAGCTACACACCCCATCCTTCCCCCTAGGTTGGTGCCTACGGGAACATGGGGCCTTGACGAGACCCCGGGACGGGGACACTCTGAGTGACAGAGCATTCCTCTGTCTCGACCTGTGAGTTCCCAGCACCCAGCCTGGCACTCAACAGATGCTTGTCGAGCTGGACTGAATTTGAGCATCTAAAAGCCAACATTCTCACCTATACGGCTCCACGGTGTTCATCCGCAGGGGGATAGAAGGGAATGTGGGGGGGGGGGAGGATGTCCTAATAGAGGGGGTGGGTCCTAGAGTAACCCAGGTCCATGAGGTCAGTAAGCTCAGAAGAACCAATAACAGAAAAAGCTGAAGCTGCATGGGGCATGGTGGGGGGCAGGGGATCACAACTGTCTGGCTCAATCCACATCCCAGCTACCAGGTCCCCTCATGACTGTCACCCTCAGATTCTCTGAGAATCTTGACAGGGCGGGGCAGTTCTTCAGGCACTGGAGGGCGGGGCAAAGCTGAGAGAGTGAGTGGGGTGGGGATGGGCAGTGGGGTGGGCTCCAGCAGCTCATTCCTGGGCCACAGGAAGGCCTTACCCCATGCCCAGATCCCGCCATCTACCCCTGTGGGTCTCAGTTTCCTTAACTGGCCAATGAGGTAACAGCCTGTCCCCCATCTATGTTGCAAGGTGATGTGGGGATGACATTAGAGGTGGGGGTGGGGACAGCTGTGCAGAGTGCACAGGCCACCAGGGATGTGCTGTCCCCACTGCCATACCACAGGGCATGGGATTGCAGAGCCGAGCATGGTGCCTCTCCCCAACACAGGGGGCACCCCCGTTCTTGGGTGGGGGGCTGGAGCAGTGGCGGCTCCTCAGGGATCGGCCCCCACCACAGCTCCGGTCACACCAGGACCAGGGGCTCCAGCGAGACCAGCCTCCCGGCACTGCGTGGGAGAGAGAAGAGCCACATGAGGGGTCTGGCTCAGGCAGAGGGCCCCCATGTTTCACAAGATGCACTAAGATGGAAGTGCTGCACTCAGGTGGCCAGGTGCCTGGGAGGGGCACAGATGCCAGGGAAGGGCACACCCTGGTCCTCACTGGCCCACCTCACCTGGGCAAGCACGCAGGTTGCAGAAGCGGCGCTCCTGGTAAGCCGTAAGGATATCAGGGCACCAGTGCCCACCAGGCCCTGGGGGACGGTATGCCCGCAGGCGGCGCTGCTGGCCCACCCCACAGCTTCGGGAGCAAGGTTCCCATGGGGCCCAGGCAGTCCAGGAACAGTTCCCGGCCACGCAGCCGGGGCCGGAGCACAGGGGCAGCTCTGTGGGATGGGATGAAGCTGAGCTGGAGCCAGCCCTGGCCACACGGAACCTGCCCCCGCTCCAGTGCAGACCTCCCTCTCCGCCGGGCCCCCGTGACCTCATCCAGACTTTTGGGTTCTCCTTCCAGATCTGACACTGACTGTTGTGTGGCTGTGGCCACTGGGCCTCCGTTTCCCTCCTTCCACAGAGGACAGTAGTCCCAGCCCCACAGGGCTGCTGAGGGATTTGGATGGGACCTTCGGGGAGGGGTTGGTACACACAGGAGTGAGGATTTGTTGGAAGTTGGCAGGGCTCCCCAACAGCCGTTGGCTTGGCAAAGAGGACCCAGGGTCCAGAGGAGGCACAGATTCAGATCAGATCGGTATTTGCTTGAGGGGCATTGGACGGTGGGGTTTCAGGGTCAGACACTGGCTGGGGGTTAGAATGAGTTGTTCAAGGGCAGATGTTGGGGTTACAGGTGATGGTCAGGGTTCAGACACAGGTCAGGGTCAGAGATCGAGACTGGAAGGCGCACCTGTGCAGGAGGGCAGGTTGCAAGGGCGCTCCTGCCAAGTGTCCCCCCCAGTGCAGTTCGCCAGGCAGAGGCGAGTGCGGCTGCGCCGAGCAGGGTGAGCGGGGTCTGTGCAGCTGCTGGAGCAGGGGGACCACAGGGACCACGGGCCCCAGCTGCCTGGGGGAGGGGAGGGAGGGGTGTCTCCTGATATTCCTGATACACCCAGGGGAGTCAGCCCCAGGCTCCTGGACTCCCAGGAAGCAGGGTTGTGGGGGGAAGAGGCCCTGGGCTTGCTTTTCCCAAAGGGAGGCCACATGGGAGGGGTGCGGGGGGCGGCCAGGATCCAAGGAGTCTGGGCTACCTGGAAGGCCCGTCACTGGCTCCACTGTGGACCCTCCAGCCCCTGTGCCAAAGGAAAGCCCTGCTCAGAAACGTTTCCCAGCCTGCAGTGCCCCAGGACCAAGCCCGAGGCTAGTGGCCAAGCTCCAATCCTGCTCCTATCTGGTTAGCCCTTCCCTCACCTTGGTCTCCCACACGTGCTCCAGGCACAGCACTTTCTCATGGCAGCAAGGCCTTTGCTCAAGCTGTTCCTGCCACCTGGCATTCCTTCCCTTCCAATGCTTGTCAAAGTCCTTTGCATCCCTCAAACCCCCTAAGATGCTGCCTCCTCCGGGAAGCCCTCCTAGGCTGTCCCTCTAGGAGAATTCTCAATCTCCCTGATCTTCCATAGCACATGTGCCCTCCTACAGGGCTCACCACATGCTGAAATGAGTTATCTGAGCCCCTGGATCCCAAGGTCAGGGTCCTCACTACCCCCTGCCCTCAGCACACACACAGCATTTGGCAAGAGCTCCAGAAATGTTGGTGGAATGTACTCGAATAGAAGAGAAAAACAGAGCTAGAAGATGAGAGGAAGAGAGACCCAGAGACAGCAACAAGGATGGACAGAGACAAGAAAGGATAAAGGGCCAGCTGAAGAGGATTCAGCCAGCCAGACTCTCCCTTCCCACTTCCCTCACCTGGGCAGTCTGGGCTCAGGCAGTACTCGAGGTCCTGGCGGGGCCCGAGGCAGCCCTGGCCGCCGGGAGTGGGCGTGGGGTGTGCACACTGGCGGCTGCGAGTGCGGGTGCCCAGCCCGCCACAGGAGCGGGAGCACAGGTCCCATGGACCCCAGGGACCGAAGCCACCACCAGCCTTGGAGCAGTCCTCCACAGAGCAAGACAGCTTCCCGTGCGCACAGGAGCTGGGGAC
The DNA here is from genome assembly GCF_020826845.1 of Diceros bicornis minor. NCBI lineage: Eukaryota > Metazoa > Chordata > Mammalia > Perissodactyla > Rhinocerotidae > Diceros > Diceros bicornis. The sequence continues at coordinate 95,781,483 of NC_080742.1, read as the reverse complement.
AGGGCGTGAGGGTGAGGGGCTGGGCAGGACGCACCCTGGGAGAAGGGGCGGGACAAGAGTCTCAGCCCCAAAGGGCGAGGAGACGGAGCCGGGGTTAGTCCAGGCCAGGTGGGGGCAGAGGGCAGACCAATGCTCCCCCTCCTGTGACCTCAGATCTCCCCCACCCTCATAGTCCCCCTCACCAGTTGCTGCAGCCTACGCGGAGGGTCTGGCCCGAGCCCAACTCATCTCCAGGCCCAAGGGGCTGACCACCCTCTCCCAGGATGGGTGGGCGAGCCCCAGGGTCAGCGCTGGCGGCTCCCAGCTCCTGCAGCAGTGAGGCCGTCAGCACACAGGGGCACTCCTGGGGTGGGAGCAGAGGAGAAAGTGCAGTCGCACAGGCCAGGCCAGAGACACCGTCCCCCTGGTTGGGGAGGGATGGGGGGAAGGAGTTGTGAGGCCCCAGGAGAGCATTCCTGGGAGCAAGTGGGACTGTGCACCTGCATCAGGGGTATGAACGTGAGAGTGAGAGGTGTGTGGCCTATGGGCTTGACGGAGAGGGCCAGCCGGCTTTGCTGCATAGAGCGCTTAGCTAGGACACAGGTGGGGTCAACAGAGGCCCTGACAAGATGAGACTTGGAGGGAGCCCGGGAGGTGGAAAGGGCCTCAGCTGGGAGTTGGAACACCTGAGTTTGAGTTTGGCTCTGCCAATAACTGTCTGGTGACTTTGTGTGTCCCTTCCCCTCCCTGGGGCTCAATGTTTTCAGCTCTAAGTCAGGAGGTGGGACCAGGTGGCTGTTCAGGTTCCTGCCGGCCACGGCATTCTGGAACCCTGGCTGGGGGGAGCCCACTGGGATGCCAGCTTCAGGATTAAGGTCCGAAGGAATCCCCATGCGCCTGTAGGGCTAGAAAGAGCAAAGCTGGCACCTGCCTGCCGTCTGGACCCCACAGCGGGAGACAAGGAGTTTGGGGCCAGGCAGAGTGAGGGTGAGGGGACGCTTTCTCACAAGGGTGTGGAAGGGAAAACGGGGCCAGCGAGAGCCCGTGATTCCCACCGTGGCCTGAATGCTGTGATGAGCCACTGAGACCTGGCAGGAAACCGCCCTTTGCTGCCAGGAGCTGGGCATCGAGGAGCCAGAGGGGACACCTGGCCACACCCCGGTCAGGGGTGGTGCCAAGCTGGAGTGGGGAGCCAGGGAGAGGTGCTGGTGGGGAGCAGGGGCCCAGAAAATGTCCCCATATCCCCGGGAACCAGGGACGCCTCAGCCCGCGGCTCTGAGCGCTAGAACTCCGCCTGCCCCTCAACACAGGCAGCAAAGGCCTCAGACAGCCCCCAAGCCCGAAAGCTTGCCCAGGGTCCCACGAGGAAGGGGCGAGCTATCCTGAGGCCACACGGTCTGCAGAGGTGGCGAGCTGAGAGGTAGGGGGGGCCCTGGGCTCCTGGCTGGGTGAGTTCTGACCTGGACACAGGCCAAGCCGTGCTGGAAGGTGCCCTCAGGGCAGTGGCAGCCCTCCTCGCAGCCATCGGAGAAGCAGCCCACCTGCCGCGTGATGTGGGCACAGGAGAAGGGGCACCCCTCGCCGGGCTGGCACTCCCGGTACAGTCGCCCAGCCGGGCAGCCTGCCTCTGAGGCAACACCCGCGTCAGTGCCCAGCTCCGGCCCTCGCTGCCCTTGCTGCCTCCTTCTATGCCCACCTCACCACCTGCCTCTTACTCACCCCAGTGCCCGACCCCCATGTCCCCCAGTCATACCGACAACACCCTCCCTGGGCTGTGCCCCTCAGGGACAACGTCACGCCCACTCCCACTGGCTCCCTGACCCTTGGCACAGCCCAAGTCTGGCTACTTCCTCCTCTACTTGCCCATCACTGGCGTGGTCAAAAGGCACCTGTGAGTCAGGGTCAAAGGCCGACATGGGACTCAAGCCTAAGTCGGAGTGTCAAGGGCAGAGCCTGGCGGGGCTCACCTCTGCAGACCTGCGTGTGGCAGGTGCGGCTCTGGCGGGCAGGCCCCGGGCAGGGGGGCCGGGCGCAGCGATGGGAGCGCAGCTGCTCCCCTCCCCCGCATGAAACACTGCAGTCCTCCCAGGGGCCCCAGGGGCCCCACACCCCAGGGCCAGGGCAGCCGGGCACCTCTTGGCACTGCAGGATGCCCGCCACACAGGTGCTGGGGACAAGGAAGGGGGCTTCAGAAGACAGGCCCCCGCCCACCCACCCGAGGGCCCTATTGCCAGCCTGGCAGCCCATCCCCTCCCTGCTTCTCTTGGCTCACCAGTTGTCACACGGCCCTGTCACCATCTCTCCAGGTTCCAGGCTCTCCCAGGAGCTGAGCCCAGACCCTGCTGACCGGCTCTGGTTCTCAGGAATCCCTGAGGGCACAGGAGTTGGGGTGGGGACTCCAGATAGCTCAGTGCACTCCCCAATCCCTCCTCCTACCCCACTGCCTCTACCTCCCTCCCCACCAGACTCCACCCCACAGCGCCTGGGATCCTGGATGTGGGAGATGGAAGCCCCAACCCGGACCAGCTCAGGGATGCGGTGGGATGCAGGGGAGACTAAGGCCTGGAGTGTTGGGGAGGCCAGGGTGCCTATGCCTGTCCTGTGGTCCCAAGTTGGGCCCTGTGGTCAGAGGGGCAGGGGCCAGGCAGGCGGGCACTGCAATGCTCAGGGGACCTGCGGGCGAGGGCGAGGGGAGCACTGACCCATGGCTCCAGGCTGGTACTGGCAGCGGCAGTGGGTAGGGGACACACAAAGGCCATCCTGGGACAGCTGCCCGGGGGGGCACCCACAGCTGGGCTGGCAGCCCGGTGAGCCTGGCTGGCACTCGATTCCGGGCGACAGGTCCTGGCAGGAACGGGGGCAGGGCCGCCCACAGGGAAGAAGCCCCTGGCCACCCCCACAGTCTGCGGCAGGGGGGAAGCAGAGAGGGTGGGTGCTGAGTGGGGGCCCACCCTCAGGGATCCCAGCTCTCAGCTGACAAGCTGTCCTGCCACACCCACTGCCTGCACCGACCTTCCACTTGCCCCAGGGCCACGAGGTGAGTGACCCAAGGGCTGCCCCTCAAAGGCAGTGACATGTATGTGTATGGGGGCCTAACAGTCAGAGTCAGCATCTCCCCAGACCTACAAGGGACCCTCCCAGACCTCTGCGGAAGCCCTCACCTGTGCATTGCGTGGAATTGTCCTGGCAGGGGCGACTCTGCCTGTGGCCCCCAGGACAGGGCCTGCCTCCCTCAGTGGGGGGCCAGCTACACACCCGGCTTCGATGGGACTGCCCCAGGCACGCGTCACAGGGAGACCACGGTCCCCATGGGCTCCAGGCTCCGTCCACTGTGCCAGGAAGACAGAATCATCTGCCTTAGGAGGCCCAGCCTACTGGGATTGGAGCAGACTAGACTAGTGGGGGTACCTCACCTGGGCACGTGGTGGGGTCGGGGCAGGTCTCCCTCTGATGCTGGACCCCTGCCTCCCCGGCCTCCCCAGGGCACGGGGCCCCCTTGTGCTGAGGAGCGGGGCAGGTGCAGGCCCTGGAGCGGATCCTTGTCTGGCCCCTGCAGGGCTGGGTGCACGCTGTCCACTCCGACCACGGGCACCAGCTGCCAGGCACTGTGGGGGACAACGGAGGGCAACAGACGGAGTGTGGAGCTGTGCTTTCCCGAGTCCCAGCCCTCTGTGCTCCTGGGCCACTCCTCCTCACCTCCCTCTGAGCTGGGTACGTACCTGGGCAAGGCAGGTCTGTGCAGGTCAGCCTCCCCTCCGAGCAGGTGCTAGGCGGGGCATGCGGGCACAGGAGGGAGAGACATGCTCAATCCTGCCTGTGCCTGCCACATGCACCCCTCTTGGGCTGCCTCTTTCCTTCCCCTCACCCCTACGGCCCCCGTCTCCCTCCGAAGTCTCGGTCTGTGCCCCCTGCCTTTCTCTAGCGCCTCCAGACCCTGCTCCCTGTCCCACTGAGGGCCCTCTCGGTGTCCCGCGGACTGTGTGTCCTACTGGGGAATGATTAGAGGTTGTCTGCTGCCCACTGGGGCCAGACAGCGGGAGGAAACACTGTACCGGTCACACCTCCCCCTCAGAGCACATGCTCAGCCCTTGGTCTCCCAGAGCGCAGACCCATGGAGCTGGCCGCCTAAGTTCCCTCGCCTATCAGACAGGGGTTAGGGTGCCTGGCATATCTTCTCACGGATTGTGGGAGTCTAATGTGCATCGGCTGAGACCAGGAGAGCTCAGGTGCACCACGTATGAAATGGGCTAGCCCTGCCTTCACCCTGCACCTGAGTCCCTGCCCTCACCCTGCCCTCACCCCTCCACCTGCATCCTGCCCACACCCTGCCCTCACCCCTGCACCTGCATCCTGCCCTCACCCCTGCATCTCCATCCTGCCCAAGCCCTGCCCTCACCCTGCCCTCACCCCTGCACCTGCATCCTGCCCTCACCCCTGCATCTGCATCCTGCCCATGCCCCACCCTCACCCCTGCACCTGCATCCTGCTCTCATCCCTCCACCTGCATCCTGCCCTCACCCCTGCACCTGCATCCTGCTCTCATCCCTCCACCTGCATCCTGCCCTCACTCCTGCACCTGCATCCTGCTCTCATCCCTCCACCTGCATCCTGCCCTCACCCCTGCACCTGCATCCTGCCCATGCCCTGCCCTCACCCCTGCACCTGCATCCTGCCCGCGTCCCTGCCTCACCAGTAATTGCAGCCGTCCGGCCTCGCCAGCTGAGTGCCCGGACGGTGCCGCTCCCCGGTCAGCAGGTCCAAGCAGCTGCAGTGGCCAGGCTGCACGCAGATGGCCCCGTCAGCACTAAGCACCTGGCCCGGGGGGCAGTAACAGCCGGGCTGGCAGTGCCACACACAGTGCTGGGGACAGTAAGAGGGGGTTCTGGTCAGCAGAAAACAGGGCCTATGGGGGCGGGGAGAGGCTGCCTTGGGAGTCAGTGCAGTCACAGGAGGGAAGATGAAGAAGGAGGCTTGAAGGGCGGAAGGGAGAAAGTGCGACGCTCCAGTTCATGGTCATTATGTTCTAGACACAGTTTATGCCTCGAAGCTTTGTTAAGAAAGGCAGCGAAGGTAACAAGCCCTTCTTGGAGTTTCCATGGAGTTTCTGCCTTGGCCCCTCCCCAGGGGAGGAGAGGCAAGGGAGAGGAGAGCCTGTGAGGAGCTTCCCTGGTGGGAGTGTTCTCCAAATGTGAGCCCCACGGAGAGTTCAGTGGGGAACCTGGCTATCTCCCAGACCTCCCCAGAAGTTAGGCAGAGGGGACCAAATGGCTGGCGGGAGGCAAGGCCATTTGGGAAGGAGCTGGATCCTCTTGGGGAGACTGGGATCCAGGCACCACCCCTTCCTCCTCCCTCTCTCTGTGAGGAGCCTCCCCGACCTCCTTAGACAGGGCCCCACGAGGGCCCCACGCAGGACCCCACAGCACCATCCCTTCTCCACAGCTCTCAGCATCTTTGGTCAGGATCTGTTTCCCCATCACAATGCAGGCTCCACAGGACAGGGACAGAGTCTGTGTTTGCTTCTGTCCCTCTCCATGGTCCTGTGCAGGCACTCAGTAGAGGCTCACACACCCGAGCACAGACACACACAAACACACACGGGTACAGGCACACACGCACACACACGCACACACAGTCAAGGTCTGTACACCCAAGTGCTGGTGGTGTTTAAGATGAGATAATGGAATAATTCCCCCTTCCTATGTGTTTATGCTATTTTTGTCATAAAATGTTTAAATCGAGAAATCTTTGCTGCAATGAGACAAGGGCTGCTGGATGAGGCTCACTCCCTGGAACAAGGGGAGCTGGCCTGGTGGGCGATGACCCCACACCGCCCCACCAGTGCTGGGCTGCCCCAGGCCAGAAGGGCCCATGCCCCAAAGCCACACCTTGCCCTCCCACAAAGTGACCCTTGGGGCAGAGGTCAGGCGGGCATGCCGAGGGAGCCCGGACTCACCACTAGGTCGTCACAGGAGCGTGGACAGGGAGGGCCACAGTGGCTGTACTCGGCCCCCTGAATGGCAGTGCAGTTGGTCACTGGGGGAGGGGACAGGATGGGCTGAGTGTGTGGGTCGCCCACCCTGGCCCGTCGCCCTGTAACGCTTCCTCCAGCTTTCCCGCCTCTGCTCCTTGACTCCCACCCCCCATCACAGCAGGTACCTGGGCATGGCAGAGCCTGGCAGGCCTCCCCCTGGGCCCGAGGCCCCTCGCAGTAATCGCCCAGGCCCTGGGGTGGCGGCTGGTCACAGGCTCGGGTCCGGCTCCGCAGGCCTCCCCCACAACTCCGGCTACAGCTGGACCAGGGCCCCCAAAGACCCCAGCCTCCAGCTCCTGAGGGGACAGCAGAGGAAGAAGGGGGGGCTGGGCCGGGGCTGGGAGCAGCTGGTGCAAGGCAGCGGGTATCCACGGGGCACAGAGGGCCCCATCCAGGGCTCCGTGGGACTCACGGTCACATCCTGGCAGGAGGCAGGGCTCTTCCTCAGCTTCGGGGCCTGGGCAAAGAGGCGTGGCTGAGGCCGGTGGGGGCAGCAGCACCTCGCTGGATGGCACCACGCCAGGGGGCCTGGTGCAGAAGCGGTGCCGGTGGCGTCGGGCAGGGCCACAGGAGGCCGAGCACTCGCTCCAGGGGGTCCAGGGCGACCACGTGGGCTGACCTGAGTGTGCACAGGAGAGGGAGGTGGAGAGAGGACAGAGCAAGCGCAGGCTGGAGGGGCCAGCTGGCAGAGATGATGCACAAGGACGGGGTGCCCCTCCTCCCTGCCCCCACCTCTCCCGAGGGCTTTCCCCAGCCCCTGCACAGGCCCACTGCGGTGACAGGGAGTGTACAGGGGGCGTCTGGAGTAGCCCCTTCTCACCCTCCGCACAAGGCCAGGAGGTGCAGTTGGTGATCAGCCCAGAGACACAGGAGCTGGAAGGGGAGCCGCAGAGGTCAGCGAGCTGCTACAGGCTGAATCGTGTCCCCTCAAATTCTTATGTTGGAGTCTGAACATATGTGAACGTGACTGCAGAATGTGACCTTATTTGGAGAGAGGGTCTTCACAGAGGTGATCAAGTTAAAACAGGGTCATTAGGGTGACCCGAATCCAATATGACAAAGGGGAAACGTGGACACAGAGACAGACTTGCACGAGGAAGATGACGGGAAGACACAAGGAGAGGACGGCCACATGGATACAGACTGGAGGGATGCAGCGACAAGCCCAGCAGTGCCAAGGGTTGCCAACAACACCAGAAGGGTAGAGGGGCCTGGCACAGATTCTCCCTCACAGCCCTCGGGGGAACCAACCCTGCCGACACTTCATCTTGGATTACTAGTCTCCAGAACTGTGGGAAGATAAACTTCGTGTTCAAGCCACCCAGTCTGCAGTGTTGCTGCAGCAGCCCCCGCAGACTGAGACAGGTGGGAAGAGAGAAGATTGGTCGGGATGGCATGGGCAAGGGGGCAAGCAGGCTTGGCCTCAGAGAGCTGGCTGGCTGTGCCCATGGTGGAAGGGGCGTCTCCATGGCCCCCTAGAGGCCAACGTTCCTGCCTGCCGCGGAGGAGGAACAGCAGGGTCCTTAGGGGTCATGGGGCCACTGTGTTGGAAGTGGGGTCTCACCAGTTCTCACACGGACGAAGCACAGCGCTGCCTGGGGGGTGGAGGTGCCCCCCGTGGACACAGGGGCAGTCCTGGGTGGGCACACACACATTGTTCTGGAATCAAAAGCCTTCTGTCATCTTCGGGTTTCTGGCCTGGCCTGCTCCCCTGGTCAGAGCTCAGCACCCCCTTCTCAGGCTCACACCCTCAAACAGCAACTCCTCAACATCGGGAAACACACCCCATCAGCCGCAGGGACCATGTGGAGAGGGCACGGACCCCCCAATTTCTGAGAGAAAAAGACCATCTCCAATCACAGGACGTGAGACTGAACTGTGCAATGTCCCTGAAATCAACTAACAAAATAGGAAATGTGCAATTCACATGGCAATGATGTAAAAAAACCCCACATTTTCATCAACAAAATAAAACCAGACAAAACTATGTGCACAGGGAGTTTGGAAAGAAGTCGCTAGTGTCTCAAATTTTAATAAAACAGCCATCCAGCAGCATGATTCAAAGTCAAATGTACTGAGGTTTGCAGGCCAGGCCCTGGAAAACACTTTACCGTCTTACAGACTTACAGGCGCACCTTATGACCCCGATTTTATGACCCCGATTTTACAAACGAAGACACTGAGGCATAAGAGTCCTCAGCCTGAGGTCACAGAGCTACCAGTGGAAGGTCCTGGTTTGAACCCAGACCTGATGGGAGTCTGTCCCTTAACCACACCCATGGTCCAGCAGCACCTCTGTAAGCCCTCCCCACTACCCCACAAGCTTTTGTCCAAACTCCACCCAGCTGGCCTCATTTCCCAGCCTTGGTTCCCACCACCCCCCAAATGGAGTGGCCACCTCCCTGCTCTCCACGTCCTCCAGTCTCTGACAGTCAAGTCAGGTCCACATCCTCCAGGAAGCCCACCATGACTGACCCAGCCCCCGCCAGTCTGTACCACATGCTCCACAACGTGCAGAGCTCACTTCCTGTGCATCGGATAGTCCTGTCTTCATTCTAGAGGCTCTGGGTCTGGTCTCCCCAGACTGGAGGCTTCTTGAGAGCAGAGCCTGCTCTTTCCCTACAGTGTAGCCTAGCCCAAGACTGAGCATACAGTAGGTGCTCGATAAATAACTGGTGATAACACAAGAGGACAGAGTGCTCAAGCAGGCAGGAATCATAAAGACTTTCTAGACCTATCACCATTTCACAAACCAGACCACAGAGGCCTGAGGAGACACGAATGTGACTCACCCAGGGTCCCCTGCTGCTGCCAGCAGAGCTGAGCCTGACCCCCGAGGTCACTGCCCTGTCCTCGATTCTGCAGCGTCTCCCTGTCTCCAGCCCCGTACCTTTGGCTCTGCCTCTGCCCAGGCCCTGCTTGTCCCTTCCTTGCCACCAGGGTCCCCAGGCCCAGAAGAGGCCAGGCAGGGAGGACACTCACCAGCAGGAGCATTCTGGAAGGGCAGTAGCAGCCGGGGTGGCAGGTCTGGTTAGTCCCTTGAGGAGCGCTGAGCTCTGCACAGGAAGCAGGGCCCTGGGCACAGTCCAGCCACCGCTTGCCCCTGGGACACATGCCAGGCACGGGCCCTGGGGACAAAGAAATTGACAGCCCAGCCCAGGTGCACTCAATTCTCCTGGGGCTCCCAACCCTGGAGAGGCATCAGCTCCAGGAGTGGCTGGGTAGGTCGTGGGGCTGCACAGGAGCTCACAGAGGGGGTCCCCGGGGTGACAGGGAGGGGCTGACCAGCCCCTGGGTCAGGTGCAGATGAGAACTGAGAACAGGCGCGGTGGAGAAGGTAGGTCCCCAGGGCAGTCCTCACCTGCACAGGGCTGCAGGCCACAGGTGGAGAAGTCCATCGGGCTGTGCGGGCCACTACCTCGGGTGCGGTTCCGGTAGCCACCACCGCAGGGCACGGAGCATGGAGACCAGGGACTCCACTCCCCACCAGTACCTGGGGGTGGCACCCAGGTCACTGCAGCCCTGTCCCCCACACCCAGCACGTCTCCTCCTCCTCCTCCCACCCAGACACTCAGTCACTCCTCCCCCTGGACCACAGACAACGCAGCGTCACACCTCGGGAGAATTCACTGGAACAAGGCTGGCCTCCAGGGATGACCCCTCTTAGGGTGCTCTGGGGACCACATCTTCGTGGCAACTCTTAGGGAAAGCCCTTGGACCTCTCTCGGGGTCCCGGGGGAGGGACTTGGAGTGTTGGCTCCTTTCTGGAGGGTTCTGAGGACCTTGCTCTCACCTTGACATGGCCGCAAGCTACAGAATTTGGCCTCCATGTTGGGGCCCTGGCAGACAGCCCCCCCGAAGGCAGCCGGGGGTGCAGTGCCCGCCCGGAAGCGCCGCCGAATGCCCACGTTGCAGCTGCGGCTGCAGAAAGTCCACGGGGTCCAGGGGCTCCAGCCACAGGCCACTGCAGGGTGAGTGTCAGGGGAGAAGCACAGTATGTGTGAGACCAGGTCAAGTCACCCCTGACCCCAACTTCCCCGAGGCACCACCGACACCCCCAGGGTGGATCTCTGAAGGGGCCAGCAGCCCACACTGCCGATTTCCTGGGCACCAGCGGTACCTGGGCAGGGCTCCGAGGTGCACACCATCTCGCCAGAGATGCAGGTGCTACAGAGAGAGAGCCACAATCAGCCCCTGCCCCTTGGAGCACTGTCCCTAGGGGGAAGTGGCCAGGACCACCGCGTCCACCACACAGAAGAGAACCCTGAGGGTCTGGCAAGTAAGGCAAGTTGTCGCTTGTGCCACGCGAAGTTCATGTCGTGCCCCAGGATTCTCACCAGGTGAGAGCTCTACCCTCTGTGACCCCCAACGCCCAGGCACCCTGCTGCCCTTTGTCCCGCGGTTTTATCAAGGAGTCGCCGCTTCACACTTTTTATTCCATTTGTGTGCATTAAACACTGCACTGAAATGACTCTGAGCAACTCTTCAGGGCCAGGTCAGAGCGACTTAGGAAGAGCAGACCCCAGCTTGCGTCTCCTGGGAAGGAGGACGCTGCGCTTTCTTCCCTCTTTTCTCCAACAAGTGCTTTAAAACCCACTTGTCAAATACATGGAAGTTCCAGAAAAAGAATCCAAGAGAGAAAAAGCAAAAGAGAAGGAGGTGGGGGAAGAGGAAGAATGAAGCAGGGAATTGGAGGAGGCGCTGGGGATAGAAAAGAAAAAGATTGAGAAAATGAAATGAAAGAAACGGACAAAGAGGGAAAGGGGTTAGTGCGCCCCCTGCTGGCAGGGTCTGGTGTCAGCTTGAGTGTTGGGCGCTTTAAGGTTTCTGAGCAGAAATTAGCGGCTCCAGGTAGGGGGTTATATTCAGGAAAGAGAAACAGAGGTAACTGGAGGAGTGGTTCGAAGCCCCTCTCCAGGCGCTAGTTCCATCCCTCACCTCTCTCAGCCTCAGTCTTCCCATAAGTCAAATGTCAGTTCCTCACCAACGCCCAGCCCTCGAGGCCAGGCTTATCCCATTGCCTTCAGCACTCCCTCTGCCCATGCCTGGCACCATAATGAACTGCCACCACGCCCCCCACCGTGTATATGAGTCCATGCCTGCCCACCTCTGGAGCCACCAAGCCCCTCTCCCACCCTCCCCACCCTCACCCCCGTGCTGGGGGCCTACCAGTTGTTGCAGGAGTCCAACTGAGCCACTGCTCCTGGCGCGTAAAGCTGCCCGTGCAGCTGGCAGGGGCACTGACTGTGGGGCAGGCAGCTGGCGTTGTGCAGGAAGAGGCCAGGGGGGCAGGTGCAGCCGGGCGCACAGAAGGCCGTGCACTCCACCCCAGGGCCCTGTGCCAGGCACAGCCGAGGGCACGGGCCCCCCTCCTGGCGGCACTGCTCCGCTGAGCGGAACACCATGTCTCCTGGGCACTGAGCTGGACAGGAAAACAGCGGATCTCAGGGATAAGAGGGAAGGGCAGGGAGATGGAGGGACAGAAGGGAACTTGCATGCAGGTGGCTGGGTGGCAGCCTGTCAGCAGGACTGAGAAGCCAGAGGAAGCCCCCTCCCTCAGGCCACAGCCAGTGCCTGGTCCCCAGGGGGCGGGAGCTGAAGGAGACACAGGAAATCTGGCAAAATCCGTCTTAGTTCAAGGCATGGCCCCTCCTGGAGCCAGAGGTCAGTGATGTGTGGAGGTGGGGGCTGGGGGTCAAAATCCCCAGGGGCTGGCTGGACATGGTAGCTGGAGAATGGGAGTGGGGGTGGCACCTGTGCAGGGCTGCGTGTTGCAGTCCCTGGTCTGGCTGTGGGGTCCTTGGCACTCGGGGTCCCCAGGAGCCGAGCCAGAGCAGCTGCGCCCACGTGTCTGGATGCCTCCATCACAGGGGGCTGAGCAGGTGGACCAGGGGGCCCACAGACCCCACACACTTGGCACTGTCAGGAAGACCCGAGTCGACTGTCACGGACACGGCAAGGACACGGGCAGGGGATGGGGTGTGGGAGGGGTCAGAGCTGTGCGGCGTGCAGGGTCTTAACTGTAGCTTCAGCCCCCACCAACATCCACACCTCCTGGGCTGTCCCAAACACTCCTTCAGGCCAGGCCCACCCTGTTAGTCATGGGCTGGGCTTCCTGGGGGGATGGCTAGATGGGGAGAAGCTTGGGACAATAGCCAGGTTTGCCCCCTCCCTGCCCCAGTGTTGAGAACCTGCCTAACAGGACATTCTTATCCTGTGCTCCTCACCCACCCCAGTGCCCAGGCAACCCCAGGGAGAGGGGAGCATACCTGGGCACACAGCGGGGCTGCAGGGTTCCTCCTGGGTGGCCTCTCCTGGGCAGGACGTGTTCCTGGGGCTGGGGCAGAGCCGGGATCGACTGCGCCAGCCGGGGCCCCCTCCAGGGACGAGACAGCTCAGGGAGCAGGAGGACCAGGGTGCCCAGGGCGTCCAGCCCAGTGCCTCTGCAGGGGAAGGGCAGCCTACTGTAGGGGTCCTGGCAGGGTTGGGGAGGCCTGGGGCACCCGGGTCAGGTCTGAGAGGCTATGGGGGCCAGAGAAGGCCCCATGAGGATAGGGAGTGCCTCCCTGGGCTCGGGCGCAGCTTCTGCCCCTCTGGGACCCCCACTGTCGGGCCCAGGTCTCACTTTCAGAGCAGAGCCTCCCTGAGCCCAGCTCCAACTCGTCCCCACCTCCATCCGTGGGCGTACCTGCACCTCAACAGGTCCACTACCCATCCTCACATTTTCCCCCAGACCAAGTCTTTCAGAGCTTTCTAAACAACTGGCCTTCACTCAGCTTCAAAGCTGGAAACCCCAGAGACCCCTCGGACACCTATCAGTGCAGCAGCAGCCATGCATCACTGGTCCCTCCCTCCTTCTCCTGCTGCAAGAGCCTGGCCCAGACCCCTGGACCCACACCTGCACCCCGAACTCTCCTGTTCTCTCCTCCGCCCCATCCCCGCGCAGCGGAAAGAAGGAGCCAGTCTAGGCACCTTTGTCTGTCTAGGCGCTCCTGACCGCCTCCCCCAGCCCCACACGCACAGCCAGCGGCTTCAGCCTGCCCCCTCGCCCTGCTCTCAGATACCCTGCCCGCCCGGGCCAGGGCTCCTGGGCTGCCTCTGTGGGAGGAGGATGCCGCCTGGGCCCAGGCCTCCCCTCCGTCTGCTCCTCGTCAAAGCCCCGGGCATCAAGGCTTGGTCCAGGGCTGCCTCTTGGATGGGGAGGCTTCACTGACCACTCATGCAGAGTGACCATGGCCGAGCCCACCGTGTTCCTAGGGCAGGGATGGGGGGAGCAAGGCCGACCCTGGGAGGGGTAGCGGGCTCCTGCCTCCCAGCTCCTGGCCATACCTGTCCCGCACTCCGTGTGGCAGGCCTGCACCTCCTGCCTGTCGCCTTCACACGGGGCACCGCCAGAGGCGGCTGGAGGGTTGGAGGGAGACCTGGGGAGAGAGGCAGACTCGGCATCCACTCTCCTCTCTCTGCCCCTCACTCCTGCCCTCTTCTTCCTTCTGTCCTCAACCACCACCCTCTCCCGCGCAGGCTCCTTGCCTCCCACCAGCACCGGCCCAGCTCAGCTGGCTCTCTCCCTCCACCACACCCCTTCCCTTCCTTCTCCCATTTTCCTTTCCCTCCCTCGCTGGCTCTGTCCTGCACACCTGAACCTGGCCCTCACTCCAGAGCCACAGGAGCGGTCGCAGGGACCCCAGGAGGACCAGGCTGACCAGCCGCAGGGCACAGGGCAGCCCCCTGATTCACACAGCAGCACGCCCTTCTCACAGGTGCTGCAGAGGAGGGAGAGGCCGAGGAGGTCAGGCCTGGGGAGGGTGGGGTGGGAGGGGACCGTCCCCTGACTCAGGCCCTCCCCGTGGAAGCAGATGCCCTCACCACTGGCTGCAGTTGTCCAGGAGGAAGGGCACCCCTGGCTGCTTCAGCTCTTCGCCCACAAGGCAGGGGCACTGGGAGAGGGGCAGGCAGCGACTGTCGTGGAGGAGGAGCCCAGGGGGGCAGCGGCATCCTGGGGTGTGGGGGAGGAGGGCACTCAGTCCCAAGTGTAGGGGGCAGCAGGGAGGGGAGGCTGGAGACTGAGGACTGATGGGCACCCCACACTCCCCCCGAGGGCTCTGTCCACAGCAGCCCTGCTCTCTGGGTCTGCCTCACCCTCCAGACAGCGTCCACTGCAGCTTCTGTTGGCCTCGGGATCCAGGCAGGAGGGTGGGCATGGGGGCACCAGCCCCTTCTGGCACAACTCAGCACTAACGTGCACACGGCCCAGCCCACAGTCTGCAGGGAGATGGGCACCAGGCGGGGTGGGCACCGGGAGGCCCAGAAACTCTCTTCAACAGCCCCACCCCCACGGGGCTCCACCCTTGGATGCCCCTGCCCCGCCCAGCTTGGCTACCTGTGCCCCCTGTGCAGGGCTGCAAGCCGCAGGGTGCTCTCTCTTGGGAGGCCCCAGGACAGGGGGCGCCACCATTCTTGGGCGGGGGGTCCACACAGCTCCTCCGACGACTCCGATGGCCACCTCCACAGGAGACGCTGCAGCGCCCCCAGGCCCCCCACACAGCCCACGCCCCAGCCACTGCAGGGGGAGGAAGAACGGGTGTGGACCACGTGAGCCCCAGGAGATGTGGACCTTGCTAGAGACAGTGGGGCTGCAGAGCAGAGAGGAGCCTGGACAGCTGCTAGCACCCCGGAGACTCCACAGCTTCCTCTCCTGTCCCAGGAAACCTCCCCTAGGAAAGCTCTCTAGATGCCTCCCAGGATAAAGAATGGCTCTAGCGCCTGGAAAGGGGCTGGAACAGTGGGAATCCTGGAGCAGGGCGCCCCCTGGTGGCAGCAGACAGAAGCTGGGTTAGGAGGTCAGATGCAGGGGCTAGAGAGACCCCGGTGCGGGCAGCCCCTCTCTGGAAGGCAGAGGCAGGGTGGGGGCGACTCTCTTGGATCCATAGAACAAAAGGGCTACAAGGCCTTCTGCTCAGAGCCCAGGATAAGTGGCACAGCCCATTAACACCCTCATCTGAGGTGGGAGCGGCTGCTGCTCCAGTTTCCATGCTCCAGGAGGTTAGGGACCCATCCAGGGCCACTCAGGCAGGGAAAGGGAAGGACTGGGGAGCAGGCTTCCTGACGAGGCCTTTGGAGGTGCGAGGCTGTGACATCAGAGGGGGCTGTCCTCCTAGAGTCCCGGAGAGGAGCCTGGACACCAGGGTGCCAAAGGAGAGCAGGGGCTTCTCCCTGGTGTGGGTCTCAGATGGGAACCCACCCCAGGCGTCCCACCTGGGGCTGAGGAGGCCTGGGGGCCTGGGATGCTGGTTACCTGGGCAGGCCTGCATGAAGCAGGGCTGGCTGCGGAGCCGGTCAGGTGGGCAGCTGCCCCCAGGCAGGGGAGGCCACAGCAGCTCCCGGCGCTGGAAGGCGAGGCCCAGGCCACAGCTACGGCTGCAGCTGCTCCAGCCAGACCAGGGTGCCAGCCCACAGTCCACTGCAGGGGGACAGGTGGGCCGGGTTCAGAGGGGGCTCATGCAGGGGCAGGGCCCTCAGCGGTGCCCCCGGGCCTGGCACATACCACAGCCATCCTCATCCGAGCCATCATGGCAGTCGGGGTGCCGGTCGCAGCGCCGCTTGGCGGGCAGGCATTCCCCACTGCCACAGCTCAGCTGGCTAGGGGAGCAGAGAGCTGGTGAGGCCGGCAGCCCAGGCAGGGCCGTGGTGGTGGGCACCGTGAATGGCTCAGTGCCTGCTGCCCGTGGAGGGGGACAGAAAGGGAGCCACATAAGTGATTCCAGCTGGATGATAAATCGAGCCCCTTCAATCTCAGGCCAAGAGCAGGACAGAACTTGCTGACCAAGGCCCTGCCCTCGCCTTCCTGCAGATGCCTCCTGCGCCTAGAGCAGGCTTCCCTGTCCTATGTGTGTGTGAGATCGTGGGGTTTTTGGTCTACACAGGATCTCTCACAGTCCCTCTGCTTGTCAACAGCTCTTGGAGAGTCCAGAGAGGCCAGAGTGTCTAGAAGAACTGTTCACACCCTCGGGTACCGCCTTCCCGAATGGTGCTCCCTGGGGTGCCCCTTCCTGTGATTGGTTAACAGTTTATTTCTCCTCTTCTGATTGGAAAACTAGACTTTGAGCACAGTGATCTACTTTTGATGGATGGATGGATAGGTGAATAGAGAGACGGATGGATGGATGGGTGAATGGATGGATGGGTGAATGGATGGATGGGTGGACGGATGAGTGGATGGGTGGATGATGGATGGATGGGTGGGTGGATGGATGATGGATGGATGGGTGGACGGATGGGTGGATGGGTGGATGGATGGGCAGATGGGTGGATGATGGATGGATGGGTGGGTGGATGGATGATGGATGGGTGGATAGATGGGTGGATGAATGGATACATGGACGAACAGATGATGGATAATGGATGGATGGATGGATAATAGATGGATGGGTGAGTGGATGGATGATGGATGGATGGATGGATGGGTGGATGATGGATGGGTGGACGACGGATGGATGGGTGGGTGGATGGATGATGGATGGATGGATGGATGGATGGGAGGATGGATGGATATATGGATGAACACATGGATGGATTAATGGATAGTTAGATGAGTCTCCTAAAAGGTCAGACAGGTTTTATAAAGCAGGCTGGGGCCCAAGACCTATCCCATTCCCCCTCTTCACCATCCCCAAGACACACACATTCCTGGTTGTTTTACCCACTCAGTTTCTTTCCAATCCCTGCTGCCCCAAGCCTCTCCTGGGTCCTTCCCATATGAGCTATAAACAGGGAGCAGGGACTTCTCCAAACTGAAAGTCCTCTTGCCATCACCACCCACGTGACACCAGACCCTCCAGGGAGGCCTGTGGGGCCCCATGCTCACCGCAGTGCCTCTCATCAGAGCCGTCCAGACAGTCCTCCCTCCCGTCACACAGCTGCTCCTGGTCCACGCAGCCCAGCACCTCGCAGGGCACCTGGCCTGGGCCGCACTGCACTAGTGGGAAGGGCCCCGGGGCAACACTCTGGCCTGTGGGCACCACCGCAGCCAGCTGACCGGACACACAGCCTACCCTGTCCTCCCTCCCTCGGTCACCTCCAGCAGCCCCAGCCTCCCTCCTCCTGACTTCTGGTCTGCTCCCACTTCCTGCATCTCTTGGGATAACAGAAAAGTGAACTGTGTCAGGAAGCTTGGGTCCCAGGCCTGGTCTTACCAAAACCCTGACCTTGAGCTGTGTGACCTTGAGCAGAGCCGCCAACCTCCCCGGTCCTCTGTCCCCCGCAGGGAAGTTGCTGGGATGCAGAGGCTTTGCAGGCAGGAGGCTGTGGAATCTTACCAGCAGGGGCCACTGGAGTCATCGGGTGGGGGGAGAGCACTGTCATGGCTGCCATTTCCAGTTGCAGGGCCTCGGCCTTGGGCTGGGGTGTGAGGGGGGTGGTCACGGTCTGCACGGATTCCGCAGGACTCTGGCGAGGAGCCTCGGAGGCTGGGACGTAACTCACTGGCCCCTTCCCTGTGGGTGCAGAAGAGAGAGGGGTGAGGACCGCCAGCTCCCCCTCCCTGAGGTGAAGCCCACCCGGGCCCTAGAGAGGGTGTCCCAGGCTTCCGGGTGGTGCAGGGTGAGGACAGATACCACAGACTACAGCCCTCTTCCGAGGGGCTTCAGATCAACAAGGAAGTGGGACTCAGTGGTTCCAAGAAGCATAGAAGCTTTTAACCAAAAGCAAAGGAAAAGCTTGATTTCGAGCTGAGATTTATACTCTACTCCCAAGAAGACACACATGGCAGCTTCTGAGTCAAACTCACTGTAAAATAAGACACTGAGGGAGAAAAAGAACAGAGAATACTTAGTAGCAAAAGCAAACACTACTGGAGACTCAGGATCAGCGCATTGCTACAGCTGTTCAGAGAAACAGGTGGTGAGCTTCCTAGCAGCAACAGTGAAAAAGGGTTTGAGAGTCTCATTTTCTGACAAGATACTCAAGTTAAAAGACAGCCTTTTTTCTAGAACCAGACTTAGAGGGAGATTAGAATTCTTCATGTGGGTGCGTATTACGGACCTGCGTGACGGTACAAGTTACGTCACCTGCTTTTCACAAAAGACACGGAAACCCAGGCAGCCAGGCTCTTGAATAACTTTCATCAGAACTCATGGGATGGGACCATACAGGTCGTCTATAAGACCTCCTATTCTCTAGGATGGGGAAATTGAGGCCCAGGCAGGCAGTGGGCGAGCCCAACATCTGCTGCGGGAGAAGGTGAGAGCCAGGACACACCGGCTGCCCTGA
Source organism: Diceros bicornis minor (assembly GCF_020826845.1). Lineage (NCBI taxonomy): Eukaryota > Metazoa > Chordata > Mammalia > Perissodactyla > Rhinocerotidae > Diceros > Diceros bicornis. Next base: position 95,763,206 of record NC_080742.1, on the reverse strand, counting down.
CAGCCCTCGCCTTCCCATCCTTGCTGGGAACTTCTCGCTGAAGACAGCTCTCCTCGGGCTAATGTGCAGTGAAAGATCAGGGGGAACGTGCTAACGGGGTGACCCCGTCCTCCCCAAGCCCGCTTAGAGACCTCTGCCGCCAGCAAACACCACGGAAAGGGGCGCGGGTCTGCAGGAGGCAGCCACGCTGCGGGGCACAGGCTCAGCTTGGGCGCCAACCTGGGGCCTCACACCGTGGAATCTGGGAGGGTGGGCAGGGCAGGATCTGGTCAAGGTGTCCACGGTGACCATGTCTCCCCCACCAAGCCAACCCTGCTCAGTCCAGGGACGGCAAGGGTCAGGAGACTGAACTCTGAGATGTAAAAGGCAGGCGAGCTGGGGGTCTGGTGGGGGGCTGGGGTTTGTACACATACCTGTGGGGGGCACGGGTGACCCCTGTCCGGGATGCCAGCGTTTAGGCTCTGCCAGACCCTGCGGAGTGAGAGGACTCAGCTGCCTGTGCAGCCGGGGCCCTGAGGGCAGCTCCGCCTGGTGTCCAGGCATCGGCCTCTCATTCCCATCAGGAGGCACCTCAGTCCTACAGCCCCTCCCCTGCCCCCACGGCACAGGGCAGAGTCGGGAGTGGACACTTCAGGGCTGGGCACCCCCAGACTCAGGCCCCGCCCCCAGGGAGCTCTGGGCTAGTCTCACTACCCCACTGAGGGATCTGCTTCAGCCCTTGCCCCCCAAAACCCCATCCCCCCCAAACCCTCGCGTGTGCCTGGACGCTGTGGTCACTCTCTCATCTGGGTTCCTGACCAGGCTGTTTCCCAGTGAGAGTGCCCGCCCCTTGTCTCCACATTACAACCCTCCCATCCTTAAAAGCCTCCAGGGACCCCGGGCTCAGGGCTCTTCAGCTCCAAGTGCCAACACCCCAGTGCCTGCCCTGTGGGCACAACCTCATGACCAGGGCGCAGGCCTCTCCCGTCTCCCCAGCTCCTGCAGGCGAGGGGCTGCCTGTGCTTCTCTGCACCCCCAGCCATCCCTCTGGCCCCCAGCCCCCAGCCTGACCCGGGCTGGCCCCCAAAAGGCTCACAGGCTGAAGGCTGACCAAGAGGGCAGCCCCGGGGACACGCATGGAGGTGATGCCACTGAAGGGTGAAGAGAGGCAGGGGGACCACGGGCACAGGGACAGGGCTATGAGGCCGCGAGGCTGGGGCTCCCCACGCCCTGCACCCCCCTGCTGGGCCCACAGCTCCCACTCACCTCTCTGGGCTGGGGGGGCAGCTGTCCGGGTGGGGTGGAGGAGAGGGCCAGGGTCCTGGCTGTGGACGGGACGCTGAGAAGAAAAGTAACCTGGGGGCTCCAGGGGCTCTCCCAGCTTCAGAGCCCCCACCCAGGCAAGGGGTCAGGGTTCCCTGGGGGGCCTGGGGCAGGGCTGGGGCGCTCGGGAAGGGCGCTGCCTGCTAAGACTAGACAAGATCCCACCGTGGTTCTCCTTAGAAGCCGCTGGAGGGCTGGCGAAACATAGACTGCTGACCACTCCACCCCCACCCCGAGTGCCTGCCTCAGCGGGTCTGGGCGGGGCTCGAGAATCTGCATTGCTACCAAGTTCCAGGCGATGCTGATGCTGCTGGCCCAGGGGCTGCACTGTGAGAACCACTAACCTCCAGACTCTAGGAAAATGGCACAGAATCCTAGAATCCCGCAGCGGGAAGGGGCCTCTGCAGGCCCCCAGCCGCAGCAACACAGCTCACAGGGCCCGTGGGCATCTCAGGGGTGAAGGCCATGCAGGGTGCCTCCCCCATGGCTGACCCCTCCCAGGCTACGCTGGGCAGCAGGGCATCCATACCTGCCAGTGCCTGCGGGCAGGGGTGCACAGCCCTCCTCATCAGAGCCGTCCTCGCAGTCTTCCACACCATCGCACGGGGCCCCCCTTGGGGCACACTCACCACTGGCACAGTGGTGCCCGACTCCTGGGCACAGGGGTGCCACCAGCGGGGACACTGGTTGGGGGGATGGCTGAGGGCGCCTGCCCCACCTTCCTTCTCGCTCCCACCCCTCCTCCCCCAGCCCAGCCTGTACCTGGCTCACAGCCCAGCAGCTCCACCCCCAGGGAGACGCCACGGTGGGCATCACTGCGGTGGGTGTCACTGTGGTGGATATCATGGGGCCACACCCGGACGTGCTGCGCCTGCACCATCCTACCGAAGGTCCGCACTGCAGGGGTCACGTCATCCCAGTTCCAAGAGACAAGCTGCAGGCACAGAGGCCCTGCTCACCAAGGCCAAGCCTGCCTTTTGCTCAGGCTGCCACCGTGATCCTGCCAAGTGCTGCCTATCCCGCCTATCCAAGTCCCCCAACTTTTGCGGCAGGACCCCGCCCCTCCCAGACTCATGCTCTCCTGGCATTCACCATCTGGATCCCTCCAGGCTGCAGGGGTTCTGGTCCTGGGGCCCTGAGGGCAGGGGCCATGTCGTGCCCACGGCTGCGCCCCCAGGGCCTGGCCAGTGCCCACACATAGCAGGTGCTCCTTAAGTATTTAAGAGTGAGCATGTGGTATGGACTGAATCCTCCTGCTTCCTGAGGCTTGTCTCCCCAGGGAGGATGCAAACTCCATGAGGGCAGGGCGATGCACGGGGTGGGAGGTGGGGGCGGTCACCCTCCTGGCTGCTCTTGACGTGGCCCCCCAAGGCCCTTGATGAACTTGACGTCACCCCACTCCCCTCCCTCCGCAGGCTGCTACAGAGCTTGGCACACCTGCCCCACATCTGGGCCACTTTGATTGTTTCCAACGCCCCTTTGATAGGGGGCCCCAAGCGCTCCGCTCCACAGAACACCGTCCCTGCTACTGACAGATGTTCAACAAGCCTCTACACAGGGAATGTCCCTCGGGGGAACCGGAAGGTCCTTGGGGACAAAGAACAGTCTTTGCCACAAAGGGGCATGGTGGGTCACTGGCCCAGGCGGCCCAGGGCCCAGGCGGGCAGTACCTTGGGTGGCGGCAGGACACCAGGCAGGATGTCACGGTAGCTGTGCCAGTGTAGACCATCACTGCTGAACTGGAGAAAGTCTGAGGACCCAGCCTCCTGCACTACGATGCCTGGGGCAGTAGCGGGGGCTGGGGTCAGAGCTAAAGGGGCAAGCGCCGCCTCCAGCCCACCATCACTGCCCCCTCTTCCAGCCCCCCCACACTCCACTGACCAGTGAGGTTCCGGGGCCGCAGCAGGTCCAGCTGCAGGTAGGGGGGCCGGGTGTACCTCTGAGAGTGAGCGTCCTCTACGGGGCTCCAGCTGTGACGGCTGGGCCCCTCGGTGGGAGCCCCTACGAGGGCAGCCCGGGTGGGGTGCTCCAGCTGCCGAGGCGACGCACGCAGGCTCCCCTTGGGGAGTCGGGCTAGGCCCAGGGGAGAATAGCAGGGGTCTGGGTGCAGAAGAGAGGGGGGCTGCAGTGGGGGGAGGCGGAGGGTGGCAGGAGCCTGCCAGGGCCATAGTCAGGAAGCCACAGGGAGCTGGGGGATTTGAGGAGCCCTCACAGTTGACCTGGGCAGGGGATGGAAGGTCTGGAAGGGTAGAGTTGGAGAAGCATCTTAAGCTGGGGTGACTTCCAGAGCCCTAGGATAACCATCCTCCCCGTGGAAGGCCAGGGGTCTATCCAGCTATCCTGTTTCACCTCCCAGCTGGGCAGACCCCGGGCACGTGCCCCCTCCACACTACAACAGCACATGGTCCTCACCTCCGGGTGGAGGCAGAACGTAGGTGATCAGAGGGGGTCCCATCTGGGGACTTGGGGCTGGAGTGGGGGTGGGTGTAGCCATGGGGTAGACCGTCTGGTTCTCTCCTGGGTGGGGAGACTCAGGGTCAGGAGGGACAGACCTCGGGATCGGCTCACATCAGCCCCCGGCCCAGCACCCAGGTCTCTCCCCACTTCTTGGTGTACTTTCTCTCCCATGACTTCCTGGGAGCTCCAGGAACAGGCCCCCTGCTGGGAAAGGCCCATCTTCCTTCCCTTGGTATGAGTTGGGGGTTTTTACTTCTGCTGAATATTTTGAGAACAGAATAAAACTGCCAGCCCTAAGCCACTTCAGGGCCAGGACAGAGCAGCTGCAGTTCCTAATCCAGGGCTGCTGTCGCTACTAGGGCATGTGGGCACTAGAAAATGGTGTCTCCAGATGGAAGCGGCCCTGTGGGCTGGAGTCAAACCCCCACTCGCCAACTAACTTGTGCAGTCAACAACTTGTACAACTGTGTATTCTGGCTCTCTCCTAACCTCAGCAGCCTGTGAGTCTACTTTTTGGATCTGGAATCTGGACCCATAAACACAACAATTTTTCAGCCTTTGTATTTTCCTGTTTCATTTATGACTCAGTTTTCAAGTAAAGATGCTCTTGAAAAAGTCCAACTTTGTCTTGGCTACTCTTCGGGGAACAAGGAAAGAACCAGATCTGGCTCAGCAGAACCAGAGAAAAGAAAGTGCCCTCGAGGATGGCCTCGTGGGGGAGGCAGAAAGTCCCAAAGAGGACAGAGGAGGTGGGCAGAGATTAAAGCCTGACTTTAGGAGGGCAGAGACAAACCCTCCCACCCACAGGCCTCTTCCTTTCCCAGCATCCAGGACCCAGGCTCCCACCAGTTTGAGGCTGGGGCATCCAGCACACCCTGACTTGGTGCTGCCACCTCTGGCCCCCTCTGAGTCCTCACCATCCTCTTCCCCTTGGGGCTCCTCTGCCATCCCCCAGACCACTCACCAGGTGGGGCGCAGTGGCAACACGACTCTCCCATTCCTTCCACCAGGACCCAGTCCTGCGGGCATAAGAGTCAGGCTGGACACGCTGAGCTGGCCACCTGCCTCCCTCTGACCCACTCCATCAGCCGTCCACAACCCTGGCCTCTACACACTGGCCCCCTACCCTGCATTGTCCCTCCCATCCCCCAGACCCCCTCACCTGGGGGCAGCTGCCCAGCGGGCAGTAGGGGGAGCAGCGTGCAGTGCTGTTGTGCAGACACTGGCAGACCGTGCAGGGGCCCCGGCGCCAGCGCTCCCCGACGTGGTGGACCCAGCCCTGCTGCTCACAGCCCTCGCAGGGCCTCGTCTGGCACCTGTCAAGGGAGAGCCGCCCCACACCTGGTGAGAGGGCTCACCTAGGTCACCAACCCATCCTGGTTTGCCTGGGGTGAGGGTTTCCCAGGACTTGCGACTTTCAGTAATAAACCCGGGAAAGTCCTGGGCCAATGGGGATGCTTGGTCACCCTATCACCCGAACCCCACCCCTGCACCTGAGAAACTGCAACTGGCCCAAGAGAGGGGCATGGAAGCAATTTGTGCCAGGACCCCTGGCCAGTGGAACCTGTGCCAGAGGGAGCTGGAAAAGCAGATACAGCTATACCCCCTACAAACCTCGCCCCAGGTACCTCCAGAGCACAGGGGAGTACACCAGAGGACCCATACCCACCCTTGGACTTACCAAGCTGCATTTGTGGGCTCCCTACATCCCCCTTTTGGACCTAGAGGGCATTAAACTGATGCATGAGAAGGCCAGGGGTCCCCAAAGATGCTGGGAGTCCTGAGGTTTAGGGTACAGGGGTATAGAATGGGCGTCCCCACTTGGGGTTCGTGGTGTAGGTGGAAGCACCTTGAGTGAGAAAGGCACACAGGCAGCTTCCTACCTGGTAGCTGGAGGTCAGGGGTCAAGTGCCCTGCAGGTCCCTGGGGTGGGGACAAGTACCTGCGGGCCTTGCGGTGGATGCCCCAGCACTGGCGACCTCGGCCGGAGAGGTGGGGGTTGTTGGGGCTCCGGAAGGCCCACTGAACGCTCTGGCTCCCACAGGGGCCCAGGCACTCAGCCCAGGGGGACCAGGATGACCAGCCACAGTTCACTGAAGGGGGGCCAAGAGTCAGGGCCGCGGGAGGGGTGGGTGCCCGGCTGGGTGGTCTGGGAGGGCACCAGGGACCCTTGGGAAGGGCCGAGGGTGGGGTCTCACCGGCACAGTCGGGGTCGGGCCAGCAGCGCCGGGGCCGCCCATCCTGGCAGACGCAGAGCCGGCAGTCGACCTTGATGCGCTGCCCAGGCCAGTAGCGGGAGCCATCCACCAGGCAGGGGCACTTCCGGGGCCACACACACCGCCCCTCAGCACCCAGCACCTGCCCTGCAGGGCACCAGCAGCCTAGGGAAGGCCAGGGTGAGAGGGCCCGCAGAGGGCTGGCCTCTGCAGACACGCCCGCCACGCCCCATGCCCAGGGCCCCCCTCACCTGGGCTGCTGCAGGGCTGGTCATTGGGGCACATGGCCTGCCCAGAGATGTCATCGCAGGTCAGAGGGCAGGGGGCACAGGGCCGGAACACCAGCTCCCCAGAGCAGGTGGCATTGGGGCAGCCGTCCTGGGGGCAGGGCCCTGGCGGAAAGCCGAAGCCGGAGGTCAGGAGGGTGGACCCCCTACAGGGACAAGCTGCCCACCAGCAGCCCCTCCACGCTCCCTCCACCGTGCCTTCCTCCCTTCCACTCACTGGTCTGGTGGGTGCTGGGAGGGCCCCCGGGCAGCATGGCACAGGTCCGGCCCCCGTTCTGGGGCGGGTGGCACTGCCGCTGCCGGCTCATAGTGCCCCTGCAGGGCTCAGAGCATGAGGACCAGGAAGACCAGGGGGTCCACTCACCATCCACTGTAGGAGGAGGGGCCAGGCATGGGGGAGCACCATGAGGTCGGGCTGGCGCCCAGGGGCCTCCCTCTCTCCTGCTCTCTGCAGGCTCTGCTGGCCCTCCCGGGCGCCCCAGGCCCTCACCTGGACAGGCAGCTGTGAAGCAGGCCTGCGTCTGGTGCTCGGGGCCAGGGCAGTGCTGCAGCACGGGGAGGCCGGGCGGGGAGCAGCGGCGGCTCCGGACCTGCACCCCAGAGCCACACGTCCGGCTGCAGGGGCCCCATGGGCCCCATGGGCCCCAGGCCCCACAGCCCCGTTCTTCGGGGGAGGGCCCTGCCCCCCCCGCCAATTCACAGTTAGGGTGCCCGTCACACACCTGCAGGGGGAACGTGGTCAGGGCTCCTTTCGCTTTGGGTGGGACAATGGCCCTGCCTCCTGCACCACCCACTCCCCACCCTCACCAGCTGGAAGCTGATGCAGAGGCCATCTGGACAGGAATATTCTGGGCAGGGCACCCCAGTCCCGTTGGGGCCTCCTGGGGCCGGCAGCCCCTCTGAGGGAAAGAGAAGAGAAAACACAGTTAGGTGGGGAATGAGTGCCACCTCCTGGGCCCCGGCCAGCCTGGCCTCCCTCAGGGGAACCAAGTGTCCACACCACAGCCCAGCTCATCCATGCCCTGGGGACAGTCGGGGATCCCATCGCAGAGCCACTCAGGGTTCAGGCACAGGCGGGAGCCAAACCACAGGGAAAGAGGCCGCCGCATGGGGGCAGCTGGGTGGAGACTGGACACCAGAGGAAGTGTCCTGCTATGCTCTCGGTCCTCCTGCCCCTCCTGCCCTGTCTCTGCAGAGGAGGGCAGGGCGGACCACACTGGGCTCAAAGACACCTTTGGGAGGGGGCCAGGAGGGGCAGGCCGGGCCCATAGTGGGATGGGGTGGTGGTAGCAGAGTAGGGGTAGGGGGAGTGGCCAGGACATGAAGGGCTCACTTACAGGGGCACAAATGGAACCCTCAGGTCTGATGGGGAGGAGCTGTGTGTGTGGGGGGGGGGGTTGTGGGGGTGGCCCTCCAAACAGGCCTGGTCCCCATGCCTGCACAGCCACTCACTGCTCACTCTCTTATCCCCTCTTGCCCAAATGTGGACAGACAAAAGCCCCTTTCTTCAGTCCCCTGGGTTGGGGCCAGAGGGCAAAAGTTTTCAAAGAGAGTTTCATGAAACAGATCTAAGGAGCACAAAACTCACTCAGACTCTGATGCTCCCAGACTAAGTCACTCTCTGGCAGGCGCGCCCACCCCGAGCCGCAGGGGGCGAAGGTCCACTCGGGGGGCGGGGCGGGTAGCGGGGTGGGGGGGTGTGGCGCCCAGCCGGCTGGGCCAGCAGGGCTGCGCGGCTGGCGGGCTCTCACCGCAGGCGTCGGGGCCCTCGTCCGAGCCGTCGGGGCATTGCGGCACGCCGTCGCACAGCCGCTCCAGGGCCACGCAGTGCGGGCCGCGGGCGCAGGGCGCGTGCTGGGGCGCGCAGGGCCAGCCGCAGCCACGCTCGTCGCTGCCGTCGGCGCAGTCCTCCTCCCCGTCGCAACGCCAGCCCCGCGGGGCGCACTCGCCGCTGCCGCACGGAAACTCGAAGGGGCCGCAGGGCGGCGCTGCGGCGGCCACCGCGCTAGACCCTGGCGGGCCAACGGGGCTCCCCCACCGCCGCCTGGCCTTTCCTTCCCCGCCGCCCCCGCCCCGCTCCAGGCCCTTCCTGCCCCTTACCTGAGCGCGTCCTCTCCCCACCTTCAGCCCCTCCCCAAGGCCAATCGCTCCCGCATTTTGCTGCCCTACTGGTTTCCCAAAAGCTCTCCCCTCCTCCAAGAATTTCCATTAGACTCTCCTTAGCTCAGAGGGGGCCTTGAACGTCAGGAAGTAAGGTGTGGAGTCTCAGGCCCCCTCAAACACCCTTCACATCGTTCATGCTGGTGTGTCCAGGAGGCTGGGTCTGTGCCCTGCTCCTTCCCACCCCTAGACCTGCCCCACACCCCTCCCTGTGAGATGCTCTCCCCTCCTCTCTCCCCCAGGCCTCAAGACTTCTCACCCCTTGCCCTCCAGGAGACTCACCGGGGCTGGTGCTGGCCAGGGCAGTTGGTGCAGTCTCCTGGGAGCCAGTAGAGGGGCCAGTCAGGGTGCCAGCTGGAGGAGTGGGCAGAGAGGGGAGGGGGCAGTGCCCAGGCCCCTCATCAGCTCCATCTGGGCAGTCCCAGATTCCGTCACACAGCTGGATGGCCCCCACGCAGGTGCCATCGACACAGGACACCTCCCCAGGGGTGCAGTTCACCTGCCCTGCAGCCAGAGGAAGGAGGAGCTGGTCCCAGGGCACTGCCCCTTATTCTCACTGTTTGGGGTGCCCCCACTCACACACCCACAGGTGCCAACTTCCCAGTGGGAACCTGGATTGGTGAAGGAGGGGAGGCAGGCAGAGGGGCCTTGCAGGAGGGGGTGCCTGGTGGACTGGAGTCCACGGCAGGGACCACCCACCCAGACAGGACTCCTCGTCAGCAGCGTCTGGACAGTCCGGGTGTCCATCACAGAGCAGAGCTGGGGGCAGGCAGCGCCCGTCAGCACAGGCCAGCGAGTCCTGGGGGCATGGGCAGCCCTGCTCGTCCATCCCGTCTCCACAGTCATCCTGCCCGTCACAGACCAGGGCCAGGGGCAGGCAGAGGCCGGAGCTGCAAGACATCTGCCCCTCCCCACAGCCTGGAGTGGCACAGCCTGGCGTGAGGGGAGCAGACAGGCTCAGGATGCCGGCAAAGGGTCCCAGAGAAGCCCCCAACCCCAGGAAGACCACAACACCCTGCCCACAGGTCAGAGCTGCTGGCAATGGGAGCAGCAGCTTAGGGAGCCACCCTAGAACACATACTTCAGGTACACATACGAGGACCAACCTGTCACTCAGCCACTGCCACACACAGGCGAGGACTCACCCTCCTCGTCTGAGCCGTCGCCACAGTCATCCTGGTTGTCACAAAGCCACTCGGGGGGCACACAGTGCCCGCTCTCCCGGCATGGGGCCTCTCCCTCCGCACAGCCAGGCAGCGGCTCCTCACAGCGCGTACCGTCACCTCCACAAAGCCACTGACTTTCCTGGCACGTGCTGAGCACGTGGTGTCCTGGGATCAGCCGCAGCGCTGGGCTCAGCAGCCCAGGGGGCACGGGGTTCCTCCCGAGGCTCCCCACTCACCAATTCCCACAGTCCTTCTGCAACACAGTCCCCGGCGGGAAGAAGCTGCCCCCCCACTCACAGGGGCAGGAGGTCGGCTCCAAGCAGACTCCTCCTGAGACAACAGAGGGCAGGGCTTGGAGCAAAAGGGGCATGGCAGCCCCTAGCACCAGCCCTGTTACCATGGCCTTGTGGCCCTTTCCCCATCCCAGTGCCCCATGCCCTCTGCCCATTCTAACCCTACATACCGTGCAGCAGAGTCCCCTCAGGGCAGAAACAGCCCTCCACGCAGGCAACAGCCTGGCAGTGCCACCCGGCCTCAGGACCATGGTCATGGCAGGTGGGGGGACATGTGGGGCCACAGGCCTCATACACCTGCCCCCCTTCACACTGCAGAGCTGGGTGGAGAGGAGAGAGACTTGGGTCACTGAGGCACAAGGGCACTAAGATGCAACAGCAGCAGGTGAGCCAGCCCAAGGTGACATCCACAGAGGGCCCTATGGTACATGCTGTAGACTCTTGCTGAGCCCCTCCCAAGGCTATTTGCAATACGCAAGTTCCACGGGGCAGCAATTTTGGCATGTTTGGTTCATCTAGAAAAGCATCTGGCACATAGTAAGTGTCCACACATATTCGCCCTTGAATGAATAAATGGCGGCTCGCGGGCCAGAAGCATCATCTTTGAAGGAGCTGAGCGTGTGGCAGGATTGGGCATCGAGGACTAAGGGCAGGGCACACTCACGGCAGAGCTCCTGGCTGCGCCAACGCACATGGATCCCGTGCCGGGCACACTCGTCTGCGTAGGTGGCGATGGCTGAGCAGAGACACTCACAGTCGCCCCCCGAATCGCAGCTGTGGGAGGGAGCGTTCAGCCCCAGCACCCCTCCCCACCCCACACACCCATCCCCAGCGGTCCCCAGGCCCCCGCCTCTCACCCGCAGGCGTCGTACACACACCACTCGTAGTGCTGCTGTGGGGGCACCTCCGCGTGGCACCGCGCAAAGAGCGGCTGCAGCATCACCCCGCAGTGGGCGCGAGCCCAGCTGGCCCGGTGGGCATTCACCTGCAGGCACAGCACTGTGGGCCAGCCAGACCTCCGCAGCACCCAGCCTCTGGGACTCCCCCGGGTTTCCGCAGCTGCCCCACCTCCCTTCCCCCTTCCCAGCCCGTGCTCACGATGCAGGGGTGCAGCAGGTCCTCTGGCTCGGGGCAGAGGGGACTGAGGCGCCAGGAGTGGGCGGCCAGCTCAGCAGTGGGCTCCAGGGCTCCCTGGCGGCTCCGAAGGTCATTACTGGCATCTCCATCGAAGTCTCCACACAGCCCAGTCACACGGCCACGGAACTGGGGGGACAGCTGCACCAGGACCCGGGTGCCTGAGCAGAAAGGGTGGCAGGGGCGGCATTGTAGAGAAGTGACCCCGCGGGCCTTCATCAGGGCCAGCAGGGAGAAGACCAAGGCGCCTATCATGTAGTCCTGTCTGACCATCTGCGCAGGTACCACCACCCAATAGGGGGTCCTGGTTCCCTCTTTTTCAGAGGGGGATAAAAGAAGAGATGTACATTTGGGGGGCTAGGGCAAGAAGGGGGAGCCTACTCTCCTAACTAAACCCAGGGGCAGGGGACAGGGAAAGTCTCCAGTGGGCCAGACTCGGGACGGAAACAGGCTCCAGGACCGACGGTGACGCCCCCAGCCCCAGAGGCCTTGGTGGCCGGAGGCTCAGAGGGCAGCCTGCTGCGCTGACCAGGTGACTCCTTCCCACACCGAGCTAGGGAATGTTATTTTTAAAATGCCAACAGCTTGGGTTTGGGTGGTGGGACGTTAGGAGATTTATTTTCATTTCATCTCTTTAAAACTTGGTATTTTCTAAATGTTTCTTTGGTGAGGAGGTATCGCTTTCACAATGAAGAAAAACATAATTATGAAAAACACAATTTGGAAATTCTAACCACATGTATGGAAGGGGGGAGGTTGGGGGGAGTTTCGGGGTGTGAGTCGGATGGCTAAGGGTGGGGCCTGACCTCCATCCCAGAGCAGGGTGAGGCCCAGGCGGGTGCTGAGCAGCAGGAAGAGGCCAGCCCGGTGCAGGCTCAGCCCGGGGCCCGTGTAGACCTTGGGGGGTGTCACGCTCACCCCATTTACCGTCACCGCCTGGCCTGTGGAGGAAGAGAGAGGTGTTCAGGGCAAAGGGGCTCCCAGATCCCCATGAGGCCCTCCCAGCCTCCCCTCCCACCTTCCTTTGCTTCTCTAGCTGCGTGACGTTGGGCAAGTCATTAGACTTCTCTGGGCCTTAATTTCCTGAAGCCTTCCAGAATTCTGATTCCCAACCAAGAGGAGAGGCACTAGCCCCACCGCACTGATGGCAAGCCGTGGGGAGACACGGGGAACCCTGGGCCTCGGCCACCAGGGCAGAGCGGTGACTCCACCTGGGTGCCCCTCCCTGGCAATGTCACCCTTCACTGTCGCAGCCACCTCTGAGCATGTGCACAACAGTGTTCTGCAGCCGCACGGTCAGCGCCTTGGTGCAGGTGAGGCCGCTGGCCCCGCAGGGCAGGTTCTGGGCAGAGACAGCGAACCGGCCACTGGCCTCTCGCACCAGCAGATATTCGCAGGCCCCGGGGAAGGTGAGGGCCAGCCCATCGAACGTCACATAGTGCGGCGCACCCGATGCCTGGCACCATCCACCACACCGCTGGCCCGTGCAGTGCCACTGCCGGCCCTGACACACACTGTGGGCAAGGAGGGGAAACAGAGTCACTAGGACAGGGACCAGGAGCTGTATCCAGGGGAGGCAGCTGGTCCAGGTTCCAAGCAACTCCAGACAGACCCTCAGCTTGGAAGGATCCTGAGGGGTCCCACTGTCCAGGCCAGTTTGGATATCCCACCCCACCCATCACCCCAGCCCCAAGCCAGGGGTCACTAGGTCACAGGGTTACAGGTCATGGGGCTGGGCATACCAAATGTTGCAGTCCTCCTGGATGGTGGCGTTGGGTGGATACCACTGCCCGCCATGACGGCAGGGACAGAGCTCGGGAGGCACACAGCGCTCATCCTGGGCAGAGGCCGGGACAAAGGGGCACCTTGGAGGGCCGCCCGATGCCCCGCCCACTGTTTTGGACAGCCAGGGCTCAGGGTAGTGCCCTGGTTAGGGCAGGCCCCACGGTGCCCCATGCAGCCCCCGGGACTTACCAGCAGCACGGTGCCTGGGGGACAGACACAGCCCCCCATGCTGCCCCGGAGGCAGGACTGGTTGGCACTGGGGCTGTCACAGGTGAGGAGGCAGGCACCAGGAACATAGACAAGCTCACGGGGGCAGAATGCCCGCTGTGGGGCACAGTGGCGAGCAGTGCAGTTCCAGAGGCCCCGCTCCTGGCAGACACTACCGGAGGTTGGGAGGGAGGTGAGAGCCAGGCCAAACCTGCACTCACCTCCAGGCCCCTGCCTGACCTGGGAGAGCCTCAGAGACCCAGAGGTCTGGAAAACCCAGGCCTGACTCTGGAGACCTGACCTCTCACCCACAACACCCCATTGTTATAGGAAGTGGGGCTATTCCCAGCACTGGCCATACCTAGGGTAGACACAGTCACCCTTCCTGCCCCAGCTCCAATGGGGCCATTCTCTGGGCTCTGGGGAGGGGCAAAGACATTGAACAACCCCACTCCCAGCCCGGCCAGGAGAGGGAGTTCACTGAAGTCTCACCCTCTCTCACCAAGCCCGGGACCCTGGCCCCGCCTCCACAGGTCCCTAACTTGCCTTTACTTCTCCCTAACCCTTGGAAGAGCCTCTGGACCACACTCAACTGGAATTCAGAGATCTGGGTTCTAGTCCTTCATCATTAACAAGCTGTGTGACTCTGCAGGCCGGTTAGCTTATTTGAGCCTCAGTTTCCTAATCTGCAGAATGGGAACAATTCTTCTACCTCCTACTTTACTAGGTTATTGTTAGAAGTAAGTAAGATTAAATAAGATAATGTACGTGAAAGTGCTTTACAGGCCCGAAAGTGCTCCACACCTGAGCACTCTGTCATCCCAGCCGTGCCCTCCAGGGTGTAACCCCCGGGCTACAAGCCCAGTTCCTTTTCTCTAAGCTCCACCTCTTCACCCCCAAGCTCTCTGCCTCCCTCCAAAGATCACCGCCCTCACCAGTGGTTGCAGTCCCTCATGGTGGCACTGCCAGGGGCATATCGATGCGCTCCAAGCTGGCAGGGGCACAAGCTGGGGGGCACACACTGGCCCTCAGGGTCCCACAGCAGCCCCAAGGGGCAGTTACAACCGGCCACACAGCCGCCCAGCTCCCCACAGTCTTCTGGCTCCCCGCAGTTTCGACCACACGCTGGGGCACACTCTTGGTACTGCTGGCCACCAGGACACAGGACAGCTGGGCACAGAGACACATGCAGGTCAGGGGCAGAGCCACTGCTTCTCTGCCCACCCCTCCGGACCCCACACCCTCTACGCCTCCAAAAGAAGGCAAACCCAGCAATCTGCCAAGGCCAGAAGCTCTCCTGGGGACCCGCTCCTGCTGCAAAGCTCTTGGATCCCTCTAAGCGACTCCTAGAAGGGGCTGGGAGAAGGAGCCTGGGGGTGGGGCTGGCCAGCTGAGCGGTCTCACGGCAGAGGGTCTCGTTCCTCCAGGGAGGCAAGGCACCCTCCTGGGCACAGCGGCGAGCATAGGCAGCGAGCACAGGACACAGGCAGTCCCTGCCGGGGGCACAGCCACACACGGCTGCCAAGCAGCGCAGGTGGAACGGCTCCCTGTCCACCAGCCTGTGGCACTCCTTGGGGGGAGATGATGGGTCAGCTCCTCCCCCACGGATTCCCCCGCCCCCTCGGCCCCCACTGCCACCTCCCTGTGCTCAGCAGCCCTGCCACTGCAGGCAGCAGCGTCTCCTGATAGCCCAGGAGGAGGGCAGGGCAGGTGCTGACCCCATCTTACAGGTGTGAACAGGAGGAGCACCCTCGACCTGGCTACCTGGAAGGCCGGGCCACGCAGGAAGGCACAGGCTGCCTCGGCGAAAACATGGAGCTGAGCGTGGGTGCTGCAGGGGGAAAGCAGGACTCTGTCCTCCGAGGGGCACTTTCCCTCGCCTGCCACCTGGAACTTGCTAGCAAAGGCGGCAACGCTGGTCTCCACATCGCCGGCAGGTGTCAGAAAGTCATCTTGCTGGTTCCTGGTGAAGGTGCCGCACAGACCCTGCACCTGGGCCGCAGAAGTGGGCATGGAACAGTCAAATCCGGTTCCACCCTGGCCTCACCCAGTCACTCACTCGCCCCCAGGCACACCTGGTGGGCATGGCGGGGATCCAAGGTGATGTAAGCTGCAGGGTCGGACACTCCCCAGAGCACCTGGGCCCCAGGCCAGCGCAGCAGCAGGAAGGTGGAGGAGGCTCGGGAGAGGCTGAGGCCCTCCGGGCCTTTCCAGGGCAGGCCCACATCCTGCCCATCAACCAGCACAGCTCCTGGAAGAGGGGGCTTGTGAGGGGGTGGCCCCCTCAGGGCAGGGCTGGCCTGAGGAAGATGGAGGGAGACCACATCACAGGATGGAGTTTTGAGAAGGGGAAGGACTTTGGATGGGAGATGGGAGGGCCTATGTCATGGTGGGCTGCCCACAGAGAGCAAGGGGAACTGGAGCGAGCCCTGGGAGGTCACCTGTCTCAACTGAGCACCCCCCCATGTGGCCCAAAGACCACCCTCAGCACCCACTTTGCCTTTGGAGTCAGTGCACAAGAGGAGCTGGGCAGAGAGAGCCAGGAGCAGACACAGGAAGGAGAGGTGGACAGACTGCAGGCACTGGCTCTCCAGAGCTGGGAAGGGCCTGTCCAGCCTGGTTCTGCCCTGAGGCCTCTCGGACCTCTCAGAACTGTATGACTTGTATTTACCCTGGAGGATGGGGCAGAAGATGCCTTGGAAACTTTCCACAGGACTGTGTATCTGCTTCAGAGATGAGGGGCTAGGGGGAAGTTGAGGCAGCGAATTTGGTTGGAGTCTGGGGGCAGACTTCGGGCTCAGAACCACAGGGCAGCGTGGACAGAAGGTGCTGGACAGAGCCCGAGTCCGCAGGGAGAGGAGAGTGGCAGGAAGCTGCCAGGGCCTGAGCCACACTCCCAAGGGCTGCGGGGGGCAGAAGGCCTGGAAGGGAGGTACCTGAAAGCTGAGGCTACCTGAGTCCCTGAGCTGGACGTGGGTGTCCCCCAAGGAGACAGCGATGGCACGGAGGCAGCTCCCAGAGTCGCAGGCCCCGTGCTCCAGCACAATCAGCAGCTGCCCCTTGGCGAAGTCCTGGGCCAGATGGTGAGGAATGCGGTAGGGGGAGTGGGGCACACCCTGAGACCAGGGTCTGTTCTGCGCCTTCTCCTGTCTTACAGGAGACCCGCAGCACACACCTGGACAAGCTCCCACCCAACATGTGTGCTGACCCACCTTCCAGCCAGCCAGACTCTCTGTGAGGCCAGGGCTTAACCTCTCAAGCACTGGCACGTGTGCATGCGGAGGTGTGTGTGCACGCATGTGTGTATGTATGTATATGTCTGTGTGCTGGGGAGAGATGGCTCCCCTCCTTCCTTCCCGGGGGTATGTATGCTCATCTCTAAGTGTGTCTGTGCGTACATGCATGCTAAATCTATGTGCACACAGAATATGTGTCATGTGTACAAGCCTGTGTGTCCAGTGTTAAGAATGTGGCCTGTGCCGGAACTTGGGAAGTCACTTAATTTTATGGGGGATGGCTGGGTAGGAAAGAGGACCCTTATTTCCCCTGGGCTTGCTTTGCCTGAAGTAGCCTGTGACAAGCCCAGCCTGTCCTGCTATAAGAAAGCAGTGTGAGGAAGTTTTGTTTTGTGCCCCTGGGCTGGGGTGGCGACGAGAGAACTTTCACGGGAACCTAAGGAGGAGGTAACCCAAAGGGGAGGATGGGGTGGGTGGTCTGCGGCAGCCATCCTCCCTCCAGAATCGGTTTTCTCAGCGTTTCCCTGCACGACTGTGTGTTTTGTTTCTTTGTTTGGTGGCTTCCTTACTGTCACCTCTCCCCCGCAGCACCCCTACGAGGGCCCCTGCTCTGGCAAGCCCCACTCCCCCCGCAGCTAGTCCTCTGCCCACCTGCACCAGGCTGGAGCGGCAACCAGGGCTGCCGCGGTAGGAGAAGCTCCGTCCATCAAAGGTGAGGTAATGCCCGTCCCCGCCCACCGCGCACTCGGCGGCGCACGGCGCCTGCGCGCAGAGCCAGCGGCCGTCCTGGCACACGCTGCGGGCACATGGGGGCAGGGAGTGCGCTTCGGATCGGCCTCTCGGGGGAGGGAGGGGGACGGAGAGGGGCTGAGCTGGAGACGACCTCCCGACCCCCAACGCCCTGGTTCCTCCCTCCCCCCCCCACCCCCCGGCACACTCTCCTCCCCTTTTAGGATTAGAGGTCAGCTAGTGGAGGTCACTGGCTAGGTCTTTAAGCAGGGCCATCACTTTTGCCATGAGAGGTCACAGGAGGGAGGCCCCGGAAGGGGAGGCAGGTTGAGGAGATAGCAGAAGGGAAGGATCAGAGGGGACCAGGCGGCCTCCAAGGCCAGCGAAAGGATCAGCGAGGCCCGCAGACCCACCATGGGTTGCACAGCTGGCGCACGGTGTCACCAGGGGAGTAGCGCCGGTGGCGGTGGTAGCAGGGGCAGCGGGCAGCAGGCACACAGAGGACGCCGTCCCAGAAAAGGCCGGGCGCGCACTCGCAGCCGCTCACGCACTCCTCCCCGCAGGACCCCTCCCCTCCCGCGCCCACGGCAGAGCAGCTGGGCGGGCAGGCCGAGGCGCATTCCGAGTACAGCTGGCCTCCCGGGCACAGGCGCTCTGCGGGCACACGAGTGGGCGGTGAGGCCCGAGGACTCCGCTCCTCCCGCCAGACCCCGCTGCCTCTGAAGAGCCGGGAAGGCTCGGCAGCCGTCAGGGAGGGCCCTTGATCAGTTCCCAATTCCGCAGGGTGAGGAGGCCCGGCGGTGCAGAGAGGGGCAGGTAGGAGGCCTACCGCAGAAGCCGGGCTTCCTCCAGCGCACGTGGATGCGCCGCCTGGCACAGTCCTGGGCGTAGTTGGCCAAGGTGGCGCACACAGCCGCCCGCCGCCCTTCTTGCCCACTGCCCACTGGGGCCCCAGCACAGTAGGCAAAGAGGCAGGCCTCATGGTACTCAGCAGGGGGGACCTGCCCAGAAAGGACAGCCCCTCAGCCAACCAGCCTTCTCTCCCAACACTCACTAGCACCTCCCTCCCCTTGCTTCTATGTCACCCTGGTTTATCATCAAACAGAGGAGCACTGGAGGGGACCTCAGAGATCATACACATGAGCCATCTTATTTCCCAGTGATAACATTGGGGACAGAGAGGGGTGGCATGACTGATGGTCCAAAGCAATCTAGTGGCAGGACCAGACTCCCCATTTGGCATCTCTCTAGCACCCACCCCTCCAGTGGCAGACACTACCTCCACCTCTACCCCTACCTGGGCGTGGCATTCCCTGAATGGACCTTCCAGCAGTTGGTGGCACACATCCTGGGCTTCAGCTCGCAGTTGGCCAGCCTCCATGTCTGCCTCTGTGCCCCTCAGGGGGTCGTCACAGCCTGGGGCCACCTCCACTGCATCCAGGCACCCAGGCTGGGGACAATTGGAGTCAGGCCAGGGGGACAGAATGAGGCACATTAACCAGGACACCAGGAAAATGGCCACTGCCCTCATAGCTGCTTCAAGGCCCTGGGGCAGTGGCGGGCAGCAAAGTGGCAAGGCCAGATGGAGGGCCGGGGAGCCGCGGTCACCGTCAACCCACTGGCAGCAAGTTCAGTAACGAGCTAGTTAACCACAGCTGCTCAGTGACCAGGTTGGTGAGTGCGTCCCCTGGGTGGTCAGTTCACGCAGCAGCTGGGGCTACGGGCAGCACCTGACACTGTGCTCCTGCTGGACCCTGAGCCTGCCTTCCCTCCCCCTGAGGATCTGGAGAGGGCCAGGCCCTGTCCCAGGGAAGAGGCCAGCGAGGGAGACAGAGAACAAAGGCTAGGAGGTGTCAGAGAAGCCAGGAGTGGGCGGCAGGCAGGAGCAGGGGGCCCAGGGCTGCATCTCACCTCTGACTCGGGGAGCCTCCAGGAATTCCCAAAGGTGGCAGCAAACACAGCCAGCCCCCCACCCGGCTCCAAGAAGTCATCTGGGGAAGAGGGAGGCAGAGGTGCTGTGTCTGGGGTCTCCTGTCTCCTCCTCTCTCCTACAGCAGCAACCAAGCCATGCTCCACTTACCCTCAGGCCGGCCATTGTAGACACCACAGAGGCCTTGAGTCTGTCCCTGGAGCTCGTGGTCCACAGAAACGGAGACCGAACTGGACCTGTCCAGCCGCACAACGACCCCCAGGCCCCCTGACAGCACCAGCCAGTCCCCTTGCCACTGCAGGCTCAGCCCTGGACGGGGGAGCGGGGGTCACACTTCTCCCCCCATCACACCAGGGCTCAGACTGCCCAGGGAAGGAGAGGAGAAGGAAAAGAATTCTCTGCATTTCACACCCTTTAAGGCAGAAGTGATTGGTTTCCTATCTCAGCCCTCTGAGAAGTTCATGAACGCTGTGGACGCTCTCTTGAGAGTAAACCACGAAATGTGCCCCCACCTCACTCCATGGACCCCAACCAGGACAAAAGTTCCATCTGGTGGCACACAAGCCCTTCCTCACAGCAGTCCAGGAGGCAGGTGGGGAAACTGAGGCTCAGAGAGGCTGAGTAGAGGGACTTGCCCCAGGGCACACTGTGAGGGGTTGGTGGGGCAGGTCGTAGGGGCGGGGGAGCAGTCCACACCTCCTGGCTCCTCATTTCCAGATGCCTCCCACAGAACTGGGAGTGGCGGAGGCTGCGGAGGCTGCTGGCTCCCACCCAGCTGCCCCTTCTGACCCCCGCGCTGGGGGATGGGCAGCCTGTCCCAGAGGAGCAGACGGGGCCCTGGGCCATCTCCTGCTCCCCCCAGATCCCTTACCGGGGAGCAGCCGAGACTCCCCGTCAGGAATCAGCTGCCCGTTCACAGAGACATTTCCACCCCGGATCAGCACCTCCTCAGGTCCCATCATCACCCGGGCCTTGGGGGAGACACGTAGCGGAAGAGGTGGTCAGTGGCTCTCCTCCTCCCATGTCCAGCTCCCTCCCTGTGTCTGTCCCCATCTCCCTCCCTCACCAGCTGACAGTGCCCCAGCTGCGGACAATGCCCCCTGGGCACAAGGTGGACAGCCCAGGTGGAATCAGCAGCGCCCGCAAGCAGGTAGGTGCAGCGGCCCAGGAAGTGGTAGTGGCGCCCATCAAAGGTTCGGTAGTGGAAGCCTGACCAGGTAGCGCAGGTGGCTGAGGGACGCTGGCGCTGGCTCCAGAGCTGGGCCACCGCCCCTGCCAGGGGCTGCAGGAGGGCCGGAGAGGGGGTGTTGCCTGAGGGAGATACGCCAACTGTGAGCCTCTGAGTGTGCAGGCAGGAGGGCAGAGGGTGAGGACATGGGATCCTCACAGAGCAGGACGCAGGCAGACAGCTCATGGTCACTCTTGTGGGCAGGGCATGTGAGGTGACTCATCTGAGAGTACAAGGGAGCAGGCATGAGCCCTGCGGGAAGGCCCAGAGCTCAAGAACTATATGGGAGTGCCTGTCGGGGGAGCAGGTGATGGCGACGTGCTCATTGGCAGGCTGGGGTCTGTGGACCCACCTGGGAGTTGTAGGTGGGAGCAGCTGAGGCAGACTTGGGAGCTGCCGTCCTGCCAGCTGTGTCCCCAAGGCCGGGCACAGCACTCCTGCAGGCTTCCTGCAGAAGCATTAGCTAGGCCTGCCTGCGGCTGGCACTGCCACGTGGCGAAGCAGTGGCCCTCAGGACTGGCTTCTGCAAGGGCTGTGGGGGTAGAGGGAGAGAATGGGACAGACCCAGACAGTTAGCCCAGACCCACCTCCCTCCCCAGGCAGCCTGCTACCTCCAGGAAACCACAGATCTGGCTAATCTCAGGCGCTTACCCAGGGTGCAGTGGGTGCCCCCCCAGCCTGGGCAGCAAGCCCTCACCGTCCGGTTCCATGCAGCAGGCCGGGTTTCTGGGGGCCTGGGTCCACCAAGCAGGCAGAAGAGAGAAGGTATTAGTGTTCAGCCCTGCCCCGTCCCTGGGAATGGCCTGTGCCAGTCTACCTGGTCACCTACTCTCTGAGTGGCTTTATTGTGAAATTTCCCCTTCTTGGTCTTAATTTCTCCACATGCGAAGCGAGAATCATCTTGGGGAGGCAGACTGGAGGGTGGGCACAGGGGGCGGGCCTCGGGCCTCTCCCTGCACTGCCCACAGTAGTGCCCACTCGACCACCCCCACCAATCCCACACTCTCTGCCCATCGTGAGCCCACCCAGACCTACTTACCAAATGCCTGCTTCTCCAGGTCACCACCCAGGCCTCCCCCACTCTTAGGACACTGCCCCATCGCTCTCTCCTCCTCCGCAGCCAGCCCAGGCCCTGACCCTCACTCACTTGTAGACAGGACAGAGCCCTGCACGCCCACGCCGGGACAGGTCCAGCCGCCAGCCCAGGCGCTGGTAACGGTAGAGGCTGCTGCAGGGCACCAGCTCCTCCTGACGGGGGGTCACCTCCTCCTCCCCCAGGATGGTCTCCGTCTGCTCACACCACCGCCTGCCCACAATGAGGAACAACAACTGCTACCACTGTCCCCTCTATCACCAAAAAGCCCTGTCCTGGGACTCTGCTCCCCAAAGAGCCGACTCCCAGGGAAGAGTTGTGTGCTGATGAGGAGGCTGAGGCTGGGAGAGAGAAGCTGTGGGGAGGGGAGTCTGGCTGCCCCAGAGGGTCCTGGTCATGAGGCAGGAGGAGAAGGATCTTAGTTGGAGGAGCCTGGGGTGGCCTACTTACCCGTTAGCCAGTGCCCATGCCATCCCAAAGAGGAGGGCAGGGAACAGCATGGCACGTCCTCCACAGGTCACCTTTAGGGGACTGTGAGCTTGGGCTCTGGCGAGGCAAAGCGGTGGCAGGTGAGCAGAGAGGCCAGTGGGGGCCTCCCTGGCCCCCAGCTGTCGTCTACTGCAGCCCGAGACAGTGTGACCCAGGCAGCCCGAGAGCCTGAGGCCCAAGGGGCTGGGGAGGCTTTATCGCAGCCCCATGCCCTAGGGCACCAGCTGCCTGGAACTGGATTGGACCTGCCTGCACATCCCACAGTCCCCTCAGGCCAGCTCTCCCTGGAAACAGTTCCCTTCCCGCCCCGTCAACTGTGTGTGTGTGTGTGTGTGTGTGTGTGTGTGTGTGTGTGTGTGTAATGGGGGGGAGGGGGCTGCACGTGTCCCCAGCCACAGCCAGACACTCTGAGCATCTGATATTTCCACAATCTCAGGCCCTCCCACAAATTAATGTGGACTCTGGGCAAGCCACCCTCCCTTTCTGGGCCTCAATTTCCTTACCAGTAAAACCTCCAGGGGCCTGCCAGGGATGCACCAGTGGGATTCAGGAGCTCCATGAATACTTTGAAATTGTGTGCACACAGGTTTCTGAGAACAGTTCCATAACTTTTATTTGACTCTCGAAGGGGGCCATGATCCCACAAAATGGTTAAGAGTTATGGGGCCAAATGACTGATTTGGTCTTGAGGCCCTAAAATTCTGACTTTATGATTCTCTCACCTGTTCCCTTTCCTGCCTCCTCCTGCCCCCTCTCCCACGAGGCACTCTGGAAGTGAGCATCAGTGAGCAGAAGGTTGCTGGGTTTCCAGAGTGATTGGAGTTGTAGAGACAAGGGGACCATGTGTGCCCTTTCCTCTGTGATCTGACTTCTTACTGGGGGTGATTATGTGTGGCTGGCTGGGTCCACCCTGGTCTTCTCCTGAGAGTGTCTCCTAGGGTCCATGGGGTCCAGAACCAGGAAGCAGAACCAGCTGCCCCAGCCCTGGGGGCAAGGCAGCCGGATGGGATAATCCAAGCGTCCGGGTGGGAGGGGGCAGCAGCAGGTGCCCCAGGGAAATCCTGGTTACATCCTGGTTACCAGCTCCGAGGACACCCAGGCTGGAATGTGGCCTGGGCCTCAGATTCATAAACCCTCCATCCCCTAAACCTGATGTCTGGCTGAGCATCACTCCTGAGCACCAAGAGGCTGCCGGGAACCAGAGCTGCACTAGGCATTTCTTCTCCCGGTCCCACCATTGGTCCTGGGGTCCAAAGAGGGTGCAGTGAGCTCAGGGAGCTCACGGACAGGGTCCTCAGAAAGGGCCAGGGTCAGGCCAGGACACACTGCCATTCCCAGGCTCTCACACACGCACACCCAGACACCCTGGCCCTCACATCTCAGACGCTCACACTCCCGCTGCAGGTCTCACAAGGACAGACACCGGTGCTCGTGCCCCACCCCAGCACACAGTGACACACTGCACTGTGCTCCCAGGGCCCTGAGCAGGCTGGGCACTGACTCGCTGAAGCAGCACATCTGGGAGGTAGAAAAGCCTTCGTAGCTGATTTCGAGGAACCTGGAGCTCTTCCAGGTACCACCTGCTCCTGTGCCTCTCGTTCTAAACATCAACGAATACTGATGGCGCCCCTGCTGTATGTTGTGCCTCTCGGTCACCTGGCAGCCCCTCCTTGTGATGGGGTGTGGGAGCCAGAGGAGCTTGCTCTGCGCTCCAAGGGCCATTCCCCCCACCCCCAGGACTCACTCCCAGCTCTGGATTCCAACCACTGCTGATAAGGCAGCACTTGGATGGGGGAGAAACGCTAGTCACAATCGCCTTTTCCCCTAAAGGGGCAAGAGAAGGGAAGCTGGAACCCAGGGGAGATTGGAGAAAGAGATTAGGGCCAGGGGGCCTGGAATAACCAGCCCACCTTTTAGCTCGAGGAGGACAGAATATGGGGACCTTTCAGGAGTCGAGATGCACAGACGGCAAGGCCCAAGAGAAACATCATTACCGGGGCAGGGACGGCTAGGAGCCGGATCTGAGGGCTGAGGGCATCCCTCCACACCTGGCTTTGAGAGGTTTCCAGCCCGGCAGGAGGATCCGCCCCCGCCTCCGCCCAAGGAACGCTCCCCTCTCCGCAGCCCCCTCCCCGGGACCCGCCCTCAGAGTCTCCGCCCAGCTCGACTCCTGCCTCAGCCGCTCTTGCCTCCCCTCCAGCCTTGCCTTCTCCCAGGGGACCTGGCGCAAAGCTTCCACCCCAATTTCTATGCCGAAGGGCGCGTTATTGGCGGTCTCAGCCCCGTCTCCTGCCGCCTCTCCCCACGGCCCCAAGGGAGCTGGCTCCCGCGGCGGGTCTCAGATCGGGTGGATCTAGGTGGGATCGGGGTGAAGAGCGGGGGCCGGGCGGGAGTTTCCCAGAACTACCCCACAGACCGACAGTCGGGAGACTCGAGCCCACGGCGGGAGCGCGGCGCAGACACACGCCCGGCGGGCACTAGCGATTCACAGACAGGAGCGCAGACTCTCCTCCCCTCCCCCGAACACACCCCCTCCTCTTCCCCCAACTCCTCACCGCACGCCCCCCGCGCCCCCGCCCCGCGCTCCACCTTTCCCCTGGCTCCTCCCTTGACGCCCGCGAGCACCCTCCCTCGCAGCCCGAGTGCCCTTCCTCCCTGCCTCCTCTCCCTCCTCCACCCCTTCCCCCACACTCCTCCCTTCCCTGCCCCCTCTTCCCTTCCCCCGTTCCTTAGCTCCCACTTTCCATCACCTACTCCGGCCGACGTCCCTGCAGACCTTCACCTGCCCGCCTAACCCCGCTGTGCGCCTCCCGCGACCCAACTCCAGGTCACCCTTGCCCCCTACCTCCCCCACCGGGTGCCCCACTGCTCCCCTCCCGCTTCCTCGCTCCCCTCCCCCTCGAGGGCGCCGCTTCCCCGCTCCCGCTCCCTCCGCGTCTTTTCCTCTCCCCTCCCCGCGAAGTTTCGGGGCTGTCAGTCTGTCAGTCTTTCGGGCGGTCCGCACCCGAGGCGGTCCGCGCCTGCAGGCAGCGGGCGCCATCGCTAGCGAAGCCGGCCGGGCAGGAGGCCGGGGCGCCGGGGTCCCGGCAGCAGCGGGGAGACCCGGCCGGCAGCCCGCCAGGTCCGGGCGGTGGAGGCGCCCAGCGGCAGGCGGCTCCGCCCGCTTCCCCTTGCACACCGACACTCTGTCACTGCCCGCTCCGCGCAGGTGACAGCCCCGGGGGCGGGGGCGCGGGCGCGGAGAGCGCAGGAGGGGGTGGAGGGGAAGGGAGGGCTGTGGAGGGGCAAGGGCTGGAGGAGGGGGTGCTGGGCTGGAGGGTCAAGGTGGTCGAGAGGAGAAGGGAGATGGGGGAGCTGGAGGGGCCGGTGGAGTCCGGTGGGACGGGGATGGGAGGCTTCCGAGGGGAGGGAGTGGGGAGTCTGAGGGGAGGGGAGCGGGAGTGTGGGAGGGGGCCGCGGGGGAAGGGGAGGAAGAACCCGGCGCGGGGATCCGGCCGGTTGGGAGGGGCGGGAGAGAAGGGCTGACAGGTGAGCCCGGAGCCGGGGAGGGGGCCGGGACGCGGAGTGAGGCTCTGGGGGGCGGGCGGAGGCGCGGAGGTGGGACGGGAGGGGTCTGGTCGGGAGGAAAACTTGGGAGGGGTGAGGAGAAGTCAGTGGGGAGCAGGAATGGGGAAGGGAGCCGCTGAGAGGGAGGGGAGGGGAAGCGGAGGTGTGCTGGGAGGCAGGGGTGGGGAGGGCAGGGCCGGTGACGGGGTCCAGAGTGGGCGGTAAGCCTCAGCCCCGCAGGCTTGGGGGGCAGGGGACAAGGGGGGAGCAAGGGGAGCGGACTGGAAGGGGGAGGGGAAGAGCGGTTCTGGGGACTGGGGACCGGGAGCGAAGGAAAGCGAGAGCCTGCAGGGGAGGCGGAGGGGGAAGGGAGACGGGGGCCTCGGAGGGGAAGGAGAGCTGCAGGAGGGAGGGAGAGAGGGAGGAGGGTGGTGTGGGGAGAGGGGGAGGAGGGCTGGGAGAGGGGAGAAGGGAGGGAACTGAGGTGAAGAGAGGGAAGGAGAAGGAAGGGAAACCGGAGTGGGGGAGGAGAGCGAGAGGGGAGGGGTGGCGGAGGGCGGTGTTGGGGAGGAAGGAAAAGAGGAGGGGAAAGGAAGGGAGAGGGTGTGCAGCCGGGGAGGGGGATGGAGCCGGGAGGGAAGGGAGAGGGGAAGAGGAGGGGAGCGCTGCCGCCGAGACTGCCCACAGCGGAGGGTCAGCGGGCGGTGGCTGGGGACCGGAGGGGGCCGGGAGGGGTTGGCCCGGCTGGCTGCGGGCAGAGGGAGGAGCCGGGGGGCGGGGCAGGGGGCGGAGCTGGGGAGCCAGCCAGATTCGGTGGGGAGAGAGGGCGGAAGGCAGAGGGAGCGGGAGAAGGGAGGGGCAGAGGGAAGGCTGCCAGAGAGATTGGGGGGAGGGGAGTCTGCTGGGGGAGGGGCAGGGAACTCGCTGGAGGAGGAGCAGGGCAGTGTGCTCGAGGACGGGGTGTCCCTGCCTGGGGAAGTCCCGCGGGGAGGGACGTTGATTTTGAGGTAGGGTTTCGGGGAGAGGAAGCAAGAGCCATTTCCTGCCTTCAGCG
Source organism: Diceros bicornis minor (assembly GCF_020826845.1). Taxonomy (NCBI): domain Eukaryota; kingdom Metazoa; phylum Chordata; class Mammalia; order Perissodactyla; family Rhinocerotidae; genus Diceros; species Diceros bicornis. The sequence continues at coordinate 95,736,894 of NC_080742.1, read as the reverse complement.
AGGACCGTCCTGGGAGGGCTCCCCCACCGGTTGCCCAATAGTGACACTCACGTCCGCCCCTCACTGGCTCCTATTTCACCAGCTCCTGCAGTGACAGCTGGTGGGCCTAGGAGATGAAGTTCCCCACTCCCCACCCTGGTCTCCCACCCTCCGCACTTGCCCCACAGAATCGATTGATTCCTGACACCCCCTGGCAAAGCACTGGGGGTTGGGGAGCACTGATGGGCTGGGGCTGGCTCTGAGACCTGCCAGGTAGCGAGTGTGGCTGATTTCCAGAGCGGACCCTAGCTAGCAGAAATGGCTTCAAGGCCTTCTCCTTGGGCCACCCTCAAAGATCTCTTTGCTTTCTGAAAGCTGCCTTCCCATTGCCCTCACCTGTACCTGAGGACATCCCCTTTGGAGCTCCTGGGGAGAGGCTGGGCAGAGCTAGGACCCAGGTGGAAGCTGTCGTGAGAAGAATCTGAACAAGGATGCATTTTCTCCTTAGGGTCTGTGGCCCTGTCCCCAGGAGGAGGTCCCCTGGGTTGCCATGAGAGAGACTTTCGAAGCCCTCAGCTCCCTGGGTGAGCCAGCAGAACTGAAGGAACCTGGGGTGGGGGGGTAGCAGGAAGTAGGAGGATTCAGGGGCATGCTAGGCCTGCTGCTCCCCTGCACCAGAGGGTGTTTTTGAATGGCTGCCCATGTTGGAGGTTATGCTAGACTGTATGTGCACATGCATACTCACAGAGCACTAGGGTATTTAAATCTATCCTCTCTCCCATCGTCTGTCCTTGACTCACGCAAAGGGGCTGAGGTTGATATCTGGCCAGGGGAGCCTGGCTGTCCCCTGTCCATCCTGGCTAGAGACCTTTCCTTCCTGAGCAAGTTGGGGAAAGCCCCTTGGGTGGGCTGGGACAGGGAAGAGCCCCCACCTTTGATCACCTGTTCTCAACTGATGCTTTACTTGGACACATCCTTCTGCCTGTGACAGGATTCTCTGTGGGACAGTTGAAGATGGCCCCCCAAAGTGAGCCTGGGGAAGGGTCCCATAATGCCCAGGAGCAGATGTCCCCTCCCAGGGAAGAGAGAGCCCTGGGCACGTGCAAGGGTAAGTAAGTGGAGACTATGGACGATGGCTCAGGGCGGGGTGTTCCTTCCTTTCTTCATCAAGTATTTATTGAGCACCTGCTAAGTGCCACATGCTCTTCTAGAGATTTGGAAAACCTCAGTGACCAGCTAGACAAAGATCCCTGCCTTCCAGGAGCTTCACCCTAGTGAGGGCAGAGAGTTAACAAAAAAATAAATGGAAAAATAAGTGCCCTTAGAAACAGTGTTAGAAGAGGATGTGTGCTATGGGGGATAACACAGGGTAAGGGGGCCTGAGACAGCTGCAGGTGGGGGTGGGCAGGTTGTCGGATTAAATAGGGTGGTGGGAGTAGGCCTCATTAGGAAGTTAAGATTTGAGCAAGATTTGAGAGAGGTGGCAGAAGTGACTAAGGAGATATGGGAAGATACCTAAGGAAGGGGTGGGCTTGGCTTTTTGACATCCTGATCTTCTCCAGTGATTTGCCTTGGAACTGGGGTCCATCTGGTGGCTGGGAGGTCCCCACCCTCCTCCTAGGAGCCTGGCATAAGCCTCAGGGCAGGGACCCCTCCTTGCTTCCATTATCTTACACACACATATTCCAGAAACTCCTCACAGCTGTGGCTCTTGCAGCCGCCTGGCTTGAAGGAGCCTGAGGCTGCCCTGGGGCAGCAAGGAATTCAGTCCATGCAGGTATGATGAGGGCTGGCACTGGGGTTTCAAACACCCCTGCTTCCTAGCACCAGTGTGGACCTCTGTCCATCTGTGATGTCTGTGGAGTCCTTGAGGTATCCTGTTCTCCGCCAGGGCACGAGGCCCCCAGAGTGGAGGAAGGCGCCCACACTGAACAGGCTGAGGCTGCCTGCAGAGGAGGCCAGGCGCGCACACCACAGAAGTCTGAGCCCATGGGCTCCTGCCCAGGTGAGTCTTCCCATCTCTCCATTCCACCAGGGGGCCAGGCGGAGGGAACCGGGGCCCTGCAAGCTCCAGAGCTGCTGTTTGATGAGGCAGCCACTCCAGAACTTTCAACTCAAGATGAATGAGGCCCTGGCTCCTTTCTGCTGTAGAGCAGCAGCACCCAGAGGGAATTCTGAATCCATAGACAACAGGAATCAGAAAGGCTGGTCACCAAGAGAAACACACCTTCACCTCAACATCCTCTAGAAGTCTAACTTCCCTTCCTGTCTCCCCCAGTCTACGGAATACTTGTTGATTGCTTGAATTATGGTTCCCAGGAAGACATATGGCATCCATCAACCTTTTCATTATCTATCCTCAGACATGCTCCCTCCCCCAAATATCCACTGATCTAGGTGGTACCCATATGCTCCAAATCTGTTGTATTGACTCATCTCCCCTATACCAAGGGCGATTAGGCAGTTGATTCTCTGTCCACAATCCTGTTCATCACTTTCTTCCACTACCACCAGCCTTATCATCTTTTGCCTGAGTGATGTCATTTATTCCACAAGGATTTATTTAGTGCCTTTATGAGGTCCAGGCTGTGTGAGACAGAGTGGAAAGAGATGGGCTCTAAACTGACACAGACCTGGTTTGAATCCTTGCCCCACATTTACTAACTGAGTGATCTTGGATGGGCTTCCTCACCTCCAGGAGCCTCAGTTTGTTCACCCGTAAACAGGGATACGAGTAACTCCATGGCCATTGTGCAGGTTTCTGACAGTGTATATACAGTGCATTACCTATAGTTGGCACTCAATAAATGGTGGCAATCCTCATTTTCATTAGACACATAAAGAAGTAGAACAAGAGAAGTCTGCCCTCCAGAAGCTAAAATCCAGTGGATGACACTAATATGAACTAGAATAAAGAGTTAAAAGAACAAATAACAATAAAGCGGTGTCACTAGTAAGTGTAAAAGTGTTAACAGTAAGTGCTATACGTGTTTATATAAGAGATCCTCATGCATTGGATTTGTAAAAGATTTTGTTGATTTGTGCTGCAGTTTGAGAGAGGTCTAGACCTCGGCTCTGATGAGGGTGGGGTGGAGGATGGGAAAACATTGTAGGCTGAGAAGAGACTTTGAAGCAGGAATGTTGACGTATGACTGTCACCAGCTTGGCTGAAGTGAATGGTTTATGCCTGGGAGCAGTAAGAAAGTTGGACTAGGTTGGGGCGAACCTCAGATACAGCTAGAACTTTATCCTGTAAATAATAGGGAGCTATTGATGGCTCTTGAGTAGAACAGTGGCACAATTAAAATGAAAGCAATATCCCAGTAGAATAAATAGTTGTTTGGAACTGATGAGTCGGTAAAAGAAACTGGGAATAAATCTAATTGTGACAGTCCACGTGTAATGTAACCAAGGCTCAGGCTATTACAGACTGAGAGCCAGACGGGAACTCAGATCATCCGGTTCAATGGTTCTCAAACAAGAATCACTTTGGGAGCTTTAAAGAAAGAGACCAGATTCATGCGTGCTGCTGCTGTAGATGGATTTTGTAAAAGTTCCCCAGGAGACTATGACCTGGCACCAGGTTAGGAACCGTGAATTAATTCAACCCCTACACCTAAGAAAACTAACAAACTTAGCTCAAAGAGGTAAGTTACCTAAGGTCACACTGCTGGTTAGTGGCAGAGGAAAACCAAAGTGGACATTCCGGGTCTGGGCCCTGAGCTCCTTCCTCTTGTCTGGGCCATTGCAGTGCCCAGGAAGGGCAGAGGTCCAGCGGCACACGGCTCAAACCTGCTCCCCGGGGGGCCTCCCTGTTCCTAGAGGTTGGTGCCATTCACTGGCTCCCCAAGTCCTGTAAACTCAATCCTCCTCCTCTTACCTGAGATTGTCCGCCTGGCTGTAGAAGCAAGAGTGAAGGAGGAACGACGGGGAGGGGGGGGGGGCTTGGAGAGACAACAGGGAGGAAGACAAAGGTAAGCTGTGGCCACCAGGGGTGAGTTCTGAGAGTAAGGGAAGCTCAAAGGTGAGAGTCAAGGCTCCAAGGTTCCAAAGCCAGCGATTGGGAGAAGGAGGCTGTAGCCCTAATGCCAGAGTCAGCGGGGTAGGTCTGGGAAGGTCAGGTGTTTGGTGATAAGCCTGCTGAGCTGCAGCCAATTTGCAGGACACAGCGGGGAGCTGGAGATGAGGGACTGTGGTTCCAGAAAGGAGCCCCCTGGACAGGAAGATGTGGGGCGGCCACCGTGGCCATATGAACCCAGAGCGCAGCCTGAGGACTGCACCTTGAGCAACATTCGTATTCAGGGGGCGCAAGAGTAAGCGGAGCCTCCTACAGAGTCAGGGAAGGCGCTCCTTAGCGACACGCAAGCCTGGAGAGGGGCTCAGCGGCGTCCCAGGCTGCAGAGAGGGACAGAGGAAGACTAGGCGGTGATCCTGGATTTGGTCATTCCCGGAACCTTCCAGTAGAGCGCAGAGAGCAGAAGCCAGACTTCGGGCCTCCAGGAAGTGGTGGTCGTATTGGCAACAACAACAACAACAAAAAGCTGCATAAATAAACGTGGGGCTTAATAGACTTGTCTTGTTTTGACTTTTCAGGGGAGGAGTGGATGATTCGGAAGGTGAAGGTGGAGGAGGAGGATCAGGAGGCAGAAGAGGAGGTCGAATGGCCCCAGCATCTGTCATTACTCCCCGGCCCTTTTCCCACGCCTGACCTGGGGCCTCTCGCCGCCGCATATAAGCTGGAGCCGGGCGCCCCAGCGTCATTGGGTGGGCTCGCCCTGGCGGGGTGGGCCCCGGCCTCGGAGAAGCCCTATGGCTGCGGGGAGTGCGAGCGGCGGTTCCGGGACCAGCTGACCTTGCGGCTGCACCAGAGGCTGCACCGCGGCGAGGGCCCCTGCGCCTGCCCGGACTGCGGCCGCAGCTTCACGCAGCGCGCGCACATGCTGATGCACCAGCGCAGCCACCGCGGCGAGCGGCCCTTCCCGTGCTCCGAGTGCGACAAGCGCTTCAGCAAGAAGGCCCACCTGACCCGCCACCTGCGCACGCACACCGGCGAGAGGCCCTACCCGTGCACAGAGTGCGGCAAGCGCTTCAGCCAGAAGATACACCTGGGCTCGCACCAGAAGACGCACACGGGCGAGCGACCCTTCCCCTGCACTGAGTGCGAGAAGCGCTTTCGCAAAAAGACGCACCTGATCCGTCACCAGCGCATCCACACGGGCGAGAGGCCCTATCAGTGCGCGCAGTGCGCACGCAGCTTCACGCACAAGCAGCACTTGGTGCGGCACCAAAGGGTGCACGAGGCGGCCGGCGGCACGCCGCCCTCTCCCGGCGCGCCCGCCTCGCCGGGTTCCCCTGCCCCGTCTCCCACCCCCTCCTCTCCCGGGCCTAAGCCTTTCGCCTGCTCCGACTGCGGCCTGAGCTTCGGCTGGAAGAAGAACCTCGCCACGCACCAGCGTCTGCATCGCAGCGAGGGGCGCCCCTTCGGTTGCGATGAGTGCGCACTGGGCGCCACCGTAGACCCCGCCGCTGCCGAGCCCTTGGCCTGCGTGCCCCGAAGCACACCGGCACCCCAGGGCGCTCCCGCAAGCGAGCGGTCCTTCTTCTGCCCGGACTGCGGGCGCGGCTTCGCCCACGGGCAGCACCTGGCGCGGCACCGGCGGGTGCACACCGGCGAACGACCCTTCGCCTGTGCGCAGTGTGGCCGCCGCTTCGGCTCGCGGCCCAATCTAGTTGCCCACGCCAGGGCCCACAGCGGCGCCAGGCCTTTCGCCTGTGCGCAGTGCGGCCGCCGGTTCAGCCGCAAGTCGCACCTGGGCCGCCACCAGGCGGTGCACACGGGCAGTCGGCCCCACGCTTGCGCCGTCTGTGCCCGCAGCTTCAGCTCCAAAACCAACCTGGTCCGCCACCAGGCCATCCACACGGGCTCCCGTCCCTTTCCCTGTCCGCAGTGTGGCAAGAGCTTCAGCCGCAAGACTCATCTGCTGCGGCACCAGCGCATCCATGGCGAGGCCGCCCACCCCGCCTCCGATGCTGACCTCGCGGCCCCCGCCTGGCCCACTCCCCCCGAGGTGGGGGCGCCCCCGCTCTTCTTCTGAGCCTCGTTCTCATCAGGACCCTTCCTTGGCCCACTGGTTCGAGAGACCCATGCCCGAGATCTGGGCGGTAGAGGACGGTGGCCTGGACTGCTCCCGGAAGGCCTAGGCCCCTGCCGGCCATTTTCCTTACCTCTCAATCTTGGGGAGAAGTCCGGAAAGGATAACGAGCTAAGGAGCTTTGACATTCTATGACAGAGACAAGGCTAAGAGTGAACCCTTGCTGGGAACAGTTCAGGCCTGAGTCCTTGGAAGACTCCCACCCAGAGACCCCTTAAGAAAGCAGACATTTCCCGGACGGCCCCTGGCCAAGGACTGACTGAGTCAGGAACTTCTACAGGGGGAGGGAAAGAATGCTTATCTGTGTACTTAAGTATCATTAAAATTACAGTCTGAAGGTTCTGGGGCTGTTAAGTGAGTTGCGGGAGGGAACCCCTGAATCTTCTCGTCCACTCTCCCACCTTAAATCCACATACAGACGGCCCTTCCCTTCCTATCCTGGGTGAGTTAAATTTAGCCAACTGCTGGGAATCGGTTCCACCAAATCAAAATATAACACAGCTAATTGCCAAACCACTACCCTACTCCCTGCTCCCTGCTCCTAGCTCAGAAATTTGACAAGGAAGAAACTAGCATGTATTTCTCATGCGAGGTATTGAAGGCTAGAACTGTAGAGAATGCGAAGAGAGGGGCAGGATGCCCTTTGGCCATCCCCCTGGAGATGGGCGGAGGGCCACCTGAAGCTCTAGTGCTCTGCCTCCGCAGCTCTTCCAAGGGGATCTCGGAGCAGCAGCCCCCTGCCATCCTGTCTGGAAGGAGGATGATGGCAGATGAAGATTCCATCCCATCACACTTTCCAATAAGTTCTGTCTTGATGACAGTGCTTGATGCAGATGTCTCTGTGGCTGCGCTTCCCCAGTCTAGGCAGGTAGGAGAGCTGGGCGGGCTGGCTGGCAGTGAAGTGGAGGGGTAGGATGATGGGGAACATGTTGGACTTGGCATGAGAAGTCTTGGCTTTGACCCTTCCTCCGCAAAATTGTAGGACTTGGAGCAGAGCATTCATTTTCCTGGGCCTCTGCTTTCTCATTACAATAAGATTGTTGATGTTGACGAGGGCTGAGGCCCTTTCTAATTCTAGCATCAGGATCACCAAAAAGAACCCTAGCAAGCATTTACGGGGTGCCTACTATGTGCAAAGCACTGCACTAGGCAATGGGAAACAATAGTGAGCAAGGCAGACAGGATCCTCCCCTCAGAGATCTTATAGGAAACATGGGAAGTGCTGAGAAAGGGCGAGCACAGAGGGCTTTTGGAGTGCACAGTGTGGGCATCCAAAATCTAGGAAAGGTCAAGGGAGGTTCGCAGGATGAGGACACCTCTGAAGCAAGGTCTGAAGAATGGGCATGAGTAGCCGGATCAGAGAGGACAGTGTTCGCAGAGGCCCAAAGTCCAGTGCAGCTGAAGCATAGAGTGAGAGGGCATGAGAGGCCCAAGAAGTAGCCCAAGAGCTAGAAGGGGCAGGTTAGGAAAGCCTTTAGCACGTACGAAGGAGTTTAGACTCTATCCAAGGGCAGTGGGAAGCCGTGGGAGGGTTTGGGCAGGGCAGGAACAGGATCATGTTTTCACGGATGTATTTTAGAAAGACGACTGGCTGCCTGTGGAGGATGGGCTGGCTGGAGGGGGTGAGACTGGAGGACTGCACATCAGCCCAGGTGACAGGTAGTGGTGACCATGGACCGTGGTTGTGTCAGAGGTGAGGGAGAGAAGTAATAGATTCAAGAGACATTTAATAGGCAGCTGGTACAGGACTTGTTGACCAAGGTGGAGAGAGAGATGGAGGAATTGATGATGTTGGCCTGATTTCTGCTTGAGTGACTGACTACCTGACAGTGGCCTTCCCCTGAGAGGGGCAACATGGGAGCAGCAGTTTTGTGCTGGGGAGCAGTCTGGGATCTGCTGAGTTGGTGTGACCAGTAGGAAGCGGAGCTCAGAAGAGGATCTGAGCTGGAGATAGACGGATCTGAGAACCATCACAAGTTTCTGAAGCTATGGGAGAGTGGACCATCTCCCCCAAGAAGTGAGTGCGGAGTGAGCAGAGAGGGGCCTGGGACAGAACCCCGTGGAACGCTGACATTCAGTGGGTAGTGTAGAGAGAAGCGGGGTGAGAGAGTGGGAGAGCGGGGTGCCAGAGAATGGAAAGGAAAACCCCAAGAGGCAAGAAAGGAGCCGAGGGAAGACAATGTTTCAGGTAAGAGGAAGAAGTCAACAGCTGAAGGCTGTCGAGCCATCATGGAAGCGAAGAACGTCCAAATCCTCTGGATTTTATGGCAAGATCATCGGCGACCTTGGTGAGAGCAGCTTCGGGGCAGCTGAGGCGGATTCAGATTGCAATGAGAGTCACAAAGGCAGAGTGCCAGAGAAGGTGGTAGAAAATGAGACCAGGACTCAGGTGAGCGGCTGGCATTGGCTAGGACGCCTGTCTCACTGTAAGGTGCGGAGAGGAGGAAGAGGTGGGCATGAATGGAGGAGATTTTAGGTTTCTTGTCCAAGAATGAGTAGGGGATCCCAGGTGAATGTGGTGGTGTGGCCATAAACAGAAGCTGTTGTGTTTGACCCCAACAGCATTTTAAATACCTGGAAATTTCACATGAAAATCTGGACTTCAGCTTCTCTTGTGAAAAGCTGGAAGATCTGGCAACTGGTGGCTGGGGCTGAGCAGAAGTTGGCCTCTTCAGAGTAACGGACAGGAGCCGCAGTGCCCACAGCCCTCGCCACTCCCCATTGGGTGCACGCTCTGAAGTTGCCTACTGGCCTCTTAGGCACTGAGCTTTATTCAGCTAAACTTTTAAATTGGAACACATGAAAGCAACATTTATGTTGGTTATACCAATGTTTATATTTCTCTAAACACTCTGGAATTCTTGTGTAAGAACAGCTTTTAGGTCCTGCAGTGTATTTGGTGAGACCTACCATGTGTGAGACATTTCCAGGATTTCACATTCTCTTGAATCTTTTTGACGAGGCGTATATTTGTCCTTTCAGCTCGTTTGCAAATAGTCAAAAGTCGTTTGGTGTCAAGCCTGATGGTAATCAAAACAGAAGATGGTGCTAAGCAATGCAGTGAGTCTGCAGTGAAGAACTGGGGTTTCTGAGAGCTGATCCTGGGGAGGAGTTCAAGACTCCAACAGTGGTGGTCTCACTGAAATCAACATATACCCCCATCCCCCCACCCCCCACCACCCCAGGTGTGAGCCGCCCCAGGGATGACTATCTTGGTAAAGCATCAACCTTTTTACCCTCTGAGAGGTAAAGCACAAATTCACTGTTTATACATATAGAAAAGAAATCTTTATTAATTAGTTAGAATTTATTTATTTTTTCCCAATCTTGTTCCAAAAAAAGATTGACTGTAGCCAGTGGGTCTAGAGTACCCAGTACGTGCCAGTGTGTACCAGCCACGTGACTAATGCAGAGGTGTTTGACCCAGGTCACGTGCCCATCAGGAGCTTATGACGTGACTGGAGATGAGATATGAATGTCCAAGAAACAGGACATCTGTGGCCCTAGAGACCTGGGAGAACAGAGAAAGCTCTGTGGAAGACGTGTGCCTGAGCACGGAGCTGAGAGGAGACACGGTTTGGATTTGTGGATTGCTGAGGGAAGAATGAGTAGAGAGGACGGCTCAAACGCCCCCTTCTCCCCACACACCTGCCCCTCAATGCCCACTGCAGCCCTGCCCTGTTCCTCAGATCCTCTGCTCTCAATGTTCGTCCATCCCCAGCTGGTGGCCCCTGCTCCTTTCCTAATCTCAATGGAACCTGTGCTTCTCGATCTTTTTTTAATGTGGCAAAATATATAGAATATGACACTTACCATTTTAACCATTTTTAAGTATATAATTCAGTGGCATTAAGTACATTCGCAATGTTGTATGAACATCACCAATATATTTCCAGAACCTTTTCATCATCCCAAACAGAAACTCTGATTCCAATCATTTTCATGTAGCGGTGCATTAGACAAGGATACTATTAGGGTCAGTGAGGAGGGCAGCTCGAGGCCTGCGGTGACGGCCTGGGGGCTGTCCTAGAGCCCTGCCTGGCTGTCCTGGTAGCTGGGAGAATGAGCTCCCAACAAGTTAGAAAATGCTTTTCCCTCTCACAGACTCAAATTCTTGCATGTGAGGGAGATGGAGGCCAAATTCACTAATCACTAAAGAAAAGGCTATCCAGCCAGTTTCCCTGAATGGTAATGGTTCAACGGAGATAAGGAACACTATGGAGGCCTGAACGCCCTGGGCGTCCACCTAGTCTTTCCTCATGGCTTAGACTTCATTAGAGTCCTCAGTCCTCTGTATTCCAGCTCCACTCCATCTCAAAAGGGTGAGCTGGGGGACAGCTATCTCATTGCTATCATTTTCCAGAATTTTCGGTGGCCGTGGACTCGGATGATCTGTACACGTAAAAGCTAGAGTCTGGCAAACACTCTCCCTCCTCCTAGTCCTTTTACTGGGCTCCCACCTCCTTCCTATCCCAGTCTTCTAACTCCAACTCATCTAAAGACCCAAGACTCAGGAGATCTTAGATGGAACCCAGCCCCACAGCTGTTCTGTGATGACCGTCGTCGGGGAGGAGGTGAAGAAAGACGAAGAACCACGCTGCCCTCCCACATCAGAGCACAGTTGTGAACAGAAGACAGCGCCTCTTGCCTGCTTGGGACTCCAAGACCATCCCCACGGCTCAGCTGGCTCCTTCGAGCAAGAACACCAATGAATAGGCACCCGATGCACCCCCGCACTCCGTTCCTGAGTTGTTTCCGTCTCTGCACTTTGAGAAGGAGGGGAAATGGTCAGTGAAGGAGCCAGTCTGGCATGTTCTACATAAACCAAATGGCCAGTGTACTTTGTATCAGAAGATATTCAGATGCTCAGAAGGCTCCTATTTTCCATCTAGGTAACGCCACGCTTGGGAAACTAAATTAGTGATAAAGAGGATGTTTGGCAGCGATGGAATGAGCAACATGAAGTGGGTAGACTTATGAGATACTTATCCAGGCTGTAGTGAAGTCTGCCTAGCACACGATTAGTAAGACAAGGAACCTTCCCTGTGGCCTGACCTCGTGTACCCCCTCCCTCTCTGTCTGCAGGGTTGGACAATGAGACCTGCCCAATCCCTGTGAATCTTGGGTCAGAAAGGTTCCGTGTGTCCCCCAGGCTCGGCTGATTCGGCAGGCAGGAGACTCGGGCATTTCATTTGTTCACCCATTAAGGTTGGCTGAGCTTTAAAGTCTACCCAGCCTTGTGCAAATGCGGGGAACTGAACGAAAGATCTTGCCCCCTTGGCGTTTAGAGTCCGGACATTAGACAAGCAGCTGGTCTCTTCGGGGCCCTGAATTCTGGGTGCTCTAGGAGACTCCTACAAGAAGGAAAAGCCAAGGTCCCTGACTCACAAAACTGAACTTGTATCCCACCTCCGCCCCATCTCAAAAGGTTGAGCTGGGGGACAGCTATCTCATTGCTATCGTTTTCTAGAATTTTCGGTGGTCATGGGTGCAGGTGATCTGTATACATAAGAGCAAGGAGTAGAAGGCTTAAGTTTCATGAAACACCTAGACCATCACATGTGGTGGTATGGCTATTCCTCAGAATGTAGGTGCTGGAGGAGTTCAGAACAAGGGGAGGGTGTGAGCTGTAGCAGTCAGGGATGGCTTTGCAAGGAGGACGGTCATTGAAGGATGCTAGGGGCTGGAACAGACAAAGAGGAGACGGGAGAACCGGGAACAATGCAAGACGACATATAATTAAGCCCTTAACTGTGCAATCAGGTGAGTGCCACAGGAGGTCAGGTATTTGCAACACTAAGTTTGAGATGAGAAGGGGTTATCTAGCTCCATGTCAGTGGGGAGAAAACCTACCTCTCTAGGGCACCCCACTCCAGTTCCTCTGCTGGCGGGGCATGGAATAATCCAGACTCCCCTCTTCCTCAGCACTTCATAGAGCTGGCTCCTTTGCCACCCCTCCCTGTGTCAGCCACTCCAAAGAAACCACTGAGGGACAGGGCAGGCAGTGTGAGAGAGGTTTGTAATTATTACCATTAAAAATAATGGAAGCAGGGCTGGCCCGGTGGCGCAAGCGGTTAAGTGCACACCCTCCGCTGCGGTGGCCCGGGGTGCACCGGTTCGGATCCCGGGCGTGCACCGACGTACTGCTTGTTAAGCCATGCTGTGGTGGCGTCCCATATAAAGTAGAGGAAGATGGGCATGGATGTTAACTCAGGGCCAGTCTTCCTCAGCAAAAAAGAGGAGGATTGGCACTGGATGTTAGCTCAGGGCTGGTCATCCTCACAAAAAAAAAAAAAATGGAAGCTAATATTTACCTAATATTTGCTATGTGCCAGGCCCCAACCTGAGTTCTTTACATATATATTAATAGAGCCAGTCTTCACAATAACTACCATTATTATCCTCATTTTATCGATGAGGAAACTGAGGCACAGAGCAATTAAGTCATTTGAACAAGGTCATTCCTTCATTCAGTGAACATGCATTGAGTACCTGCTGTGTGTCTGGCACTGTTAGATGCTGGAAAGGATAATAATAGTCATAAACTAAAATGTCTTGACCACTTACTTTGCACTAAGTACTCTACAAATTAAGGGTTTACAAGTGTTGCTCCATTTTTCTCACCACTACCCTGTGAATGGGCATCATTGTCCTTGGTTTAGTTTATCTGATGAGGTAAGAGGCTCAGAGAGTCTGAGTAACTTATACACAGTCACACAGCAGTCTGTGTTGAAAGCAACCCAGTGGTTTGATTCTAGAGCCTCTGCTTTAAAAAAAGGATTATTATTTTTAATAATGTTGGATGAGGCCTAACATTCTGGATGTTTCTGCGAGGGTGTCTTTGAATGAGGTTAACATTTTAAATTAGTGGACTTTGAGTAAATCAAGTTGCCCTCCATAACGTGGGTGGGCCTCATCCAACCAGTTGAAGGCCTGAATAGAACCAAGACTGACCTCCCCTGAATAAGAGGCAATTCAGCCAGCAGATAGCTTTCAGACAGCAGCATTGGCTCTTCTCCAGGGTCTCCCGCCTGCTGGCCCACCCTGCAGATTTTGGACCTGCCAGTCTCCACAATCACGTGAGCCAAAGCCTTATGATAAATATATATGTATACACATCCTATCGGTTCTGTTTCTCTGGAGAACCCTGACTGATACATCTTGCAAAACTGAAACTCTGTACCTGTTGAACAATAACTCCCCATTCACACACCCACTCAGTCCCTGGCACCCACCATTCTACTTTCCGTCTTTATGAATCTGACTACTCTAGCTGCCTTACATGAGTGGAATCATACAGTATGTGTCTTTTTGTGACTGACTTATTTCCCTTAGCACAGTGTCCTCAAGATTCATCCATGTTGTAGCATGTGACAGGATTTGCTTCCTTTTTTTGAAGGTGAATAATATTCCATTGTATGGATAGACCACATTTTGTTATCTATTCATCCGTCAATGGACACTTGGGTTGCTTCCACCTTTTGGCTATTGTAGATAATGCTGCTATGAACATGGGTGTGCAAGTATCGCTTAGTATCCCTGCTTTCAATTCTTTGGGGTATATATCCACAAGTGGAATTGCTGGATCATCTGGTAATTCTATTTTTAAATTTTTGAGGAACCGCCGTACTGTTTTCCACAGCAGCGGCACCATTTTACATTCCCATCAGCAGTGCACACAGGTTCCAATTTCTCTACATCCTCACCAACATTTGCTGTTTTCTGGTTTTTGGTAGTAGCCCTCCTAATGGGTGTGAGGTGGTATCTCATGGTAGGTTTGGTTTGCATTTCCACAGAGCCTGTACTTGGAAACACCAAACTCTGCTGCCTCCTTACAGAGAGGACCCTCACATTCCTGGTCTTCAGGGTACTCAGTGGGTGGATCTAGTGGTCAGCGTGCAAGAGAAGTATGTGAAGGGTCATGGGACAGAATGAGAAGCAATGAATTACCCCTGAGAGGTTGAGAGGCGTCTCTGAGGACCGGAGGTCACTTGCCGAGACCACGCATCCCTGGACTAGGCTCTTGGCCAGTGGGGCAGTGTGGTCACCTTCACTCCCGAGTTAATGCACTGTCTCCTGCCTCAGCGCCCAAGACAGCAAGCCACAGTTCCAGGTGGCAGACACCTGAGAAAAAGCATGAAACAACTGAAAGTGAGCTTGGGTATCTGTTGCAAAATGTTGTCTTTCCAGAAGCGACTGTGAATTATGGAGCCACCCTGAGGCAGGGATATGGAGCCCGTGTTGACGGGTGGCTGTCAGCTGCAGTTTGAAATAGTTGGGAATTGTTGTGCGGGATGAAGTGGAGTTTCCCAGTAAACACGTACTGTGACATCCTGAAGAGAAGCAAGGGAGAGGTGCTGGTGTCCAAGCAAGTGACTCACGGGAGAGGGGACAGAGCAGACAGGTGGCTCTGAGGGAATGTGAGGAAGGAAGTGTGTGGGGGGAACCGCAGGATGTGCTCATGGAACAGGTGGGAAGGAATCTGGGCCCAGAGCCTGTGTGTCACATGCTGCAGTGACGTGCCCAGCCACCCGTCTCCAGGCCCCTGTACCTGAGAACTGCCCAGGAACTGCGTGCCCTGCCCGCCTCCCTTGCACACACATGGGGGAGGGCTGGAGGCGCCAGTCTGTGCTGCGGGACTCCTTCACCACACCCCCTGTGTCATTGCCTAGGGCGGCCTTAACACAGCACCACAAACCGGGGGCTTAATACAGCAGAAATGTGTTGTCTCCCAGTTCTGGAGGCCAGAAGTCCAAGATCAAGGTGCAGGCAGGGCCGTGCCCCCACTGAAGGCTCTTGGGGAGGATCTATTCCAGGCCTGTCTCCCAGCTTCTGGTGTTGTCGGCAATCCTTGCTGTTCCCTGATGCGTAGATGCGTCACTCCAGTCTCTACCTCCATCCTCATGTGGCCTCCTTGCAGTGGGTGTCTGTCTCTTCCCCACTTCTTCTAAGGACCCCATCATATTGGATTAGGGCCCACCCTAATGACCTCATCTTAACTTGATTATATCTGCAAAGACCCAATTTCCAAATAAGGTCACTTTCACAGGTACTGGGGGTTAGGACTTCAACAAATCTCTTTAGGGGACACAATTTAACCCATAACAGAGACCCTCACTGAGATACTGTGCCAAAGCTGGAGGAGGAGACACTGAAATGCAGGCTCCCAGGGTGGTGAGGGGATGCGCCAGCTGGATGGAAGAAGGAAGGGGCTGGGCAACCCAGCTCTGATCAGATGCGGCAGCGGTGGACCTGGGGTCTCCGGCGCTTACGTTCCCCAGAGCTCTCGCGCTTCCATGGGATAGGCTGGGAAACTGGCTCTGGAGATGCATCGTGGCGTTCCACAAAGCCAAAAGATAATAACAAAAATCTTACTTCGTGTTCTTTTATTCTACAAGTGATTTTTAAATTTATGTTTTCTTGATTCTATAACAGTAAAATAGCTTTGACATGACAGTAAACAGAGAAAAATCACAGATGACTTTTAGGAGACTGTAGGAGCCGCTGAGAGCTGAGCTATCTGCCACCAAACATGACTGTTTTGTTTAGTGTTTCTATAAAACTCTGTGTGTGCGTGTGTGTGGGTGCACCTGTTTCAGGGCTTATTTGTGACGAGACAGAAGACGGAGGAGCCCCACGGGGATGATGCTGCCTCTGAGGAGCCAGCAGGTGTGAAGGGGAGCTTGTGGGGAGGAGGTCAGAGAGACGGGCTGAGGTGGGGGTGGAGGTAATTACCCCTGGAGATGATGCTTTGGGGCAGCATCTTGAGGGAGAGAGGATGGGCAGACTGGAGCGGGGCGGGGCCGGTGAGCCTGCTCAGAGGACAGGCTGGTCTCCAATAGTGAAACATTTTTCTGACCCTGGGACTCAAGAAGCAATGGCGGGGAGGAAAGGGGTGCTGGGGGTCCTCAAGACAGAGGCCTTGCCATCAGACAGGGCTTGACAGAGGCATTTAGGAAACAGATTTTCCTGAACCCCGACAGAGGACAGAGCTTCAGGGCTGGGAGAAGGTCAGCCTCAGGGTAGGGCCATTCTTGGTCGATATCAGGACATGCGTTTACGTCCTGGGCTTACGTAACGTCATTATGTAACATCATTAGGGGCATCACAAATTGGATTCTGTTTCAGGCTCCACAGAAGCCAGGATGGGCTCCCCTCCAGCCCAGTGAGGCAGTTACTTCGTAGCTCAGAGTCCCCTTTCTCTTGTTGGGATTTCTCCTCTCAAAGTTTTCCCTAGAGAGATTTCAGGACACCCTTGTGCCCCAGCTCCGTCCCAGAAGGGCTGTAATTCTCTCCGAGGGGGCTGAGTCCTCAGGACCCTTTCCTCCAGAACGATGGGCCTCATGTCCATAGCACACTTATACTTTCCTGATGCATGCTCCGCGCTGCACTTGCTCCTTACTGCACCGTCCACCCAGGTCCAGGCTTGTGGACCACCTGGACTATCGATATCTTCTCCTATCAGGTCTGGCCTCCAGCTTCTCTCACTTTCCAATTTATCCTCCGACTGGTAGTCTGGTCTTTCTCTTAGCTTGTTATTCCCCAGCTTAGAAACTTCCGTTCATTTCCTGTAACTTAAAGGCATCTCTCAGTTGGAATCTCTGCACTCCATAGCAGTCGGTGCATTGTCTTATGTCTGCTGTGGAGGTGTCCATCTCCCTCTGTGGGTTGTGAGCTTCCCTGGCACCCAGCCTGGCACCCATGGCCCAGCTGGCACTCATAAGCCTTTGTGGTTTTAATTGAAAGCCTTTTGCAGTTGGCCCAACGAACCTTTTCAACTTATTTCCCACACCTATTGGTACACACCCTCCCTCACCCCTGACAGAGCTTGTTCTCGTCTCCCTACCACGCCCAGTCTTTCCCACCTCCCCACCTCCCTCCTTGGTTTCCCCAACATGAAGCGCCCATCCACCTGACTTCCCAGATGGAGGCCCCTCCGCAGGAATCTGGTGCTGCTGTTTGCCACTTTGTCAGATGCCATCTTCAGGCTCTTGTGTCTCCATATACCTAAGACTTACTGAGGGCTTATCGTGACCTAGGCTCTTGTAATTCTCCGAAGTCCCCTTTGATAGGGGATGATTGTCCTCATTTCCCAGGTTAAGCCACTATGGGTGTGAGAGCCTCGTCTCCTCCAGCCAATGGGAGCAACTCAGGGACAGGCATCATGTTTACTGTCTGGATTCCCAGGACCCGACACCTGTGTGTGCTCACTGCGTGCTGTTGAACTGTGTTGTTGGAAGAGGAGCCTTTAGAAGGCCCACCCGTCTTAAAGTCCCTCCCCACTTGAGGAGCCTTAGTGCCTAGAATCCACCTTTTCAGAGTCACAGCTTAGGGCTAAGACGCACTAACAGCCAAAGCACAAAACCTGGAGAGATCATAAATATTTGTTCAGCAATCCATTTTTCCCTTGGCTGCACGGATGCTTAAAGCTAAATTTACTGTTTGATGCAACCATCTGAGTTAGCTGTCTGTATGTTCACACACCTTACGTCTCCCCTATTCAACAGCCTTATTGTAACATATGTGCTTCATTGGGGGTCCTCCAGATGCTCAACATATACATGACTCGATGAGAAGACAGCCACACAGACTCAGGAGGACGAGACTACCACAGCTTGGGAGAGGGTACAGAGAAGGAAAGCAAGAATATTAGTGGGGTGGGGGAGGAAGGCAGGAATTTTCTAGACCAGCGGTCCCTAACTTTCTGTGCATGACCAAGTACATTGTTAAGATGTATTAGGCTCTCCCTAGAAAAATATGCATAGAAACAATAGTGTGCATACAATTTCAGAGAGTTGGAGCCCCACCCCCCACCCCCCCGCCCACAAACCCATCTGTGGGCCTCATGGTCCCTGGAGCTGGCTTAAGAACCTCTGCTCTCTGACCAGTTTTAACCCTCATCCCTCACAGGAGAGAAAAGAGACCTAGAGAAGGAGCAGTTCCCATGGGGGCTGAAGGGTAGGAAGGAGGGAAAGATGAAATCCACAGTTCTGCCCGGGCAGCCCCTGCTAGCAGGTGCCCCGTTCTCCTTGTGACCTGGGCCTGAGCTGCTGCTACCCCAGGAGGGGCCTAAAGGCACTTTGGGAACCTCTGTGGAGCCAGAGGAAGCAACCCAGCTCTGCATCCCCTTCTCGTTTAGCAGCCTTGGGAGGGTGGGGTATTCAACCCACAACTAAGTAGGTTGAGGGTCTGGGATCAGATCAGGATTCACAATTAGCCAGAAGGACCCCTCCCCTTGCCTCTGAACCCAGACCAAAGCCCACACACCTGGCTGGGCCTGGAGGTGGGAGAGCGCCCCGGGAGGGCCTACCTGGGTTGGAAGTAGAAAGCCCGGGGCTTCTGCCCTAGGATCCCATGAGTTATCCCCCTGTGTGGAACAGTCTGACTGGGGGCTTTGCCTCTCACAGCTGCCACGTGGCCTGCACACTCCTGTGTCCCATCTGGCTTTGCTGTGCTTTGTTTCAGGAAGGAAAGAAAGCAGCAATGGCTTCCACCTCACCCCCACTTCTATTTCCAGTCAAGGTGACAGGCTTCTCCTCCTCTCCTGGGGCCAGTGCTAGTCACAACCCATCAGGGTTTAGAGAACATTCTTCTGAGCTTTCAACAGCTCTGTGAGGTGATTGCTGGGGAACCACTGCTGAGCAGGACAAGAGAGATGCCCCGAAACGCAAGTGACCATCTGAAGTCAGGTAGGTACTGAGGCGCCTGAGAACACCTGGGGGAGCAATTGAGTACCCGTGCAGTGTCACTGCAGGGATCTGCATTTGCAAGTGTAACTGGTTAATTAAATGAGCTGGACTGGGTACATGGTGATCAAGGAGCTACTTTGTTTCTTCCATCATCACATTCAAACCCATTCTGTCAGATCCCTCTTCTCCACTGTACCAAATTTCCATTATTGTGCAAAAAATCACTCCAAAATCAAGTGGCTGAAAACAACCACCATTTGTTTGCTTACAGTTCTGTGGGTTAGCAATTTGGGCCCGGCCCAGTAGACTGGTTTTTGGCTAGTCTCGCCTGGGGTCTTTCATGCAGTTACAGAAATTTTTGTGGCTTTGGGGCCCGATGAGGCCTGGATGGTCCCAGATCACCCCAATCCCGCGTCTGGTGGTTGGTGCTGATTATTGGCGAGGCTCTCCTCCTCCAGGAGGCTGCCCTGGGTTTCCTAACAGGGCAGCTCTGTATTCCGACAGGCGGGAACAGATTCTGTAAAGACTCCAAAACATGCACAATGTCACTTCTGCCACATTTCCTCGATCAAATCAAGTCACAAGGCCAGCCCAAGCTCAAGAGGTGGGAAAACACCCCACCAAGTCACATGGCAAAGTAGCGAGCGGAGGGACGGGGTGGGAGGGGTTGGGGCCACCTTTGTGGACAATCCACAGCACCCGCTTCTGGACCGTGTACCAGGAGGATCCTAATATGTCCTGAGAGTTTAAATAGTCTCATTTTCAGTTATTAAAAAGTCTGGACTGATCTAACGCCAAACTTGAATATCTCATCCACGTTGATGATCCTCCCCATTCCATTCAGGGCTGATCTATATATCTGGTAGACTCATGGAAAAGCGGCCCAGGTCTCAATGTTTCTCCATCTTGTCCTTCCCCTCTTCCTCCTCACTCCCTGTGCCCCATTTGGCCCTTCTGGGGGATGGCAGGGTGGAGGGGAGGAGAAAAGATCTCATTTGGTGGGCTTTGTCATCATCCGGCACGGGTGGCATCTGTGTGGCAGGATGCTGCTAGATACTGACTTCTCTCATAGGGTGCTTTCTGAGTTCTTCTGAGTCACTTGTACCCTGTGTGGGGCCACGTGAGGCTGCAGTGTCCCCCGATGAAGGCAATGCACCCTCTGGACGGCCACCCTTCTGCTTCTGCTCCACTGATACGCCCCGAACAATTGCTTTCCCTCGGGGTGTCCTTCTTCTCTGCGGACCTGCTTTCTTGCTTCCTCATTCCCGTGGCACAGTCAAGGTGGCTTTCCACAGTTTCCACGTGGACCAGTTACCAGTGTAGTCACTCAAACAATTGACTTTCTCGGTTCCAAATTCCTGGGATTTGATTGGCTAAGCCAAAGTCAGATTTATCCCGGATTTGATCACCTATGACCAGGGGGATGGGTTCACATGGTTTTAATTCGAGTGTCATGTCCCATCCTGATTTATGGGAGAAATGGGAGTTTCCAGGAAAAGGGGTGGTCATTGGCTCCCAGGCTGGACAGACAAGCCCAAGAGGCATCCGCCGCAGTGGGGGTGTAACTAGAACCAGCCCTATGTTGACAACTCTTATCCTGGGAGTTCCTAGTGGACAATCAGGTTTATTAATTATGAAATCATTAGTGATTACTAGAAAGCTGCTTCAGTAGAGTGGTGGGAGCAAAAATTAGATTGCAAGTGGTTGAGGGTAGGTTGGCGTGAGGCAGTGGACGCAAGCTGTAGAGACTACTTGGAACAGACACTCATTTTTCACTTATCCAGTGTAGCTGTTCTTCTGGGAAATGCTTCCCCCTTATTGTTCCCGCTTCACCAATGTGGCCGGATCGTGCTGCCATGTTCTTCATGGTCCTGTCCCTGGCACTAGCCGATTGGTCCAGGTGAGAAGCCAACCCCAGGTAGGCCAGTTGGAACCCTTCCCCAGGACATGGAACTTTGTATCAAGAGTGTGTTGCCTCTTGGGCAACAAAGGCCACACAAGTCAAACTTGCAAGGCTTCATAGGCTATATTCCTTATCACATGGACAAGGCTGGTCTTCAGGGAAGGAGAATAGAGCTGACCACAGAGAAAAGCAGGAAGGAGAGATGGAGGGAATTTTGGTATCAGATGAACCATAGATTCTTGACATTCCTGAGGCCAAATTGTAGCTCTGCCTTTCTGTGGCAACCATGGAGATGCACCACTTGGATTTCCCTTCCAAACCCAACACCATTCTGCTGTGAGTACAATGCACTGTCAGCATGCAGCTGTTGATGCCTTCAGGATCCACCTCAACTTGTGAGCCGAAACCAAGCTCTTCCCAGGAAGACCCCAGCCGGTGAGAGTGCACAGCCGGGTACTCAGGCCTGGCCATTTCTGCCCAGTGTGGATTTCTGCTTCAGAGTTCCCTAGGGGTTGGCTGAGACCGTGCCTCACAGTCTGAGGTTCTACCTGCAGGATTCTGCTTCCTCCCACTTTCCTTTCAGAGGTGTCACATCCGCATCGTGCCTACACATGTTTTCTCCCCTTTTTGTCTTTCACAGGAATTAACTCCCAATATGTCTCTTACCCCTCTATCTACCTGCTTCCAGAAGGGCCCATCTGACACACCTTCCTGCGAATTCAATGAGCCAATACTTTTCCCTTTTCATCTTTGTTAGTTAAGTTGGGCTTCTGAACTTGCAACCAAAAGAATCCTGACATTCCATTCTTTGCTTACACAAATAGTATTAAAAACATGAAGTAGGCCCCCCAGCTCCCTGCCCAGAGCTCCTTCTCCCCCTGGTATCCCCTATTCCTCTCCCACCGACAGAGGACCCAGCTGGCCTGGTTTCCCATTGAATGAGATGCTCTCCTGGACCCTGGCTTGTCCCCACAGGCTGAAGGAGGATGGAGCCCAGAGTCCTACCCCATCAGCAGCAGCCGCAGCAGCAGCAGGAGCTGTGGTCCAGACGGTCCATTTTTGTGATGTTCAGTGGAAGACAAAAGCACAGATTCATGATAAAACCCAGCCTCCCCACCCCCATACCCCTTGGCCACTGATTCTTAGAAGATGGAGGCCTGCCCCTTCCCATTGCTTGAGATGGAACAGCAACGGAGGAGCCTAAGAGGCCCCCTGCTCAGTAGGAGCTCAGTCAAGCACAGGCCTCCAGGCAGAGTCTGACCCTTGCAAATTTCCAGGTGGGGTCAAGGTTATCAACAGTCCACCTTGCCCAACACCCAGGTACTGCCTGTCCCCAGCGAGGCCTTACTCAAAGCATCATTGCATTCCTGACTGCTAAAGGAGAAGAAAGTGGTAGTGGTAGGCCCTACAAGCTCATCCTCGTCAGCTCGCCCTCCAAAACCATCCTCCAAACCAAACCAACAATGATGCCACAGGGCAGAAGTGATAACTGGGATCCTGAAGCCAAAGGCTGCAGCTAAGGATGTGACTCTTCCTGGACCACCTGGAACCTGTCCAGGCAAATGTGGGAGAGCTGTGCTGAGGTGAGGCAGCCTGCCCTCTTGACTTGGAAAGGTGAGCTCTGACGGACTGGGCTCCAGCAGCATCAAGAAAGAAATGGAAGAGAAGGAGAATCTTCCCTGGAGTGGGGCCCTTGAAGGAGGAGGAGACCCCTGGCGGGACTGTGTCCAAGAGGACGCTGCACTCCTATGTGGATATGATTCAATTTGCCTTCAGTACGGAGAGGAACCTCGTGACTCAGACATCCAGACATGGATCAGAAAACACTTCCCCTGCTTTAGCACAGTGCCAGATCAGACTGGAAGAATTCCATCTGCCACAACCTTTTTCCCCATGACATGTTTTTAGAGAAATACCTGCCAGTGGCGGGGTCTTCTTTTGGACCATCTGCTTCAATGCCAATGGCTGCTTCATGTTGCCCCAGGTGTTTGAATGGCAGAAATGACCCTTTTCAGAATTTTTCAGGAAGATGGACTCCCTGTGGTTGCTACTGGTATCGCATGTTAGCTCCTCCCTGGGCCCACTTCATTCCCGTGAAGAGGCCCCGGGGTGGCAGCCCTCAGTGAAGGCCCGACTTCTCCTGGCAGCTTCACTCAAGAGCTCAGAATTTATCCATCACAGCAAGAGAGTTCATGAGCCCCAGAGTGATCCTAGCTGATGAAGGGATGGCCCCTCTCCCTGCTTCAGGGCTAGTAAAGAGCAGAGACCCCTGCTTGGAAAAATCTAGCCTCGGGGTCCAATACCATGCTTATGGAGGCCCATGAGCTTGGAGTGTCAACTTGGAAAGGTGGATCTCCCCATTCCCAGCTTTCAAAAGAGAATCAGCCCACCCCTGGGATGAGTTGTCCCACCTTCTCATTCCAAGGACCAAGATCTCCTACACTGGGCTAAAGTCCCCAGCCCGGTGGTCTCTGAAATCCTGACGATTTAGCAGAGAGACTGGGAGATAAGTCAGGGCCAGTGGAAGCAGATCCTGCTGCCTCCCTGCCTGAAAGAGCCTCAACTACAATTCTTGGGGGCCCAGCACCTCCAGATAAGACCTCAGAGCCCACCTCCAAGCTTGGCTTCTCCCAGCGGGAGGAAGGATCCTTTAAGACATCCATTAAGGAGATGTCCAAGAAGCTGCCCGTCTCCATCCCAAGCAAAGCCACCTCCCCTGTGATCCCAAACTCCTAGGGTTCGTACCCCAGCCCAAGTGGTGGGGGTTGGCTGGATTTCTGCCCAGTATGAACTCCAGAGTGCCTCTGGGTTCCTGCCCGACTCCCTGGGCTGATGGGCCTCAGCACTGCCCCATTGAAGTGATCTCCTCTTTGACTCAACCCATGAGCTCCTCAGTAGAGAGCCCTTGACCTTGCTTCTAACCCCTTTGACCAAGGCTGGGACTAGGGCAAGGGAAGCAGGTTGCCAGGGCATAAAATTTAAGGAGTCACAGTCTCAGGCCTTGCAGGTGATGTGTCCCAGCCCTGCCTTCAGCAGCTGTTCCTGTCATACCTGAAAATCCCAAAACCAGGCTACCCTGAGCTACAGGTTTCCAGCCCTAAAGCTAGCCATTCCCTAACAGAATGTCAGGTTCTGGACGTGATAAGTAAGTTTCATCAAAACCCTGGGGCAGCTGCTTACCCGGCTGGAGGAGGATTGTGGTAACAGCAGCTGGTGCCCGCTCACTCCTGAACTGCAGTAGAGGCCTGGCCTCCCCTGGCGGCGCACACCGCTCATGACTCGGAGCACTTGTGTGGCGGGGTGGTCCTAGGACGCTCTGCAAGAACAGCATCCAGGAGATAGGTCTGCTCCTTTTAGTGTCACCTTTCCCAACTGTGCCAAGACAACAGTCATGCCTGAGCCACCCCTGGACCTCAGCAAGCAGTAAGACCCTGTTCCTGCCTGTGGGCTCCCTAGGAGGTTCTGGTTCCTCCGCCCTCCCTTCCAGGAACCGAAGGACAGAAACAACCAAACAAAGGTGAAGAGTCA
Organism: Diceros bicornis minor; assembly: GCF_020826845.1. Classification (NCBI taxonomy): domain Eukaryota; kingdom Metazoa; phylum Chordata; class Mammalia; order Perissodactyla; family Rhinocerotidae; genus Diceros; species Diceros bicornis. The sequence goes on along the minus strand of NC_080742.1, from coordinate 95,712,643 downwards.
GGGGCACTCACTGTCTCTCACCCACTCTGCTCCCAGACAGTGGCCCTTGTAAATAGAGCATAGTCTCCAATTCATCCTTTAATGGAAATGGATTTTCTTAGATCATTATCTAGGGACTGCCACAAGGTGATGAGGTGACGGGGTTGATTTGCTTCTGCACTGTACTTTTAGATTCTGTAAGAGGGGAGGACCTACAGGGCACAGTTTCTTCCAGGTCCAAGGTACCTGGTTCAGGGTGTAGGCACCCAGGCAGGGATCTGCTGGCCAGTGTCCCTCTTACTGTTCCCCTGTCCTCCCCATGTTTCCACATCAGCCTTCCTGCAAGAAGACATCCTGGCAAAAGGTCTCTCATGGATGGGGTCGAGAGTTGAATTCGGGTGGGAGTGGGAGGTGGACACTTCTGAAGCCAAAGCGTGCGTCCTCTGGTGTGCCTGATCAGATGTGTCATCAGGCCAGGGAGGTTAGCAGTGACGGAACTTGGCCGGAGGCTTGAGGAGGCTGAGAGCACCCCAGACCTGCCCCTTAGCTTTGCAAAGAGCCACCCGAGGTCCTAGCTGACCGCGTGCCCAGGGGCCAGCCCAGGAATGCTGCTGTGACTCTCTGCCCCATAAATCCAGGGCGGCGATGCTGGATGACAATGCGGTGCAAAGGGCCTTGTGATGACGAGTCAGTGGGTCGGTGATAAACGTTCTTACTGCCTAGACTCCGGACCTGCCTTCATTCTTACACTAAGTCACAAACCACACCAACTCGGATATTGCAAGATGTTTAAGACTGTAAGGAAAGCAAAGGCGTCTTAGAGGGAGAGAGAGTCCAGCAGGCCAGACAAGGGAGCACGCTCAGGGGGGACCGTCTGGCACCAAAGCCGTCCTCCCACTCACCGGCTGAGCAGTTGACTTACCGTTCGAAGCTTCCATTTCCTTCTCTGCAAAATGAGGACAAAATAACCCTTCACGGGGTTGGTGTTAGGGTGAAAGGAAACAGTGCATAATAATGAAATAATACAGCGTAGGGCTTGGCACATTCTGGGTGTAAATATTAGCTAATGTTAATTGAAAACGTCGTTAAATCTTATTTTATAAAACACATCAAGGGCAGGATTATTCTCAGATCTTCCTCACTGAGCATCATTAATGTGACAGCCATATAATAAGTGCTCAGTCAGTGTTGGCTGGTGTTGTCATTGTGATGAAAAAGAGCAGGGCACCAACGCTGCATAGAGGGAGGGGCTATTCGCTGCAAGTGACAAGTAAATGACATGGCCAAAATAAAGCCACTGCTGAAGAAATGTTACTGGAAAAATCCTTGAATTTTACTTCGAGTCTAAATTAGAATATGGCCTCAGCTAGAAATCATTCTTAAACAGCAACACAAAAAGGCGAGGCCATTGAGAAAACTGTGTGACAGCTGGATGCTTTCATGAACTCTTGCAGACATTGTTAAAATGTAATCGTGATTATGGGTTTTTTCCCCCCAGACTTGTGTAATGTTGTTTCAAATCTTAAAATCCCTTGAAGTATGCTGCCAAAATTCTGTCTGAAAGCGTGCCTCAAACACAAAAAAACTCGGAGGACCTCTGATAGAGTGGGTGACAGTGCTGGCTATAAACTCAGGTGGCCACTGGCTCACCTCCTGGAGCCCCACTTTACTAGCCTTCTGACTCAGACCAGCCTTTTATCCTTTCCAAGTCCTGTTACCCGGCGGGGCTGTTGCCAGGATTACATTGGGCACAGTGTGTTGTCACGTGCCTGGCACATAGTAAGCACTTATGTAACGTGACATAGCATGGGCTATTTTTACTTTCTTCTTTACACTTTTACCTTTTCTGTTTTTTCTATAATGACATATTTTTGTATTATCAGAATGAAAGTAAATATATTAAAAGAAGATGAAGCTGGCACGTGTAGGTGCATCAGTTATCTATTGCTGTATGACAGATGACCGTACACTGAGCGGCTTAAAACAACACACATTCGTGATCTGACAGGCTCCTGTGGTCAGGAGTCCCCGCACAGCTCAGCGGGGCCTTCTGCTCAGGGTCCCCAGGCTGCATTCAGGGTGTCAGCCCAGCTGTATTCGCGTCCAAGGCTCAGCTGGGAAGGATCCGCTCTGAACTCACCCAGGCTGGCGGATGCATTTCCTTGTGGCTGCAGGACTGGGGGCTGTGGCTTCTCGCTGGGTGCCGGTTGGAGGCCACCCCGGACCCTAGAGGCTGCCTGCAGGTCTCCATGTTCACGTGGGCTTCCCAACACGGTGCTTACTTCATCAGGTCTGCCAAGAGAGCCTCTGCTGGCCAGACAGAGACTTATCCAACGGCATGCGACCACGACAGTGACACCCATCACTGCCATATTCCACTGGTTAGAAGCCAAGTCACAGGTCCCACCCACACTCAGAGGAGGGGACCACACAAAGGAGTGAAAGCAGGAGGTGGGGTCACAGGGGCACCTTGTAGTCTGTCCTCCACGGTCAGTTTAGTGGTATTGAGATAAATGCCAGAGTTCTGAACTCCTAATTTCTTAATGTAAAATGGAGATCCTCTAGGACTAGGGGCCTGGATTTTAGAGAGATCCTACTTAGGAAGCAGGAAGCAGCAACAGTAGATGGAGTGTGGGCACAGGGAGGGCGATACCGCCTAGGGACCCTCCCCATCAGCACTCCTGGATACCCCAGAGCAAGTTAAAACGTTCCCCAGGGGCGGCCTGGGGAAGAAGGTGCAATATGACCACAGCACCTGAGAGTGTGTGAGTGTGAGAATGTGTGTGTGAATGCATAAGTGTGAGTATGTGTGAGCGAGTGCATGAGTGTATGAGTATGTGAGCAAATATGTATGTGAGGGTATGCGGGTGTGAGTGAGTTTGTGCATGTGAGTGAGTGTGTGTTGGGTGAGAAGGGCAGGTCCACCCAGCTAGACTGAAGACGGATGGATCATCACTGGCTGGCTTGTGTAGTTTTTTTGTACATCAACTTGAGCATCGGGTCTTGTTTGTTTGTCTTAAACACTAGCTCATATGTGTCACCTTCAATGTTGCTGAGCAGAGCAGAGAGAAAGCCTCTTACATGAGCATTCCAGAATATTCTCTTCCACATACAAGGATGGGTCAATAAACAGAGGTCACAGCAAGGGCGGAAAGGCCCCAAGTGAAGAATTATGGTAATTCGAGAATAAGGAAGCAGGACTAAAGAGAGGGAGATGGATTTTAGGAGAAAAGTTGCCTGTTAGAAACACGTGTAGGCTTTTGGGATGTAGCTCAGGTGAGGGGCACGGGAAGGCAGATCACATGGTCCAGGGTTCAAGTTTATGTACCTTCTAAGTCCTTTGACATTGTGGACATTCCTCTCTGATTAGGCCCATCTCTCTCTCTCTCTCTCTCTCTCTCTCTCAGGTAGTAGTGATAACACGAAGTCTAATTCCCACAGGAAACGTCCGTTTAATTGAGTGTATGTCAGCTTTAATAACATTTGGAAAGCTTTTGTCCAGTTAGTCTAGCCACCTCGCAGACCGGCCTCTCCTTCCTTCAGGCCCAGGGAGGTGAAGAGTTACTTTCCTGTGTGAAGACAGACTGGCGAGGAGGACCTAGGAAATGGGGGATCCAACCTCAGCAGACCCGCGTCTGCAGCCCTGCCACTGGGCGACCCCTGGGCGCTGTCACTGCGGAGGCAGTGTTGGAGCGGGTAGGACAGCTGGGTTTCCCACAGGAGCTGCCACGTTATCCTGAGGAGCCGTCAGGTTTGAGAAGGCGGGATTAATGGTCTTTATGAGACTAAAACATTCACAGTCTGAGTCCTGCCTTTCACTGCAGAGAGATTTCTCCTAATTTGTCTGGAATTTCCCTTTCCAGTTTCCAGGTGGGCATGGAGGGGGCGGTGAGAGGAGGCCCCCTCTACATGATACTACCCAGTGTCACTGAGTACTTCGCACGCGTCAGACACCATGTGACATCGACACCATGGGAGCGCTATGAGATCATCTGCGAAACACCACGACATCTGTGGGTGAGACAGCACTCTACTTACAGAAAGAGAAACCGAGATGTAGAGAGGGTGGGCAACTTGCCTGTGTGGGACTGGGAGAGATCCGCATCTCAGACCTGACTCCACAACTGCCTCAATTTACATCCTGGCCCCACCGTGTGCCAGTCCTGTCACCCTGGGCAGATGGCTTTAACTCATCTGTAAAATGAAGAAAATAATAGTACCAAAGTACCCGCCCCGTGGGCTTCTTGTGAGAGCTTTAAATGAACACGAGCAAAGAGCTGAGGACGGTGCCCAGCACGTGGTCAGCCCTCTGAAAACATCAGTGATTATTTCAATTAGCTCTACTGCCTCCTATTTGGGAAACAGCAAGTAAGGCCTCATTCATGTTTTCTACTCTCTGAAAAAATTTAAACTGAGGCCTCATCTTAGTCTGCTCAAGCTGCTGTAACCAAATATCACAGACTGGGTGCTTAAACAACAGATATTTTATTTCTCACAGTTTGGGAAGCTGAGAGTCTGAGGTCAAAGTGCCGGCTGGTTGGGCTCCTGATGAGGTCTCTCTTCTGGGCTTGCAGACAGCTGCCTTTTTGCCATGTTCTCACGAGGTCGAGAGAGAGCAAGCTGTCTGGTGTCTCTCTTCTCATGAGGGCACTAATCCCATTGTACCAGGGCCCCACCCTCACAACCTCATGTAACTCTCCTTACTTACTCCAAATACAGTCACATTGGGAGTTAGGGCTTCAACATACAAGTTTGGGAGGACACGATTCCATCCATAGCAGGCCTACTTAGGATCTCCTCAGCAGAAGAATGTGAGACCACTTGTCTCTAAACCTGGCTCCTCACCTTCCCAAAGGGAAATGGGGACCGCCTGTCCTCCCTCACAGACTACCTCCAGCCATGAATAAATAATAGATTCCCTGACTTGAATATAAGGTGCTTGAAGGGGGGATCTGAGCCTCCCCTCTTGCGCCTGTGCTGGCTTTGGGCACAGAGACTGGCACACACCCAGCTCGTCTACATGGCTGAGGAAGGCTGACGGTGCCAGGTGGGGTCAGCAAGACAGTATTTCTCCTAAGTGACACCACACAGCACATAGGGTCAGTAGTACGGGGGCCAGTAGCCACGCCATCCCTAACTCCAATGGTCGTCCACCGCCCCCTCTGCTTTGGGGCCACTTCAGAGCCCATCACGTGGGGGCCCCTCTCCCTGGGCAGCACCCTTCTCTCCCTTCCTGAGGACAGGGCTTTGGACAAAGGCTCAGGACTCCTCACTAGCCCCTCTGCTTGGTTTTCCAGCCCTTTCTTGAGGGCCAGGAAGGAGACTCAACGCCCCATGTGTAACGGGCTCCTCCACCACGTTCCCTCAGCCAGCATCGGGAGGAGGAGGGCTTTGCAGGTCGGAGATGGTAGCTGCTGGCAGATGCCTCTGCTTCCCTCACATCTCCCCTGCTCCTGGTCACCCGAACTACCCACGACATCGTGGAGGTTCGTTTGCCCTGTAGAGGTGCCATGAAATCGGGCAAACAGGAAGTTCTGCTGCAGAAACGGGAAGGAGGGTAGAGTTGGGCACGCAGGTTGGTTCTCTGTCTCTCCCTCCAAATATTTACATATCTTGGGGCAAAACTTTAACATTTTACAATTATGTTCTCACTGATCTTATTTGAGCCACACGTTAATAGTAAGAGAGATTCAAGGTACAAATTCTTCTTGTGTCAGACCTGAAAGCTACACAAAGCCCTAAATTTGGGCTCCAGCCCTCATCCCGCACTGGCTTCCAGCAGGGATCCCTCCATGGCACTCACCGGGGATCTTCCCATCCCAGCCCAGCTCACTGCCCACTCCCGCCTCCCTCCCGGGCCTCGGGCCTTATCCCCCGCAGCCCGCTCCCCGGGGCCTCAGCCCTGGCGCCCTCCACGCAGAGCCTTCTCGGAATGTAACTCAAGGCTCCGAATGCTTGTCACGCATCTACCATCACTCAGACCGGCACTGCCTGGCAGTGACAACACAGGCCGCCGTGTGGGGACGACGTGGGTGGGACAGATGAGAGGTGAGACCAGAGCGGTCTGGGCCAACGGAGACGGTGAGGCTCACGGTGCGCGATGGGTGAGGGCACCTGGGGGATTCCATCTCCCTAGAAAGACACTGGAGCTGAGGGGCAGAGAAATGAGTCCTGCAGAAATGAAGTCCTGCAACGGGGATCTGGGTGTGACCTGTGATCTTAGACGCAGCCCAGTGCTCAGCCTCCCAAACCAAATCCCTCACCGGCAAGTGCTCGTTCCCCTTTCCCCCCGGGCCCTTGCGGGCTCTCCCTGCCTTGCCTTCATCAGGGGTCCCAGGTTCTGGCCACTCCATCCTCAGCTCACCACAGCCTCTTCCCTGCCAAGGGTGTTACAAGGGGATGCCTCACGCCTGGTCCCCAGCTTCCTCTGCTATAGACCTGAGGACGGTGCCTGTTCCCGGGCTCCACAGTGGCACTTGCACATTCGCTACAAAGGAGGATGCTTATTCAGTTTATTAGAAGATGTGTATTGAGCGCCTGCTGTGTGCAGCGCTGCTGTAGGAGCCAGGGGCAGTAATGGACAAGAGAGACACATTCCTGCCCTCGTGGAGCTTCCATTCCACAGGGGACACAGAGAATAAGCAAAAAAACTAGCCGCTTGTTAGCTGATGCTCCTGAGGAAAGTGAAGCAGCAGGGGGAGAGAGGGAGGGTCATGGGGGTGTACTGCAGTTTTAATGGGGTGGTCTAAATACATTCTCACCAAAAGGAAGGAGCCTCCAAGCAAGGGGCTGCTTCTAAGTCCGGGGCAGGGAAAGGACAAGGGGAAGCTGGCTTCTTTTGTGCCAGAAAGCAGGGATTTTTTTTTCAAAGAGTGATAGGACACAGGAACTAGCTTGAAGGGCTTCCAACTGGCCAAAGTTTGGACACTTTGAGCATCAAAACGAACAATGACAGTAAAAAAGCAGCCATGAGTCCTCAGAGGTACTAAAAAGGAGGAGGGGGTAGAAGAGTTCTTTACAGAAGATGAAATCGGATAAATATAAAGGGAATGATAGGATTTTTAAAACACTACTTTACAACCACCGATGGAAGAATTTATTTAGGCAACAATTATCAATGGATGCTAGAACTATTGGGGAAAGTTGTTGAAGAACGGGATAGTCACAAAATCTCAAAGTATCACCTCACCGAAAGCTTATTAATTACAAAGGGAAAAGGCATCTTCACGGGGAAGAGAGCTGGCGGGTACCACTGTAATCAAGTGATCACACTCGTCATCACCTATAATGGAGCAGGTTCACGATATACCTATACTTCCTAACGTGAAACAATGAGAAGTACTCAACATCACCTATGTCGTAGTCTTGCTAAAAATGTTGAACCTGGATCCAATCATGAATCCAGTTATGAAGAAACAATTAGGCAAACCCAGATAACGGGATGTTGTACAAGACAACTGCTCTGACCTATTGAGAAATGTCAAAGTCATGGAAGAAAAAAGGGTGGAGGATGGTTCTAGATGAAAGGAGACGAAAGAGACATGCCAACCAAATGCAATGCATGATCCTTAGTTGAATTTTGGACAAAAAGAAATTGTAAAATTATTATTGGGACAATTGGGGAAGTTTGAATATAGACTATGCATTATGCAATGATTTTATTCTATCAATGTTAAATTTCTTGGGGGTCCAGGGCTGGCCCGGTGGTGTATTGGTTAAGTGTGCGTGCTCTGCTTCAGTGGCCCGGGGGTCATGGTTTCGGATCCCAGGTGTGGACCTACACACCTCTCATCAAGCCGTGATTGGCATCCCACATACAAAAAGCAGAGGAGGATTGGGACAGATGTTAGCTCAGGGACTATCTTTCTCAAGCAAAAAGAGGAAGACTGGCAGTGGATGTTAGCTCAGGGCCACTCGTCCTCACACACACACACAAAATTTCCTCACCAAAAAAAAATTTCATAGTATGACTATGTAGGAGACTATTCTTCTCGGGCTATATATGAAGAAATATTTTGGAGCAAAATGCCATGATGTCTGCAATATACTTACAAATGGTTCAGCAAAAAAGGAAAAAATATCTACATATATGGAGAGAGAGAGAGAGCAACTGTGGCTAAATATTAACAATTGGTGAACTCTAGGTGAAGCGTATATGGGTGTTCCTTGTACTGTTCTTTCACATTTTCTGTAGGTTTGAAATTAAAGGGACAAATGTCAATTCCACTACATGATATATATTTGTAAAATTGATATAGCTATGTATTGCTAACGCTGAAAATCTTTTAGAAACTATTTGACTTTCCCTGTCCAGATCCCTAAAATGTACATAATCAGAGATCCGATTTCTGGGGATTTCAAAACAGGAAAAAAGCCATGGGCACAAAGATGTTCTCTGCAAGTCAAACGTTAAGGAGTAAAAAGATGCTAAATAAATGATAGTGCCTCGGTTACGCGGGATACTGTCCAGTGATTACAATTACAATGGGAAACAATGTAGTCACACAGAAACACTTAGGACAGACTAACTGCAGGCGGCAGTAGAAAGCAGCAGCAAATCACGCCCCAGTCAGACCCAGACTGTCGCCTGCACCCAGCTACTTCTTAGATTTGTGATTTGGGACGAGCTACCGAACTGCTCTGACGCTCAGCGTTTGAACCTATAAAATGGGGATAACACACTTTGCCTTTAAGATTGCTGTGAGGGTTAAAGACCTTTGAGGTCCTTCCCACCATTCCGGGACCTAGCAGCTACTCTGCTCAGAGTGTCATTACTCTGTCACTTCTGGCTGCAGGAATCGTGGCGGAGGTACTAACTTTGGACTTTGCTAATAAAATGGACCTTGTCAAATGCGAAAATTGAGGAAGGGATTTCAGGCAGGGAGAGCAGCAGGGAAAAACATGTGGGCTCAGGAATGCATAAGGACTAGGGAGTTCAGGCCGGCTGAAATGAGATCTACGAGAGAAAGCAGTGATAAGACTGTTTAGCTAAGTCGAGGCCAGCTCCTGGTAGGCTCTGGATGCTTGGGTGAGGCCTAGGACTTGATTCTGACGTCAGTGGGGAGTCTCTGAAGGATGCTGTCCCACCCCCCACCCCCAGCGAGGGGGCAGCAGGACCAAGCTCTGCTTTAGGAAGAGAAATCTGGCGACAGTAAGACACATATGCATCCCGTAGCTAGGAACCACATGCAGGATGACTTCATGTGCAGGCCAGTGGAGGCTTTGAGGAGGTCCTTTAGTGTCTGCTGGCAGACTTCATGGCCTCTCAGCTTGCCTCCCAGCCCCTGAACCATACTAGCTGCAGCTTTGATGTGTAATTGCTTGTCCTTCCCTGCAGATGGCGCCAAGGCCAAGGAACTGAAGCCCCTTTCTTCCACCAGATCCCAGCTCTTCCCTCCTAAATCAGAATTCCAGACATGCAGCTTCCTGCCACTCTGCCTAGGTCTGACAGAGAAAGCTGTCCCCATGGGATCTGATGGACAGAGAGATGCATCCCAGACTAAGAACCTCCTCTCCTGCTCACAACGGCCTGAAAGTCACTAGATAGGAGGTAGATTGATGATAGATGATAGATAGATGATGATGATGATGATAGATAGATAGATAGATAGATAGATAGATAGATAGATAGATAGATAGATATAGGTAGATAGACAGATACCAATGCTAGGCTCCACTCCAGACCAGTTGGATTAGAATCTGTGTAAGTGGGGCCTGAACCTGATTTTTTAAAATATTTCCCAAGTGATCTCAGTGTGCACCCAGGGATGAGGACCGCTGCTCTAGGGTCTTGTCCTTCATCCCCTTAAAGACCAAGTCCGGATCACCACCAAGCTGGAAACATTTTGAAAATTTTAAGTGGAGCGGATGGAGGGTCTGAGTACATGCCGAGTGGACGAAGATGCTCCAGGACAAGGAAAACACACGTTTCTAACTTCTTTCCTGTAATAATGCACGACCAACCTAACACAGGGGAGACAGAAGCTCAGCGCTGAGCCCCACCCATCTACAGTATTAGCTCACAGTTTCAATCAGAATCCAAGGGTTCTATAAACACTCGGGAAATTTCAGTGAATTCATTCCAACACCCTCATTCTCTGGTGTCTCATATCCAAATAAAAGCCTTATTCAGATAGTCAGTTCATGTTTAGTGAACCGCTACTATGCCCCTGACCCAGCGGTGGTGCAGAGATACAATATGTATCTGCCTTCGTTCAAAGCGCTTACAACCAGGGCAGGGAGCAGATATTCAACAAACAACAAACAAATGTTGTAAGTTAGTAATGTAAAAAATAATCTATTTTTCCTTCCTCCTTGAATTGCCTCAGGCTCCACCAAATCTAGTTCGAAGGTGTAGCTTTCAGTGTGCTCTTGCTCTGCATGTCTTAGGGCCTCACTTTGCTCTGAAGCCAGATCACCCCAGCTCCAAGCATTGCTCAATCCCCTACCAGCTGTGTGACCCTGAGCAAGTTTATTAACCTCTCTGTGCTTCGGTTTCCTCACTTGCAAATGAGGAAAATAATACTGTTAACACCTAATTAAGCTGTTATGAGGACTAAAGAATGAAGGAAATCATAAAAAGCGCTTGATATTCTCCATATAAATCTTTTGTGGATTTCTTCCTAGATTCTTGAATTTTTTGTTACTATAAATGAAAATTTTAAATTTAACTCTATCTACCAGTTGTTGGTATATGTAAATACAATTTATTTTGGTATATTCTAAATTCTCACTTTTTTTTTTTTTTGAGGGAGGTTGCCCTGAGCTAACATCTGTTACCAATCTTCCTCCCTTTTTCCTTTTTTCCCGCCAAAGCCTCAGTAGATAGTTGTATGTAATAGTTGTACATCCTTCTAGTTGCTCTGTGGGATGCCACCTCAGCATGGCTTGAGGAGCAGTGTAGGTCCACGTCCAGGATCTGAACAGGTGAACCCCAGGCCACCGAATCAGAGTGCATGAACTTAATCACTACACCACCAAGCCAGCCCCTAAATTCTCACTACTTTTAACAGTTGATCTATAAATTTCCTTAAATTTTTTATGTATACAGCCATGTCACCCCTGAGTAACAACTCTTTTGTTGATTTTCTTCAGACCCTTATCCTTTTTATTTTTCTCTTGCTGTCCTGTCCTGGCTAGAACATCCACTATAAAGCTGAATTGTGTATGAGGGACCTCCTGTCCTGTTCCTGACAGGAGGGAACACTTGAACTTGTCACTATTAACTATCATGCTTGCTATAAGCTGTTTTTGTTTTTTGTAGATAATCTTTATCAAATTAAAGAATTTCCTTTTTCATCCTTTTTACTTAAAATATTTATGGTTGTTGGCTCTTATAAAATGACCTTTCTCCATCTACTGAGATGATCACATGATTTTTCTCCTTTAATCTATTATTGTGGTGAGCTACCATTTAATTATTTTCAAATGTTAAACCATTCCTGCATCTCTGAAATAAACCCATGTTTTAGTCTTCTGACATACTGTTGGATTCTGTTTGATAATATTTTAAGATTTTTGCTTCTCTGTACATTTCTTTTGAGATTAGTCTGTGATTTTCCTTTCTTGTTCTGTCAAGTTTTGGTTTTAAGATTATGCTATCTCATAAAATGAGTCTAAGTGTATTCCATATTTTTCTGTTCTCTGGAATAATCTTCTCCTTAAATGCGAGGTAGAAGTTGCTGGTGAAGCCTTCTGGGTCTGTAGTTTCCTTTGCAGGAGGATGTTTGATCACTGACGCAATTTTTTCAAAGGCATAGGACTGTTCAAGTTTTCTATTTCTTCTTGAGTCTGTTAATTTGTATTCTTGTAGGAATGTTATTTTACTTCGATTTTCTAATTTTTGGAAGAAAGTGCCTTAAAAGATCATCTTATCTTTAGACAGCCTGCAGCATCTGTAGTGATGCCACTTTTTTGGCCCTGAGATTGGTTATTTGTAGCTTCTTTTATTGATGAAATACACCACAGGCTAATCAATTCTATTAATTTTGCTAAAGAAACAATTTTTGGCTTTGTTGATTATATCTATTATGCTATTTCACTAATTTCTGCTCTTTCATTTACATCGCCCCCTCCTTTTACTCTCTTCGGATTGCCTTTGCTGTCCAAGTTGTACCTCCTTGGAAATTCTCAGCCTTTACTTTTTCACACACTCATTGCCTATAAATTTCTAAATACTGATTTAGCTTTATCCTACAAGTTTTGATATACGGTACTTTCTTATAGTTTAATTCAAAATATTTCTAATTCCCATTATGATCTCTTGACACATGGTTTACTCAGCAGCATAATTTCTATTTTTTGAATATATGAAAATTCCTGGTTATTTTTTATTTATTTGAAGCTTAAAAGCTAAAGTAGGGGCCGGCCCTGTGGCCAAGTGGTTAAAGCTCCATGCACTCTGCTTCGGCAGCCTGGGTTCGTGGGTTCGGATCCTGGGCACAGACTGACACCGTCACTTGTCAAGCCATGCTATGGAGGCGACCCACATACAAAATACAGGAAGATGGGCACAGATGTTAGCTCAAGGCAAAACTTCCTCAAGCAAAAAAAAAAAAAGAGAGAGAGAGAAAGATTGGCAATGGATGTTAGCTCCGGGTGAATCTTCTTCAGCAAAAAAAGAAAAGAAAAAACGAAAGTATGGTCATAGATCATATTCTATATAATTTCAATACTTTAAAATTTGTTTAAACTCACTCTAGTGCTTAGTATATGGCCAATTTAAAAAATGTTCTATATATAGGCTTGAAAAGAATGTCTATTTCATAGTCCTATGGAACAAGGTTCTATATATTCATCAGTAGGTCCAATTTTGTTAATTGGCTTGTTCCAATCTTCTAACTCCTTCCTGATTTGTTCTATTAACTTCTGAGAAAGATATGCTAAAAGTCTTCCCAATATGATTGTGAATTTGGCTCTTTCTCCTTTAGGTTCATTAAATTTTGAGGCTAGTAGAGGGGAATACAGAATGATCAAAACATTGTCTATACAAAAGAAGGCAAAGAAGAAGAAAAAACCTCAGAACAGATGGGGTAAACATAAAGCACAAAATAAGATGGTATATTCAAACCTAAACATGTCAGTAATTACATTACATGTAAATGAACTGAGGGCTCAGAGTAAGAAATGGAATTTGTTAAACTGGACTAAAAACTAATCCAACTATAGGCTGTTTACAGAAGCCACATCTAAAACATAAAGACACAAAAATGTTGGGAGTAAGAAGTCTGGTCTGCCAAGCTCCTTTGGAGGGAGCGGTGACATCATGGAGTGTCACAGGCAGCAAACAGTGGTCCCTGCACCCTCATCCCCATTGCTGCCTCCCTTCTGCTGGATCCCTCAGGGGAGCCCTGGAGAAGGTGGGGAGGCCACTCTGATTCTCACAGGTTGGAGCAGGCCCTCCCACTTTCCTGCCTGACAGTGGCCTCGGGCTGGCAGGTGGCAGATGGAGCACTTCAAGGACCCATCGTGAGCCCCGTGGGAAGAGAGAGAAGGTCGGCACCCAGGTCAGCAGGAGCGTCCTCCGGGCTACTTCCCAGGATGGCGGCAGGCAGAGCCAGAGCCTTCTCTGCCCCCCACCTCCAGACCCCCCAATTCCTGAGCTCAAAAAGCCCCCTCAGTTTCTCCCATGAAGGTGACCCCATTTCCTCCTCAAAACAACCCCACAAAGTAGGTGAAGGAGATGGACACAGTCCTAAACTGCACGCAGCTTTTTCACCAAATCAAAAATTCTAGAAGGCTTTTAACAATTGTAAAAGGGTTTTTTGTTCTCGTGGCAGTGGACAGGACCTAGGGAACTAAATCCTGTGGGATGAACGTAGCTGCAGATCATGGAGCTTCTTACCATTTTATTACTTATTTTCCACATTCTTAAAAAAATAAGACTTGAACTTCGCATATGGTCGGACTGGACCTGGACCACCGAGCCTGGGCCCACCCCGAGTATCCTCGTCCTCCACAGCAGGCGAAGGCTGGAAGGAGCTGTGCTCTGGGGATGAGGGAACTGCCAGGGCTGCTGAGCACCAGCACCCCTCTCAGCCAGTGAACAGCTGCGCAACTGTGTGCAAGTTACGTACACCCTCCGAGCTCGTTTGCTCCTGAATGCCTGCTGCATGGGGTTTGTGTGATGGCTGATATTTGTAAATTCCACAAAACAAAACCTTAAAAAGCCACACAAGGTAGGTGGCAGTCCACCTCCTGTTACCCTGGCTGAGAAAGGCGAGAAGAGCGGAGAAGGCGGGCCAGCCGGGGCAGGATGGGAGGAGGAGCTGAGCACGGGTGGACAGAGCTCTCCTCCTCACACCAGGGCCCCTGCACACCGGGGAGGCACCCGCCTTCCCTCTCGTCCCAGAGGCCTGTCCTACCCTTTCTACTGGCTCTGAAACATGCCCAGTTGCGCTTCCTGCACAGCTTGAAAAGGAGCTGGACTCACTTCCTGAGGTCTCCACCAGTGGAAAGCCTAGAACTTTCCTGTCCTTATTCTCTATCAAGTACGGCCAGACATGAAGACTGCTTATCTTAAATGTCCTACTTGTATGATCTTATACACATTAGCTTCCAAGACTCATCTTGGGACTTACTCCAGTCCTGAAAACATTTTAACGCCCCCTCTTGGTGACGGTCTGTGTCAGTAGCCTGCTGCAGCGAAGGGCACAGGCCGGGCCCTGTGTGTGTCCCCAAAGACCCTGACGTTAGGGGTACATGGGGCACAGCAGCCATAAGGCGCTGCTTCTGCAGCCATCGTGGCTCCAGCCCCTTCTGGGCCCCTAGGTGGCTGAGACCTTGGCACTGCCACCCCAGTTCCCTGACAGGAGAGCTGACTGTGCCCGCTGATGCCAGGCCGGTCTTTCCCAGACAACACGTGTACACAGACAGTCCTGAAGATCCCCCAAATCAAGCAGGCACCGAGGTGGGAACATAACTTGGCAGAAAAGCTCTGACCCAGGGGAAGGAAACCAGGTGGGCAGGCAATAAGCAGGCTGTTCTGGACACACTGCCAGTGCCATCTGAGGGGCAGGGCCCAGAGCAGGCCGTTCTGGCCACCAGGAAAGAAACAGGCCTAGTGACACTTTGGTCACACCCTCTCCTCCCAAGACGAACCCAAGAAGGCTAGCCCAGTCCCTCGTATGTGTTATGAGTTGAACTGTGCCCCACCCCAAGTTCATATGTCAGGGTCCTAACCCGCAGGACCTCACAATGTGACCTTATTTGGAGACAGGATCTTTACACAAGTAATCTAAAGTAAGAGCATTAGGGTGACCCTAGTCCAAATGACCGGTGTTCTTATACAAAGCGGAAATCTGGAGATGCATACAGGGAGAATGCCACGTGAACATGAAGACGGTCACTGACAAGCCGAGGAGACAGGCCCGGAACAGATGCTCCCTTGCAGCCTCAGTAGGAACCAACCCCGCCGACACTTTGGACTTCTGGCCTCCAGGACAGTGAGGGTAAACGTCTGTGGTACTTTGTCACGGTGGCCCAACGTGCCACCACAACACAATGTGCGCCACTCTCTCCTGAGGAGTCACATGGAGATTCCATCCCGCAGCTGATCCCCCAGCCTTACGGGAGACTGCCGAATCCTCTCCATGGTGTCGGGAAGGCAGACTCGTCCCCAGTACTGGCAGCATAACCAATCAGCCACGCCCCAGTGTGGCCCCCTGAGCTTTCTGTAGGGACCAAGGGCCTTTCCCTCAGCAACCAACTGCTTTCATTTGGAATCCACACAGGTAAACCCAGCTTAGACCGCGGGGCAGAGTTCCCCGCAAAGGAAACCTCCCACAGTTACCAGGGAGGCAAGAGCCATGCCCCCTCAGCGCTGAGACCAGGGGCAGATGTTAGGAGGGGCTCTCGTGGCCCTTTTGCAGCTGCTCAGAGCGCCCCGGGCACACGTTGTGTACACACGCGTGTATGCACGCCACACGCCTACCAGCTGTGGCAGTTCTGGTGGGAAGTAGGGGGCCAACATCTGAATGAACCTGAGGCAAGGCCAGCGGCATGGCTGAAGGATGGACCCCAAATGGCGGCCTCCCTGAGCAAACAGCAACCTGGAGGGGGGCGGTCAGGCCAGTGGCAGAACTCCCAGCCCTCTCATGGCCCAGAAATGGGGAAGGTTCTGCTGGAGCAGGGTGAGGGGGCGGGACTGCGCTGAGGAGAGGGGGCCAGGGGCGGGGCATCCTGAGCAGGCCTGAGCTGGTGAAGAAGGCGGTTAGGGGCTCCCCACCTTGGGTCCCTATGTTCCCCACCCCACAGTTCCTCATGCAGGGTTCTGTGGACCCCCGCCAACAGGCTGTTTGGAGCCTTAGGCCGGTTCAGGGACCCAGCTGGTGCAGCTGCTGCAGCCAGTGGCCGTGTGTCTGCGCTGGTTGCAGGAGAGGCGGTCTGGGGGGCTAAGCCAGCAGGCACTGAAGGGGGCGGGGGGGTCTGGTGGCCCCCAGTGTATCCGAGGGGGGCGTGCACAGTTAGCACAGGGCAGCAGCTACATGCTGAGGAGAGTGGCTGCTGCGAAGGGCTAGAATTGGGCCCAGAAGGTTCTGCTGGGGGGGCGTCTGGAGGCAGTGGAGGCACCGGGCAGAGCCTCCTGCTGGAGAGGCCTGAGGAGTTGCCAGCCCTGCAGCCGTCCGCCTGGCCGCGCAGAACCTTTGGTTTCGGCCTGCTGGGGCCCTTCTGTCTCCAGTAGGGCAGGTGTCTGTGAGCAGGACCATTAGCCCAGCGAGGCCCCCGGGGGAGGGCCCACGGCCAGGAAGCCTGGCCCTTTGGCCCCGGGCCCCAAGGGTGCCTCCCCAGCCGATCCACCTGGGTCCTCATGGTGGCCACTTCCTGAGACAGGCCTGCCAGGGCTGCGGCGAGCCGATCCAGCTTCTCTGAGAGGGCGGCGCTGAGGCTTCGGAGCTCCTGCTGCAGGGAACTCCCACAGGGGCACGGCGGCCGTGGGGAGGCAAGTGGCAAAGCCAGAGGGACAGGGGCCGCAGGGCGTGGCTCAGGCAGGCCTCTGGGAAGCGGTCTCCCGTCGATCCTTGCTAAAACCAGAACAGGGACTGGGGTGAGAGTTCTCTGGCCATCAGGACCTTTCTCTCCCTGTGGGGGTCCCTTCAGCTAGTGTGTTTGGCAGCCTGCCCCACTGGCCCGGCTTTACACAGGAAGGAAGGGACTCAGGCTTGACACTATGGACGCCAATGCCCACAATATCAGAAGTGACCGTCTTCTGGCTGTTCCCCAAACACATGGACTGGATAAACCTCAGATTGGGTCTCCATGGTAACCAAGCTTTCTTAGGACTGCGGCCTTCCCACTTTCTAGGAAAAGGATCAATGGGTTCTTCATGTCACCTTTGGGACCAAATGGCACCCCAAAGCACCTAACCCTGCCCTAGGGAGTCAGTGAGCAGGGACTGGGGAGCCTCAACAGACAACATGAGGCCAAGGCTGTGGGCAGCCTCTGGGAGAGGGCCCAGGGGGCCAGTCCAGCCTGCAGCCCGGGCCTTCTGGTGGGGTGACCAGGGGGCCATCAGCACCCGGTGCTCTTGGTCATAAGCAAACCACAAGTGTTCCTGCCCGTCCTGACCTTGACCCTCCTATTCAGAAGTGACAGATTCACAGGATTTAAGTCTTAAATTACTTTTTTAAAAAAAATCACCTAATCCTTCATCCTAAATTCCCTTGGAACTGGTCTCCACTGCCAGCAACCCTCACAAGAAAGCCCCGTTACCCCCAGGCCCAGGCGGGACAGTTCTGCTCTCCCACCGATTCTCTGAGCCCCGCCCGGCCAGGCTGCTCTCGTCAGCACCTCCAGGGCTTCAAACGGAGGAAAGCGCCAGGACTGAAGTGTCGAGGACCCAAGCGCTGCCTGGCTGACTTCTTTAAGGACCTGTGCTGAAGGTTCTCGAGGCAGCCGCTGTCACAGGTCCACCTCTAACTGAGCGACACGTGACAGATCAGCCTGCGGCCAGCTCAGCGCTCTTAATAAAGCAGCTGCTGGAACCCATGAGCCAGCGATGGAGCCCCCTGGAGGCCACATGTCAAGTCGCTGACGCGAGGGTCTCAGTGCACGTCCCAGAGTGACCCAGGGGGCCGGGCCCCCTGTCCTCCACGTGTCTCCAACATGGTTTAGGGAAGAGCTGCCTCAGGGTCAGGTGTGATGCAGAACCACGTCTCTCGGGACGCCCTTGGCCAGGTCCCTCAACATTCCTGGGCCTCAGTTTCCTCATCTATTCTCTAAAGTCCCCTCAAAGCCCAAACTTTGGTTTTGGGCATATCTCTTCTGGGACACGTCTCAATTTCCGTTTTGCCTCTAAAAGGTACCTGCGCATTTATGAAAAAGCCAGCCATTTCTGTAAGACAACACTACAATGAAATAAGCAACCCAAAGTGAGTTCAGGTGAGACTCTTCCTACCTGTGACCCAAATGAGGCTGGAAGGGTGTTAAGAAACAGCTTTCCCCACGCTGTGCCCTGGGGTTCTGGCCAGCCCGCCCTGCAGTAAGGAGCCTCGGGGAAGGAGGGTGGGTGACTATGCAGACGCAACTCCCAGCCCACCCCTGAGCCTGCAGGGCTCCTGATGACTTGAGGGATGGGGAAGCCACCAGTTCACCTGCAACACTTGGTCTTCCATTTCCAGGCCCCAGGCCCCTGGATTCTTCACCAACCTTGGGCTTCCAGGACAGGGACCTGGGGACTGACCCAGGAGGCTGGCAGGGCCCCAGCCCAGGCCTTCTCTCTAGCCAAGCGGCAGGGCCAGGATTCACAGCAGCCTCTGCAGGAAGAGCAGAGCACTGGGCTGTGGATATGCATCGCTTGGCCAGAGCCATCTGACATGGGGACATTTGGACACGGCCTAAAAAAAAACGGACCTTTCAACTTTAATAACGGTGAAACGAGATGTGAGATGAACACACTTGGCCTGTCAGGGAGCCCAGCTCAGGTCAAATGGCCAGCTGGGGCATGTGTGACACGAGCGGACTGATTATCTGGAGGCCTCTGCGGCTCCAGCATGATGCCTCTGGCTCTTTCAGGAGTGGAGGCCGGGAGAGCAAGTGGAGGGGGCCTCGATCTGCAGGCCCCATCTCCAGTGAGGCTTCTCCAGGAACGTGCTGGGGGTGCCCTGTAGGCCGTGGGAGACTCCGTGGTCCCTGCCCAGCCCACTCTCCTGTTTCCCACCAGGCCCACTGGGCAGTAAGGAACATGGGTACAGCCTGGGCCTGTGCAGAGACCACAGACCGTGTGGAGCCACCAGCCTGAGTCCAGAGGAACCCCTTCCCGACCATCACCCCACCTCTACCTCCTCTGGCACTGCCCAGGGGGCCAGGCTGGCCCGGGGTCTCCAAACACACTTCTCTCCAGGGCGACTGGGACCTGCATCCTGTCTTCTCTTCTGCTTTTCCTGCTGGGAGCAAACACTGGGTCACGCTTGGACTGAGAAGTGAGGCAGCCTGGGGTAGCAGGCAGCAATTCCAGCTTTGTTGACAGCACAATCTCTAAGCTCTCCCAGGTAGAAGAATCTCACTTTTGACATTGTTTTTATTTATTGACAAATTTTTAAAATATATACAAGTACATGTAGAGTAAGTGTCTGACATTAAGCTTTTTGATTGCCAAGGGATCCATTTCAAAAGATATGCATCCTGGATAAACATCTTGCCAGCTGTATGACATGGCTACTCGCACATAGCACAACCAGATAAGGAACCAGGCCGCTCCCACCCAGGAAGGTCCCTCACTCAGAAAGCCCTGGGTGACCTAGATAACTGACCGCTTCAGTGACCACCCCCCCACTTCTCCCTTCATGCACCCTAGTTCCCACTCCTGTGCTTTAAATTGCTCATTAAAGAGAGACCCTGCCAAAGCCTAGACATCCCACTCTCTACCCTAATCAAGACAGAGCCCTGGGTACACACATGCTCTTTCTCTCTCTGCCTGCGACCTCGCTGTGTGGCCCTCAGTGTGCCATGCACCCTCCAGGACCTGTGAGTAAGAAATTCTGTTCCTCCAAGTCCCCTGAGGGTTTTTGTGGAAGTGTGTCCTACAATCATAGTAAGAACCACAAGGGTCAGACCAACCAGAACACGGGCCCCAGTGGGAGAGTGTCTGTGGGCTCCTTACAAGTGACACAGGCCGGGGTGAGAGCCTCAGGCATTCCCAGCTGAGAGCATCACTACTGACAAGCTGGGACTCACACAACAATATATATGTATACACATTACATGTACACTATTAACCATATATAATGTGCACATATTATATATATAACGTAAACATATTACGTTTACTTCAGGCTTTCTAATTAAACACATTTGTTGAACACTCCTGCTGCCCCGTGTGCCGCAACAGTCCCACCTTCTCTCTCAGACACAGCTCATCTTACGAGGAGCTCAAGCATGACCAAAGTAGAGAACTTTCTGGCAAAAGTCAGACAAAGAGACAGTGGGACTCAGAGAACCCAGTCTCGGGGCTTGTGGTCCTCCCGGGGGACACACTCCCTCTCAGGAGACCCCAGGCTCACCTGCACTGAGACCGCCAGGGTCCCCAGGCTCTGCTCTCCTTGGAACTTCACCAGGGCTGCAGTCAGTGTGGGGGCCGCTAGGGCGCGGGGATGGAGGGCCAGGACCCTTGCAGCTGGGAAGGCGGCCCCTCTCTGGCATCACAAACAAAGCTGGCGTCAGGACAGTGGCAGCAACCTGGATGTGGCTCCCTGCCCTCTTCTCTCCCCCATGAGCTCACCCTGCAGGAGCGGCCGCCAGAGCCCAGGCTCCAGCCTCGGGTATTCTCCCTCTGAGCTGCTGAAGCTCGAGCTGGAGCTGGAGCCGGGGCTGGGGCTGGGGCTAGGGCCAGGGCTGGGGCCAGCCAAGCAGGCGAAGCGCAGGGGCCTCCCAGGCAAGATCCCCTTCAGAGAGTTCTCCAGGCAGTGGAGCGGGGAGGGCTTGGTGGCCGCTCCTGGGCAGACGACAACAAAAGAACCTTCCAGTCCACTGCCCGATGACAGGCAGGAGGACCCTCTACCTTAAAGAACAGAGCACGCAGAGCTGCTCCCCTTCCAGCTCAGCCACCGGCTCCGCACAAGCTCTAGTGGACCCTGAACAGCTCTCTCTCTGGCCATGGAGGTGGAAGGAAGTGAAGCCAGAGCCTGGTCAGGCCCCCAGGCGCTCTGGAATGTCAGCCGGGGAACTTTCCTAAAGCCTCAAGTCCCTGGAAGCTACTAGTATTCTGGTTCCAGCCAGGCCCTGGGTCCGACAAGCCAGGCAGCCCCTCCTAGTTGCACTCACTCAGGACCAGCAGTCCAGAGATTCAGTCGTGTCCACAGCAGGCCCCCAAAAGCCCGTTCTTGCTGGTGAGAATATTAGAAATGCCATATTTATTCAAATAAGTCAGACCCTACCAGCCCACTTCAGCAGGTCTAGGAAGGAATTCTGTTGTAAGTTCCACCAAGCGCTGCAGCAGAGGGAGAGCCGCCTTCACCCCCAGGCCACTACTGCAATGAAGGAAATAACCAGTCTTCTCCCAGGGAAACCCAATGACCAGACAAAAACAGTCTTCTTCTCCACCTCTTCAGCACTGCGGAGCACACCTCACAGTGCTCCAGCCAGCGGTCTTTGGGGAATGCACACACACTCCCGCAGGCAGCTAGCACCGTGCAGCACCCCGCGCATGCGCTCCAGCACGCAGTGAGATAGAGAAGGGACTGAGAGAGAGAGGGGGGAGAGGATATCTATTTCCTCATCAAAGATTTCATTTGGAGGGAAAACATGCCAGTAAACACTGGGGCAGACGTCAGCTCACCATCTTGGAGCCACCTCCCCGGTCCTGGCCTGGTGTCTCCGTGGTCTTTGGGCCCTCGCTGACAGCAGGCGGGGATGCTACTAGAGGCGAGCACATGTGGGCTGGCCAGCCGGACACTCCTGGTGGGCGCTCCCCCACCATGCTGTCCCAGACGGGCTGGCTCACAGGCCTCGCCCCTCAGCCCTGTTTTAACGAGACGCCAAGAGGCCTGTCAGCCCTGTGTCGGCACCGAGGCTAGGAAGTTACGGGACAGAGGACAATTTCTCAGGCACACAAGCTACAGCTGTGGACACACGCCAACTCGCAGATGTGCCCGGGAGCAGCCCAAGTCCTCCGGGATCTCTTTATTCCCAGACCCAGCTACCTGGACTCCTGGGAGCCCCACAGCTCAGCGACTGTGCCGGATGCCGAGGCACGTGGGGCTGACATAGCCAGGATCAAAACACCCTGCTGCCAGGGCCCCGGCTCAGGCTGGACTCGGAGCAGATGGGGGGCTACGTGTCCTGCCCTGACTGCCCCACCACTCAGACGCTGGCAGCACTAGCTGGCTTTCTGGCCTCACACAAGCCTCTGCCCACGCCATTTCCGAGTGTCTCCTCAGCTTAGGGGTGGACGTGGGCCCAGGGCTGCTGGGAGAGGCAGTGCCGGGGGCAGCAGCATGGGACCCGCCTTTCCCTGCTCCCAGACACCTGGCAGCCGTGCTTTACCTCCCGTGTCTGCCGTCCAGTTCTTGGGCTCTGCTCTCCGTGGCCCCCTGTCCCCTGCCGAGGACCAGGACCAGACAGGCTGAGGCCCGGGCACAGGTATCTCTCTGAGGCAGTTCTCCAGGCCCTGGAGCGGGGAGCTTCCCACGGGGCTTCCTGTGAAAACTCAACATTCACCATCTTGGTCATCAGAGCTCGGTCTCTGTGAACCCCAGAGCCTTGCCTGTGCCCTGTGTCCCGGGCAGCTGGGGCCCTGGGAGGACGCACAGAGCACTAGAACTGTCGGGCCAGCTCAGGGCACCTGACCCGAGACCTAGCCCCAAACATGTGTCGGTCCTGGCTCTGGGCAGCCCTGCTCGGGCTGGCCTGGAAGAAGCCAACCTGTCTCGGCCACCTACACAGAAGCCTGGTCAATGAGCTGTGATGAGGGGGCTCGGCCACAGGCCTGGGTCTGGGCGCCCTCAGGCCACCCTACTCCACCCTGAGAGGGATGCCACCACCCGGCCTCAGCCACAGGACGGCCCTGAGGATCGGAGGCTTCCTTCACCACTCAGAGAGGAAACATTACAGGCGCCCTCACCTCCAGGTGTGATGTAGCAGCTCAAGAAGGCCAACACTAATGCAGTTTCAACTTGGGAAAAAACCAAATAAATTGCAAAAATCATATTTCTAGTGACAGCTGTGGAACCAACAGGAACTAGATGAACCTAAATTCTAGAAAAGGAAAGGCTCTTCTTATGTGAGTTGACATCTCTGGCCATGTTCTTTCCTGAAGGTGTTTGCAGACAGGCCAGGCAGACCGTGAGAAAAGAGAAGCCATCAGAGCTCCAGGCTGTCCTGTGGGGCTGGAATGGCAATGCATCAGCCAGAGGGACTCCAAATGCAGTTCTCCCCACAGGATATTTGCTGAGTTGTAGGGCAACAGAGGGAGCTGGGCTGCATGCTTCTAAACATCAGCGTGAAACCTCCTCAGTTTGGGTTGCTTAGCAAACACAGTCCATCAGTGGAGGATGCACAAGAAAGACATGTGCTCCCTACTATGGAACACCATGCAGCTGACAGAGAGAAGGGAGTGGTGCCAGCATCCAAGAAATGTAAGACAAAACACAGGAGGCCGTCAAAGGCGAACATGAAGACCAATAGCAGGGGGCAAGGCCGTGTGCAGAATGCTACTGAGTGTGAGCGCACGAGAAGCCTGGCCACGCAGGGAACATCTTTGAAAGGTGAAAGACTCACAGCAGTGGTGACTCAGGGAGGACATGGGTGCTGGGGGGCAGAGGAGGGAGGCAGATGTCACTTTCCTATATGACCTTTCGTAGCCTTTGAATAAGACCATGTGATTATGTTACCTGTTTAAAACTTAAAAGAAAAGTCAGCTGTGTTTTGGGAGGAAAAAGCCCCCACATGCAAGTGGCTGACCCGTGGAACAGGGCAGGAATCCAGGCCACACGGGACACCAGAAGGCCCCAGTCCTGCCCTACTGGTCCCAGCTGACCCAGAGCAGAATCCTGGGTGAGCTCTAGGTCTTTCTATTGACAGCAGACATGGCCAGGACACAGAGGAGAGCACAGGGACCAGGGGGTCTGCGGACAAGGAAGACCAAGAGCACTCGGCTTATTCAGGTGGGGAGAAAAGGTTGAGAGGGGACCCTGGAAAGTCTTGCAAGATTCCAAAGAGATGACAGCTCACCATGGATGCTTCTACGTGGAGGGACCTAGGGGAGACGCGGGTCACCAAATACACTCTATAAGGTGGTTTTATAGGAACCTCACAACGTTTTTTCCTAACTCGGAGGTCAGTCTGATGTTATAGGCACTTACCTCTTTGTGGCTGGGAGAAGGAAGAATTTGACACCAAAGGAGACCCCTTTCTGTTTTTCAAGAGACACTGAGACACTGACCTGCCCCTTCTGAGCCAAGCTGCTAAAACAGACCCCCCACTGAAACAAGTCTCAGGTCTGCCTCTGCCCTGGCACCCCCCAGCCCTGCTCCTGGCACTGAGCACGACGGCCTGACTTGGTCGGGTCGGACACAATGATGGACGGGAGGGCCTCCTATCCTTTCCCAGGATCAACTCCCTGCCTCAGGCCGGCCAGCTCACCTTTTCCAGGCGGACGTCCCTGGCTGCCCTCAGGGCTCTGGAAATCCAGGTCCTCATCGGTGCTGCTGGACGAGGAGAAGCTGGTAGGGGTGCCATGGGAGCCTGAGGGGAGGGCAGGACTGTCTCTCACACAATCCTGCAGGCCCAGAGCCAGAAGAGGCCCCACGGTCACCTCTGTGGGAAACAGCAGAGCAAAGCCACTGAAGAAGAGGTCCTCCGGGCCCTGGGCTGTGGACGGGTGCCCAGACCTGCCCCAAAGCATCTCCCACTGGGGTCTCCCCTTAGGTTAGGCACTCATGGTGCTGATTAAAATACCGTAGCATGTTAACCCAAGTAAAGCCAACCACAGTCTCGGTGGCCTAGAGGGTAAGTAAGAGCTCTCAGAGAAGGCAGGAGCAGGGACAGTTTAACCAGTTTCCACCAAATTCAGGAGCTGTTTGGGGGCAGGCATGTAAGAGGGGGCTGGGGGCAGAAGGGCAGGTGCCTCAGGAGGCCCAGGATGAGGCGGGGAGGTACCCAACGGTGTCCTCAGCATCCCTTCCATGTTGTGTCCAGGGACAAATGCCACCCTCAGCCCGAGGCACAATCTACCTTTGCTGTGTAATCCAAGGGGCTGCAGCTTGGGCCTCTGAGACCCGGGGTCTCCTGGCTGGGGGCTCCGGGACCAAGAGGTAGCCGGCGGCTGGGGAGGTAACGACCCGCTCAGGGGAACGCCCTTCAGACAGGCCTCCAGGGCTTCCAGGGCTGGGCTTGAGGCACTGCCGGCTGGGACAGGGGAGATGGCCTATCACCACCTCTGTCTCGCACATGCCTCTGGCCTGGCCCCAGGCTGGCTGCCCCGGCCTGCCTTCTGCAGGGATGGCGAGTCCTATACCAGGGGTGGGGGCAAGCAGGACACTTCTGTGGGGGACTTTGATCTGCTCTCTGCTCCTTCGGGGGAGTGACACAAGCCGTACCCCGGGGCCCCAGGGGCAAGGTGGGGAGATGCACATGTATGTAGTGGCCAGCTCCCTAACAGTCAGGAATCTCTGCAAATTGAAGGTCCTTACAACGGAAGGCCCCCTGGGCAAGGGCCTGGATTAGGAGGACATGAATTAAGAGAGGGGATTAACTGCTTGAGAAGGACAGCCAGGTGGACGGCCTCCTTGCCCGAGACAGGCAGGCACCCCCTCCCCTGGGGGCTGAGAATCTCACCCAGGAGGACTCAAGCAGACGACCCCAGGCCTCACCTTGAGCCGCAGGGCGCCAGCTGGGCACTCGGAGCCCTCTGATGTCTCCATCGCCCCCTGGGCTACCAGTGGCAGCAGGGCTGTGTGTCCGCTTGCTGAGCTGACAGGATGCAGGCACTGGGGGGCCCTGGGCCCAGTCGTCCTCCACCTTCACCACAGAGAGCACGCTGCCCGCTCCAGGACCAGGGCTGGGAGGAGGCTTCTGGAAGGGTCTGGGCCCTGTGAGAAGTCCCCCATGAGGCCTTCATAGGGTCAGGACGGGGCTTCCAAGGTCCCTGGCCCCCACAGCAGTCTCTGGCCCTGAGGTAGTCACCACGCAGTCACCAGCAGATGAATCAACTCACACTCCCGGTCTTGCCCCAGGCCCCTCTGGGGAGCCTCCAGAGGTTTCTGCTGAGGGATGCCAAGTCAGCCCTCCTCAGGCAGCACCAAATCAGGCTCTTTCCTCAAGGTCAGCACGCTCGCCTCAATTCAACTTTCTCAATGTTCTGAGAAGCTAAGGAGCACTGGAGAGCTACAGCATGTGGAAATGCTACCCCAGCCAACATGAATGTGTTGAGAAACCCCACATCAAAATCATGCCCCGAATGTCTACTGAGCCGAGCTATGTCTTTTATTCTTGGTCTCTCTCCCTCCTGACCATCCCTTCCTTCTGGAACTCTCAGCTCCTACTATAAGAGCCAATCTGGAAAATTATCACGTACTGACGAAGCACCTCCCACATGCCTACCTCCATTTACATTGACGATCCCCAAGATGTGGCTACTCTAACTGACATACCAACATGTGGCCTGAGTATCTCACTGTGGAGGGTCACATGCAGCGCTGCTCGGAGCGGGGAAAGGAAACGGATGACTTCTGGGGACCCTCCCAGCCCAGCCAGCGGCCTTTACCTCCAGAACTCCCTTTCTGGGCCCCTGGGTCCTCCTGCAGCTGAGGGTCCCCGACTCCTGAGGGGCTGGGATGCCTGAGCTGGGCCTCTGGGATCTCCTTCAGACACTTCAGCAGACCCTGGAGAGGACAATCTCCGGAAGCTGCCTCTGTCTTCACTATAGTAAAAAGGAACACATTTTCACCCTGAGCCTGGTGTCCTCAGTCTTCGTGACAAACAACAACAAGTGGATAATCCAGGTGAGCAGTTAAAAGGGCTCAGGGCCAGAAATCTGGAGAAGTGGGTCTCCTTGTAGCTCATCTAGCCTTGCAGACGCCACTGTCTTCTTAGTGCTCGGTTTAACAATGCCTGTTGACATACCTCCCAGAATGGGAAAGACAAAGGCAGGGGACATGAGAACGTGCACGATAAAGGCAGCATGCATGGTGTTCTCCGGGTACAAGGAAGGAAGGGGGCTCCCAGGTCGCTCCTGCACAGTTCTCTGGGCCCTGAACAGAACTTCCATTTGAGGAGGACCAAGCTTTTCACAAACACACGTACACACAAGTACATCATTGTACCTAAGACTCACAACAGCCCTCTAAGGCGAGAACCACCATCCCTTTCTACAGACAGGGAAACCGAGGCTCAAAGGCTCCAGGAGCCTTTCTCAGTCTGCCCAGCTAACAGGCGCTGGACTCTAGCCAGGGCCGGCGCTCCTGCCCCCAACACACCGCCCAAACCTCCAAGTCCACGCTAAGCATCCCGCTTAACATCAAGTGACACTTGCTCAGCATCTCCTCCCCAGAGGTCCCACATTAGGACGAGTAAAGAACACAAAAGAATCCAGGGCAAAGTCTGTTTTTGAGTTTTCTTCTTCTAGCTGACCAATTGCTGTTCTCCTAAGAAAGCCACCTGGCTCCAGAAACAAGACACTGATGACACTGGAGCAGCCAAGCTGGGAATGATCCTTCAGGAAGACATTATATTTATAGAGAAATATCTATAGAAGGGCACTCCAAGCTTTTCAGGGGCTTCAGAAACCTTGGCCTGAGGAGACAGGCTCCCAGGGACTCACCTCCCCAGAGCAGGCTCCTAGGCCCCAGCTCTGCCCTGGTTAGCTGTGATGCGCCCAGGCCAGGGACAGGAGGCAGTAAGCTCGGGGACACCTCAGGATGCTGGGGCCCAGGCACAAGGATGTCCTTCAGGCAGTTGATGAGGCCTTGCAAGGGGCTGTTCCCAGGAGAGACTCCTGTGGCACCTGCAAGATCAGCCAAGGTCAGTGCAACCCTGATGGCGGCAGCCCTGGGACCTTCAGAGCATCTGAGATTTCCCACTGTGAGAACAGGGATGACGCCTGCCTTGTACGGTTGTCCAGGAGGCCCAGATGGGAGAGCCACATGACACCCTCCCATGAAGTGCACACACCTCCATTTCCTGCCTCCCTCAGCTCTAGGGCAGGCCCCACTCTCAAGAAAGCCAGCCACTCACCTGTCCCTGTGGTCGCTGTCTCCTGTTTTCTGTGGCTCTTCTTCCTGCCAGGGCTACAGGTGGGAGGGCTGGGCTCCCCGCCAGGGGGTCCTAGACCTTCCTCCTCTTCTGGCCTCCGTTTGTCAGCAGTTTCTGTTGCAGGAGAGACAGAAGGCCCTTCTAGCCCCATCTCCTGACCCTGGGGAACTGCCCCAGATCTGGTCCCCATAGAGGACAGATCTCTCCAGCTCCCCGAATCCCTGGGGGGCAGCCAAGTTCCAGGGAACTGAACTTGTGGCAGAGCCAGCTCCTACAGGGCTTGTTCCAGGAGTCTAGCCTGGGGAAGGCGGGGATCCTTTCCCTGTTCCTTCTGGTGTAACTGTAAATACCAAGACTGTTCACTCTCAGTGAACCACCCCCCAACTCCAGCCTCTGACTCTGGCTCAGCAGCCTCAACACACAGGCCCCAATCCTGCACTCATGCTTCTCAAATCTGGGCACATGGATCCCCAGAGCAAATCTGCCAGAGACACCTGAAACCACGGGCTAAACGGGGTATGTTTTTCAGGAGTGCCAATTTTATTCCCTATTATTTAAAGTATTTTTAATAAAAACAGATATTCAAACAAATGCAAAATTTTTCAAAATAAAATGACACCCCAGAGAAATTCTAATGGGCACCCTTGCCCTCCTCTGCTCTTAGGTTTGCCCTGATGAAAAGGTCTGAGAATCAGATCATGTGTACACAGGTGTGTTACCTGCTGATGGGCCTGCATCTTAGAAGCTGCCCTTGGCTTACTGTGTGCAAGCACACAGTACTCCTCGAGCAGGGCCGGGTGAGAGGCCGCCCAGGACCCAGCATCATGCCTCCTCTTTGGTCCACAGATGGAGGCCGAGCACGTCCTGCTCCAGGGGAGTTTGTCCCCATTTAGCAACGAGGGAAACCGAGCCTCAGAGAAAATGCAGAGGGCACAGGGGCCCCCGACTCCAGGCTCGAAGCCCTGCCCCCACTGGCTCACACTCACTGAGGGGGAGAGGGCTTCCCTGCCCCCTGGCTCTGGACGGGCCACTGGATGATGAGCTGCTGCTGGGCGTGCTGGCCAGGCTGGGCCGGCTGAAGGGCGTGTCCAGACGGCAGCCGAGCAGGCCTCGGAGAGGGCAGGTCTCCACAGCCATGGCTGCTGTCGGAGAGGAGGGAGAGGACACTCAAAGCTAGAAGGTAAGCCCAACAACGGGTAAAATGCCCCAACACTGTCCATCCGGGCCCTTCCTTGCCACGTTCCACTAACAATAACCAGGACGTCAGTGACCGCTGTGCTGTCACCTGGGCTCTGAAACGTAGATTCACAGCCACGGTCTTGTTCTCATAAGATCCCCCCCACTTTCTGTTTCATTTACCATCAACTGACCAGACTCAAGGGAACCCTAAGGGCTGGGGCTGGGGGTAAGACTTCTCACGAGGTGAGGCCTGAGCTGAGAGCGACGAGTGAGTGAGCAAAGCCCAGGAAAGGAGGGAGAGGCTGGTGAGGAGGGAAGAGCACCGGCCACGAGGGGCACCTGAGTCCCCACTGGCCACCCAGACAAGGCACCGCTTCCTCTTCGTCATCTACAGAACAGGGACTGGCCTCAGCTGCCACGTAGGGCACGATGTGAGGGGGGCCACAAGGGTGTGGCTGAAGCCGTATAGAAACCACTATAAGAAAAGTCAGAAGCTGCTGTCTCACCAACCATCCACATGCTCTCAGAGGGCAGGTGCACTACTGGGCGGTCATGACTCCGCCCAGGGTCTGGCGGGGCTGGGCAGGCACCCGGGGCACGGCGCTGCCCACAGCCTGAACTGCATCAGAGAGGCTGCCCCGCTGTCCGACTTACCCTCGGGGCTGGCCCGTTCCCCATCCAGGCTGGTGCCCCCGCTCTCGGGGCTGACTTCCCCGAACAGGAACTCTGGGATTTCCTTCACCAGCTGCACCAGGGCGGTGAGGTGCAGGCTGTGCTGGGGCCCTCCTCCTGCCGGAGAGGCCACAGTGAACCCTCACGCCCTACGTCAGTCAGTCAGCATGCACACTCTGGGCGCGTCTCCACACCAGTATCTCCTGGAATCCTCCAACCACGTGAGGAGCAGCAAAGGACAGACCCACGTCCATGAGATAAAAGGGACCCGGGCTCAGGCCAGGTGACCTGCCCATGGCACCTGTTACTCGTTACCTATTCCTCCTCTGAGGGGAATGCCAAGGAGGGCTGCCTCCCCATGCCCTTCCACCATCTGGGCCCTCTGCCTCTCCTGGCACCCCTAACCTCCCAGCCTCACATCCATCACATGAAGTCCCTGATGTTGGCCCTGTGGCAGGACCTTCAGGAGCTGCAGGCTGGCTCTGCACAGGAGGTGGCAGAAAGGGGGCCTGAGGAGGGGATGGTTTCCAAGGGTGACCCCAGCTTTCTTCTGAGCCCGTCACGCAACAGGCAACAGTGTACCAGGCTCCCACCCCTGAGGGCTGAGGGGTGAAAGGTGAAGGAGTGGTTGAGGTGGGGAGGGTGGCAGGTGGGGAGGGCTGAGGTCCCAGTGTCCCCTGAGGAGTGAAGCCAGGGGCTGAGGATCACAAGGGTGGAAGGGACAAGAGTGAGTCCATCCGGGCCCAGGCTGCCCTGGGGCACCAGGACACCCAAAGTGGTCTGGCCCTCATCTGCCAAGATTACTCACCCGGGGGGCCTTCCCCAGGAGGCTCCTGCCCCTCCTCAGCACTGCTCCCGCCCCCCAGGGCTCCT
Organism: Diceros bicornis minor; assembly: GCF_020826845.1. NCBI lineage: Eukaryota > Metazoa > Chordata > Mammalia > Perissodactyla > Rhinocerotidae > Diceros > Diceros bicornis. Next base: position 95,681,755 of record NC_080742.1, on the reverse strand, counting down.
CCAGGCTCCGTGGGGGACAGGAAGGCAGAGAGGGGGAGCAGCTCAGCTGTCCCTGGGAAAGAAAGACAGTCATCCGGGGAACAGAAGCTGGCCTCTGCCTTCCTCCACGCAACCATGCACTGCACATCCATGCACCTGCTTACATGTGTGTTCGTGCAACCACTTAAACCCCAAGACCCGCAGGGTGTCAGGACCCTGGAGACCACCACCCAGTGTTTCGCCAGCTTTTTAGTGCCCCCACCAAAATGTACCCAGAACGCTAGTACAGTCCATGGAAACAACAGTGACATAAAAGATAAGCCAGACCCCCAGCTCAGCCCGAGGCTCTCGGATCGCCACCTCAAATGGTGTTCATTTTGTAGGTAAAGACTAAGGCCCGGCGGGTCCCAGGGTCACATGGTAACTCAGGACCCGCCTGGTGCTGGATCCTGCCTGAGGATCTACTTTTCAGCCTGAGCTCCTGCCACATCTGCTGCTGCCTCCCCAGAAAGGCCCCAGGGACAGCCACCTCCTTACCCAGGGAGACCAGCGTCTCATAGTTCTCCCGCATCACGTCCTGGTACAGCGCCCTCTGCCCCTCCCCCAGGAGCCGCCACTCCTCCTCGGAGAACCGCACGGCCAGGTCCTGGAAGGCGATGGACACCTGTGGGCACAACCTCAGGGGAGTTGGCTAGTTCCATCCCAGCGAGGCTAGCCGAGCTGTCAACTTGGCGACCCAGCCCATGTCTCCAGGTGTACACCTGGGAGCGAGGAGCAGGGAGAGCGTGGGGTAGGGGCTGACACACAGGAGTAGGCAAAGGAGCAACGGGAATCTGCCCAAGAGACAGTGATGGGGGTGGGAGTGTGTCCCCAAAAGGATAAGCTGAAGTCCTCACCACAGTACCTGTGAATGTGACCTTATTTGGAAATAGGGTCACTGCAGATGTAACTAGTTAAAATAAGGTCATACTGGGGTAGGGTGGGCCCTTACCCCAGTATGACTGGTGTCCTTAAAAGAGAGACACAGACACACAGGGAGGAGAAGGCCCATGATGATGAAGACAGAGATAGGAGTGATGCTGCCACAAGCCAAGGAATGCCTGGGGCCACCAGAAGCTGGCAAAGACAAGGAAGGATCCTCCCCTAGAGCCTTCAGAGGGAACATGGCCTTGCCAACACCTTGATTTTGGACTTCTCCCGTCCCACAGTGTGAGAGAATAAATTTGTTGTTTAAGCCCCCTGGTTTGTGGTCCTTTGTTACGGCAGCCCAGGGACGCTAATACAGACAGTTTCATACCCTGCGGTCTGGGCCCAAGAAAAGGTCAGCCCCAGGACGGGAACCCCAGCCAGCGCTAAATTCACCACATTAGAGATTCACGGAAGTTAACAAGCAAATGTCCCTTTGAATGTGCAAGGACCTGGGATCCTAGTACTATGGCATTAAAAAAAGTTTACAAATAAAATGCATAGTAATTATGACAAAAAAAAAAACATTCCATACTTTTTAGTGGGGATGATCCAACAGTCAGGAACCACGCAAACAAAACGCTATGTTCCTCCTCCCAGCCCCACCCTAAGGACGAGAGAGAAGGAAAACCTCAGCCTTGCAAGTTCAGAGGAGGTGGAGTCTCCCTCAGTAGGACAGACAGATGGCGGTGCAGGTGGTGAAGGAGGAAGCCAGCAGCCTACGCGCCCTGTGCCACTTTCACAGCCTTGACCTGCATCCCATCCTCTGGCCACTCCTCTTCTTCAGACTCTCTGGCCCAGCAGACCGTCTCTGGTTCCCAGCTGCTCCAGTGGACTGAGGCCTGAGCTGGGCTGCGCCTGCCCTTACTTTCCAGGTCTCACGTGACCTCCACAGCCCCGACCAGCCATGATGATCTCCACCGCCGTGACCCACAGCCTTTATCACCAAGCCCACGCGGCACACCTCCACGGAGTCCTTGCAGCACACGAGCACTGGGCTCCACAGACGATGACGCTGAAGCCCGTCCAGGCCACAGTCCAGTCCTCCCCATCTCGCCCCATGCCCCTCCCTGACCTTTTACCCTTCGCCCCTCTGGGGGGAGGCTGGTACACCACTGTCCTTTTCACTGAGAAGGGCTCGGAAGAAACCTGAGGTCACGCTTGGAGAGCATCCCCTGCTACCCTACAGCTTTTTAAGATAAAAGAGACGTTTCTGTCCTAATTTCTTTAAGAATAGTCACTAAGTGGGCTTTAAAATAGCCATAGACCCTAGAAGATGACCAGTATTTGACAGGCATGAATTTTTAAATTATGGCAAAAATTAACTTTGTGCAAATTAAGCAAACAGAATGTAAATTATGGGAAGGTCCTTCTGGTTTAGAAACAAATGCTAAACTTTTTCTTTGTAAGAAAAAATTATTAAATAAAATGAAGACACTTCTAATAAAGCAAAGAAGATAATCTACTGCGTTGTTTCATCAACTCAAGTCAGTGACTTTAAAAACTGTCACTGCTACTAACTCGCGGCCTTGTCACTGACGGCATCTACTCCCCACTCTGTCTGTCACCCTCTGACAGCTGGCACCATGCAGTCACACACACCGACGTCCTGCTCTCCTTCTGAACCGGTGGGGACCTCATCGACACACCCGGCTGGAGGCACCTCCCCACTGACCACCCGCCTTTGGTCCAGAGGTCTGGAGGCCTGCAGGCGGACAGACAGCTCGGCCTTTGCCTGCTCAGCTCACTGTGTGCTCCCGACCACCCGAGGGCCCGTTCTCGACACCCTCCAACACATCTCTCCAACAGCCATTTCCATTTCCTCCCGGCCTTTTGGACAGATAAAAGGCAGCCAGCACGAGGGTCTGTACAGAAGAGCTAGCAGAGCAGGCCTTAGACTGCTGCCCCTGGAAGGGCCTGGCCGCAAGGCTGGCACCAGGCTGGCGTCGGGGAACTTGGATTTCAGGAGGGCTTCCACAGTTCCCTAACTGATGAGCGTGGTTACTGGGCCCAGACTGTCTGCACAGTGTGCTTTATGCTGAATGTCGATTTCCTTCTGAGACTTGGGGATTTTGGTCCATGCCAGGTGGCCTACGTGACCAGCCCCCAGTGGAAACCCTGGGCACTGACTAGTGGGCTTCCCCAGCAGACAACATCTCACATCTGTTGTCACAACTGCTGCTGGAAGAACTGAGCACGGCCCATGTGACTCCACTGGGAGAGGCCTCTGGAAGCTCGCTCCTGGTTCCTCCGGACTTGGCCCACGTGCCTGCTCCCTCTGCTCAGTTTGCTTTCTGTCCTCTCGCTGTAACGAATCACCACTGTGAACACAACTACATGCCGAGTCCTGGGAGTCCTCCTAGCAAATCACTGACCCTAGGGTGGTCTTGCGGACCCCGACACAGGGTCCATCACACTTCCTGACAAGACATGAGCACTGTGCCCCACCTGGCTCCTCTGGCAGGGCAGCCTTACCGCCCAGCCTTGCTCTAGCTTTGCAACCTCATCCCCCACCGTGTCCGGCTGGCCATTCCCTTTCCCCCACAGTGTCCACAGCCCACCTGCCTTGCTCCGTCCTCTGGTCCTCCCTGCTCCTCCCCGCTACACCCTCTTCCTTCTCTCCCTTCCAGAGTCCTAACCCCAGCAAGGCTCGGGAACCCCAGAGCTGGTGCAGCAGGGAGACACTTCGGTCCGGGAGTCCCCATCTGCACTGCAGACCCGGGAACCTCAGGCTTGTCCCAGCAGGCCCAGGGTCTGAATGCACATAAACATTGTTTGTGGGCTGAACACCCACATTTTGCTTGCACACTTTGATGGCTGTGTTTAGACATATATAGATGCTGTTGTGATGAATACATGCGTGTCCTTTAAAGGTAATATTGAATTTACCTTAAAACACAAGGAAAGACTACAATCTAATATACTATGTATACAACTATGTGGGGCTCAGAGAAGTTTTCAACATTAAGAAAGGGGATAACAGAGTCAAAAAGGTTGAAACCCCCTATTAATAGTCCCACTCTCTCCCTGCTGCAGCTGAGGAGAAGTGGGAGGGAGCAGGAAAGGTCGATACAATTACCTCACTGTCTTTTCCTATAGCTGCACAAATATTTACTAACTCTCACTATGGCCAATACACTAGGGAAAACAAAATAAGGTGTCCCCAGAACCAAGAAATGAGTCACACCAAGCCCCATGGGACAGATTAGCCACCTGAGGGAGAGGGCCGAGTGATGGGGCAGAGTTTGGACTGTCCAGGTCCTCAAGTATGTGTGTTGAGGGCAGTCTGAGAGGCTGGAGCAGGCAGCTTACTTTACCCCCACATGTGACAGGGACTCTGCTGGACGCTGAGTGAGATGTGTCACACAGGCTCTGTTCTCAAGGGCCCAAACATTGCAGTTCACAGAGACGTGATCCTTACATGTTTTAGAGCATTTCAGATCTCTCGTTTGATTAACAAAATGGCCCCACACAGGCAGCTGGTCAGACCCTGTTACCCCCACTCGTGGACAAAGGTTCTGAAGCACGGAGGGGTGAAGCAGTGTGCCGAGTCGGCAGACAGCCACGGTGCCAAGTCTAGGGCTCGGGCCTTTGGACTGAGATTTTGATGCCCTTTCTGCTGTGCTTGACTGTGACTATAACCAATGACAAGATCAGTAAACCTTAAGAAACCAAGCATCAAGCATCCAATTTTTAATAGTTATTATTACCCAGTAAAGTTTGTAGGGATAGACCATGGGGATATCTGTATCAACCATCACCATTCCCAGGAACCTCTTAATAAAAGCTAACATTTAACAGATTTTTTTTAAGGAGGTGATGGGGATGGGGAAGCATCCCGAGTACAAAGAGATGCTCCTGTAGCCGTTGCTAAAGGCCAGAGTCCAAATGGCACAGCCCGGATGGAGCAGGGAATGGGGAGTGAGGACTCAGCAGAGCCAGGCGGTAGTTCTGCTGGAGAGCTCGCTCAAGTCAGCAGACAGGTTCTTTGTTTAGCAAACTGGGTGAGAAATATTCTGTATCCTCAGCTTCTCCCATGAGAAGCTATTTACAACATAACCACTGAAAAAACAAACGGACTTTGAGGTTCCAAGGATATTCTTCCCAGTTTTCTTTTAATTAGGGCTGATTCCCCCCCTCATCCTAGATCTACTAAATCACGATTAAGTTTAGTGCTTTCAGAGCCCAGAAATCAACACTTTCAGACTTGCCAGGTGATTCGGACACATTCTAACTTTTGAATCGTGGGGAGAAGGGGGGCTGCAGTCCAGTCACAGGCTGGCAACTAGGCAGAACCTTCCCGGCCCTGCTGGAAATGAAAACTATACTGGTGAACAGGCCCCTGAAAACAGGCACGGCCCGTCCTCTTCCCAGGGGCCAGCTGTCCAACGTGGCACGTCTGTGAACTAGAAATGACAGACAACTGCCGTAGACCTTCAAGAAGCAGTGAACATTTAATGCTGACTTCCACCCAAAACCAGATGACTCTTCAATTTCTACTTGAATGCCTTCAGTAATGGGTGGCTCACCACATTCCCAGCAGCCGGTCCTATCGCTGGTCTGCTCTGGCAGTTAGGAAGTCCCAGACACACAGACAGGGGGACTGTATGGGGGTTAGGGCCTGACCTCAGGATCCAGGCTGCTGGAACTCCCACTCCTGCTTTGCTTCATATTAGCCATGGGACCTCAGCAAACCCATCTATAAAATTGGGCTCATAACAACCTACCTCCAAGGGATGTTGTGAAGACTAAGTGAATTAATACAGGAAAAGTGCCCAGAACAAATGCTGGGATGCAGTAAGTTCTGTGATTAGTATTATTGCAGCCAAATCTGTCTGTCCAACGTCCACCTGCTGGTCACAGCCTGCCACCTCCAGCTACACAGAACAGGCTCTTCCACATGCACTGCTCCTGACCCGCACGCCTCTCTCTCCCAGCTAAATATAGCCAGCTCTCTTAGACATCCGGAAGAGAGGGTTTCCAGGCCTTTCACCATCTCAGCCTCCAACTCTTCTGTGACAAAGTTCCTATAACATGGGAATGGGACTGACTGTGGCCAGGATGGGTGGTCCATTCAGTGCCTCCCTCTGCCCAGAACAAGCAGAGGAAGAGTGAGGAGTGTGTGTGCAGGAGGGAGTGAGCAAGCATGAGTGTGCAAACATGCAGGCCACAAACGCGTGCCTTCAGGAGAGGGAAACCCACAGTCGGCTTGCAATCTGGCCGATCATCCTCCTCAGGTCTCCCTCCCTCAACCAACAGGAGAAAAGGTTTCCGGGCTGCTCCAGGATAGCTGTCACTGAGCAGCCTCCTGGCCCACTGCTGCCATGCAGTCCTCCTAAAACACTATTTCCACTGTGTTGCTAACCCCGCAAAACACTGCCACAGACCTGTCCACCCTTCACGGTCCTTCCCAACCTAGATTTCCCAGCATGCCTCGGGCTCCCGGATCAGACCCTGCACCCTGCTGCCCCCCCACCTATAGGTTGTGCTCACACACCCCTGGGCTTTTGGACAGGAATACAGGAGGCCCTCCCTGTTCCTCTTCATCTGACTGTGACCTACCACTCCTAGCCACCTTCTCCATGAAGCTACACGGTGTGAGGATGCATCCTTCCCAAAACATCAGATCTGAGATCAGTGGTCCAACTTCCTCATTGTACAGAAGAGGAAACTGCGGTATGGGGAGGCCCCAGCATGGGACCAGTGGGCACGCCTGAGCAAGGGTGTCCTTGGGCTGCTTAACTGAACAGCCGGAGGTGCAAAGGAGGCTGCCCCTGCTCCCACAACTCCAATTTTCCTGGTTTCTCCCTTCTCCCAAGAGCTTGTGGGGCATTAATGATGCCACGGTCTGGGCAGAGTGCCTGCTGTGCCTGGCCACAGACTGGCCCAGCCACCCCCCAACCAGGGAGTCTACAGTTGCTGGAGGTACTACAGAGCTCATGAGCTACCCCAACTACGGAACTGGCTCCAGGAGCCCAGAAGAACACGCAGCAACTCCCCGTCGGTATCATCACATTTCCTGGCACTTTCAGCCCCGCACACAACCCACCCAAGCTGTGCCCAGCTAGGACAGCTGGGGCTCTCCCTCAGCTCTAGGATCTACACATCTTACCAAGGATAAAACTTGGAACCTGGTTCCATGCACCTCCCCCCAGGGGTCCAGGATCCTACCAAGAATTCAAGTGTCACTTTTACTCATTCCCCTGAGGCTTTCACGCCCACCACTCCCAGGATAATTTATAATTAAAGAAGCCACGCCGAGGGAGGGCGACGCTTAACCCAAAAGAACGAGTTTCCATAGGTGGAGAGAGGCTCTACGTACGTGGATACTCGGGGGAAAACGGAGTGGGAAATGGGGGTCGGGGAATAGGGGAAGGGGGCGTCGGAAGACCTGGACTCCTCGGCACGAAATCCTGCGCACCAGGCCCACCCGCCCGGGCACAGCCCGATCCCAAAATTGAGGGTCCCAGGTCCTTCCCCCCTCCCCTGTCCCCCGGGGGCCGCAGCGTCCGTCCGCCTGTTCCCCCCGGCTCGGCTTACCTGGCGCGCCATCCCGGGCTCAGCCTCCGCTCTCAGCTTCCGGCGCGGCCCGGGGCGCCCGCTCCCCGCCCGCAGGCAGCGCCGCGACCCTCGGCGGCGACAGCGACGGTGGCGGCCGAGGTCGGTGCAGGAGGAGGCGGGGCCGGGGCGCGGGCCGCGGGCCGCGGGGGAGCGGAGGAGCCGCCCCGGACCCGCCCTGCGCCTCGCCGAGCCCGCCCCCGGCGCCTAGCGTGCCAGGAGAGGTGGTCCCGCTTCCGGCCGGAGACCCTCGGCCTCGGCGGCCCGCCGAGCGCAAGCGCGAACTACACTTCCCAGAGGGCCCCGCGGCGCCGGCCGGTGGGCGTGGCATGGCAGGGGCAAAGCGAGCCTGGCGGAGCCTGATCGACGCCCACGCCGTACTCGCTCCCTGCCGGCGACCGCGCGAGGCTGCCTGGAGAGGCCCGGCGCCGAGACCTGCCCAGTGGCCAGCTTGCGGCGTGCTTGCCGGCGTGTACGCAGCCATCCATCCCTCCATTCATTCCTGCATCCAACATTTACTGAGCGCATCCTCTATGCCAGGTGGGGATGCTCGGATGAAACTGGATCGGTCTCTTCCAGAGGGTGCATCCCGCACACTGACCGTGACCGAGGCCGCCCGGGAGGCGTTGGGGGAGCGGGTCCCGAGGGGTAGGGAGGGGGCTGCAGGCCGGACGGCGCTGGTCACGGTCGTAGGTAGGGCGGAGTGGCTGCCAGACCCCGGCGCATCCTCAGATCTGTCACCACGTTCCCTCGCTCACCATAGCATTGACCCGTGTGTCATTATACCTTAGGTGACTATTTGCTGGTCTATTTGGCTGATTGTGGTAACCTCAGAAGTTCCTGGCACGTCGTAGGCCCTCAAATAAATGTGTGATGAGCGAACGAAGCGTGGGCCCCACCATTCTCCTGGTCAGACGGGACGCGGCGGGGCGCGGCGGAGAGTGGTGGACTTCGGGGGAGAGGACCCCGGCCGAGCACAATGAGCCTCATTCCTAGTCTGAAGGAAGACCCCCTGTTAGAACAGCTCAGAGAAGGTGGGCATGTGGGGCTAAATCTGCTCAGCGAGACAGAAACTCGCAGGGGCAGAGGAAGCAGGGTCCAGTGAAGAGGAGGTGCCTGCTGCCGGAAGAGCCCTCTTCCTCGCGCCCCCTCACCCGCAGGTTCTCTTCCTCTAGAATATTTGGGGAAAGGGGATTTCTCCCCAGCAGTCCCAGTGTTGGTCCCTGTAGCAGCTCTGGCTTGCCACAGGTCTCCGCTGGCCTTGCTGCTGGTCACCTCCCTGGGGTACAGTGTTGACATCCTTGACCTTGGCTCCGAGGAAAGGCGTGAGAGGAGACCACTGTCAATCACGCCCGGCCCCAAATCTCAGCAAAGCACCCTCCTTCATACCTAACAAATCGCTGGAACAGGACCGCTGTGTGGAGAGCTGACTATGAGGATTTGAAGATATCCCAAGGGTCTCACGACATGGAAAAGGAAAACTTAAAGTTCAGCATCTGATCTCAGCATCCCTAAAGGCCTCAGCACCTCGTGGTAAGTCCCTTGCCTGTGCTTTGGGCCTGGTGTCCCATCTTCCTGCTGAGGTCGGCTTCTTCCCAGTACAGTACCTTCTCCCAGCTCCTCCCCACACCCTACCCTCAGTCTCAGGGTCCCTAAACTTTAAAATCCCTTAACTTAAAAAAAAAAAAAAAAAAGTAGTATCTCCACCCATGGAAGACACACCTTTATTTCAGCATGTATAGCCTCTGGGCACCTCTTTGACTGACCTCCCCCACCTGACCAGGCTTGGGCCCCATTTGTAGACTCTGGGTCAGCAGTTGCTAAGAACAATTCACCAACATCCTATTTGCTGAATTACCAGTTTGCCAAAAATCAATTTGCTGAATGGCCAATTCTCCCAGTTACTGAGAAACCTCCTCCTACCCCCCTGCCCCCCAAATTTTATCTGAACCTCTGACCCACTTCCTGTGTCCACCGTTGCCTCTGTTTCTGCATTGCAAAACCATTGTGGAGAACTGTCCTAAATTCTGTTTAAAGTATTTATTTGGCTATTTTGGACAGGGACAAAGGCAGGAGTGTGGATGAAACAAAATTTTTTACAATTCTCAATAGTTCAAATTGGTTTTTCAGCAAATTGATATTCAGTGGTTTAACTTTCATCATATTTGGCTTTTGGCTCTCTGATGGTTCTATGAATTAGCTCTTGGTGAACTAGCCAGCTATAGTTTTCCCCCCAAAATTAGCTAGCTTCCTCTAAAGATAAATGGTGCTGTCCACTCCTCCAGTGAAAATGGCTGTGATTTAAAAATGTTTTCTAATTTTTATTATTTCTTTTTCTATCCGGGAGGTTATTTAGGTTATTTAAAAGTACTTTTTAGTTTCCAAATATATGGGTCTTTTTTAGAGTTATCTTTTTGTTATTGAGTTTTGCCTTGTACTAAGAGAATATAGTATATGATGTTGATTTTTTTTTTTAGGATTTTCTGAGACTTGCTTTGTGGCCAAGTACGCAATAAATGTTTGAAAATGTTCCATGTTTGCTTCGAAAGAGTATGTATATTCTAGTTGTAAGGATCTAGTTAGATCTATTGAATCAGGCTTATTGATTGTGTTATTTATGTCTTTTATATCTTATCAGTTTTTGCTTTTTTGATCTATCAGTTACTGAGAAAGATGTGTTAAGATTGCCAATCAATGTTGTGCATTTGTCAATTTCTCCCTGTATTTATGACAATTTTTACTTTATATATTTTGAGACTGTGTATACAAGTTTTGAATTGTATTTTCCTGGGAAAGTGTTCATTTTATTATTATGAATTAACACTTTATCCCTAATAATACTTTTAATTTATAATCCATTTTATCTGACATTGATATAGCTGCACTAACTTTATTTTGATGAGTATTTGTTTGATATATCTTTTTCCATCCTTTACTTCCAAACTTTCTGTATCTTTATGTTTCAGATGTGTGTTTTATAAGATCATGTAGATAGATTTTGTTGTTGTTGCTGTTTAATCTGATATGACAATCTCTATCTTAATTGGCAAATAATCCATTTGCATTTATTGTGATTAGAAATATATTTTTATTCATTTTTACCATCTTATTTTGTGCTTTCTATTGATTCTGATTTTTTTCTGTGCCTTTTTCTCCATTTTTTCACTCTACTGGGTTGATTAAATTTTCTTTATTCACCTTTTTCATTTTACTGATTTGAGATTTTTGCCTTCCTTTTCTATGCTTTTAGGGGTTACTCTTTAAAATTTTACACACAGAGTCAGTTTAATATAGTATAACATTAATTACTGTATCCACCTTCCTTCCAAAAAAATAGAAGGACTTGAGTGTATTACTTTAATCGCATAATTCCCTTCTGTCTTATGTGAAATTGTTCCTTTTAGTTAAATCTTGTTTTTAAGCACCTCCAACTCATTTTTTCTGTTTTATATAATCTGTGCTGTTTGGATTTACTAACATGCTTACCAGTATCTTTGTTCACCATTTTTCCTCTTGCCTTTCTCCTTTCTCTGGGCTTGGTGTTTTTCTTTCTAAAGTATGACTTTTAAAAATTCTTTAAGCAAGGATATATTAGAAGTAAATGCTTTCAGTTACATTAAAATATCTTATTTTTTCTCTTACTCCTAAATGATAGTTGAGCTGAGTAGAGAATTCCAAGTTAGTTATTGTCTTTCATACTGTTAAGACTTTATTCCATTGTTTTCCAAGCTTCTTTGCTTCTGCTGAGAAGTCTGCCGTCAGTCTAATTATTTTTCCTTTGTAGTGATTTGTCTTTTCTGTCTGGCTGCTTTTAAGATCATCCCTTGTCTATGGTATTATGAAGTTTTGCTGCAATGTGCCTAGGTCTGGACTTATTTTTATTTATCTTCCTTGGAACTCATGATTCCTAAGTCTGAGGTATCATGACTTTGTACAAGTGTAGAAAATTCTTGGCCATTAAATCTTTTAATATTGCCTCTCCTCCATTATATTTTCTCCTTCTGAAATTCATATTTGACACATTTGTTGGAACCCTTTGTTCTGGTCTCCATCTCTCTTAGCCATTCTTTCATATTTTCCATTTTTTTAAAACTTTGTACTTCATGCTTGGTAATTTTTGAAAGATTTATACTCTATTTCACTCCCAAATCTCTCTTCTCTCTCTGTCTGTCTAATATGCTGCTATACTATTATGATTGTATTTTTCATTTTAGATGAATTTGCTTCATCTTTTTAAAAATCACATATTCTCATACATTCAATTCCTTATATCTTTAATAATTTTAACCATACTTACTTTATAATGTCTATCTGATAATTCTGCTATCTGATATTCTTTATTTTTTCTGATGGGTTTTGCTCATGATAGACTGATTCCTCATATATTTTATTGTTTTGAATTGTGAGCCCATCTTAAGCCAGGTTTCATCAGTGGGAATTCTGTGTGGCCTGACTTGCGGGTGTGGCCTTCAGAGTCTGTGTTTGCTTTTTGTGTTCTCCAGAATCACTGTTAGCCTGGGCACTTTTTTTTATGTTAAGTTTCAGCTTAGGGAGTTTCTGAACCATGCTGGTAGTGTAAATTCAAATCCCTAACAAATGTGAGGCTAGCTCTATGGTTCTGAATTCTCAGAGGAGATGCCCCCTCTCTCTCTTTCAAGAAGAGAAGGGCCTCTTGTCTTCTTGTTCTGGTGTTTTGCTAGCCCACCCTTTTACTAATGGTGTGTGACTTTATATGGAGGAAAGGGGATCTCAGGTCTAAGACCTAATCTCCTGGACTCACATGGCTATTGAAATTCAGCACCTAGGTTATCTCACCGCAACCAGGCATTCTTAGGGTCAATTCAAATTGGCCTCTCAGAGCTTTAGTTCATCCCCAACCCCCAACCCCAAGATATTCTTTACTGTCACAAGAGCTCAGCTATACCTGTGAATAGATATTTGTTTGCATTTCTGGGTGTTTTGAGGTAGGAGTTTTAGATGATCTAGTCTAGCATACTTCTGGTAACAGAAATCCTTTTGTTTTAAAATAGCACCCTTCTTTTTTTATCTGTCTGTCCTTATCATTCACTTGACTATTTCTTCATGTGACTGCTTTGCACACCACAGACAGTTTTCTCAGCTCTGTCTTTCCTGTCTGATGTTGACTAGGAATCAAATATGTCTTGAGTAAATGAATGATTCCATGGATGAACAGATGAGTGCCAGCCACTGCTCTGATATCAGTAAGCATTGTGAGAATGAAGTGGGGGTCAAAGAGCCCATGCATGCATCTATAGGGAAGATGGGTTAGGGACAGTGGTGTGCTTGAGCTGGCTTGCACCAGAGAGTCACTTGTTAGCATAGCTTCCCAACTCCATCTTCAGTGATCTTATGTTTGTAGCTTGAAGTTGGCCATAGTGAGAATATTTACACCATGAAGTTGGAAAACACTAAAAATCAACAATGCCCCTCCCCCAAGGGCCAGTTGTTGAATATTTACCAGCACACCACTGATTTGAGGCAATGAAAATATGTAGAAAAAGTGAACTCAAGCCAGCCTATGTAGAACAAGACCTGTGGTAAGTGAAATAAAAAGTCAGAGTTGGAGGAACCTATCACTTTGGGACTGTGGTGCTCAGTGACAGGGTTATAAGCTACCCTGACTTTTTTCCAGATTTGGGAAGGCTCAGTATCCTGAGACTCAGGGTTAGGGAAAGGAACTGAATCTTCAACACCAGCTCTAGTGAGCAAAAGTGGAAGACAGCAGGGGGCACCTGGATTTGAACCAGGGACCTCTTGATCTGCAGTCAAATGCTCTACCCCTGAGCTATACCCCCTGATGTAGGTACAGGCATAAGTAATACCTTTTACCTGTGCAGCCATGCCCGACATCCCTATAAATTTTTGCCTTGGATGTTTATAGAGGCTGGGCCTCCTGGAAGCTGCCAAACCTGCCTCACTACAATTTTATCTCCCTGATGCAAAACAAGCAGCATGTTCCTCACCATGTAGCCACCTCCCTGCCCTTTCTGGAAAAGCACTAACACTGACATTTATGGCTGGAAGGGCCTTCAGAGTCACTCACCTGTGCCCTCCGCAGTGGGCATCTGAAAACAGAGATTCAAGATTACTGGTCTGCCCAAGCACACACAGCTCCTTATTGATAGGATCAGGATCTGAATCTGCTCTTCTTGACTTTGGGTTCTGGACCCTGCTACTAAAGCAGTGACTCTCTTATCTTCCTCTTGTCCCTATCTTCCATCAGTCAAAAAATGTAAAGGCTACATAACTGGAGCCATCTGAATAGATTTATGCAGACCTGAGACCATCAAGGGGCCTAGAATGTGGGCTTAGCAGAACATGAACGTGCACACAGGTCCAGGACCACAGGAAAAGCTAATGGAGGACACCAGGAATTGACCTGGCGTGTGGACTGCACCTCTTGGCCAGTCTTCCGATTTCCTGTACTTTTAGGAATCCTCCTGGGAGCTTGTCAAACATGCAGATATGATCTGGCATTAGAAACAAGCTCCTTATGGAGAGTCGGGAGACCCCACTTTAGAAAGTCTTGCCACAGATCTTGATGGGCTTCCTTTTGCGCCCCCTGCGGGAAAACTCGGGTACTGAAACACCCAAGAAGCGGATGGGTTTGGAATGCTAGGATCTGCCCCAGGATTAGCCAGAACTGGTGGGGAGAACGAGGATTAAAACCAAGGACCGGGGCCGGCCCCGTGGCTTGGTGGTTAAGTGCGCGCGCTCCGATGCTGGTGGCCCGGGTTCGGATCCCGGGCGCGCACCGAGGCACCACTTCTCCGTCCATCCTGAGGCCGAGTCCCACGAACAGCAACTAAAAGGATGTGCAGCTATGACATACAACTATCTACTGGGGCTTTGGGGAGAAAAAAATAAATAAAAAATCTTTAAAAAAAAAAAAACCAAGGACCGGGCCGGCCCCCGTGGCTTAGCCGTTAAGTGCGTGCGCTCCACTGCTGGCGGCCCGGGTTCGGATCCCGGGCGCGCACCGACACACTGCTTCTCTGGCCATGCTGAGGCCGCGTCCCACATACAGTGACTAGAACGCTGTGCAGCTATGACATACAACTATCTACTGGGGCTTTGGGGGGAAAAAATAAATTAATTAAAAATAAAAAAAAAAAAAAAACAAAAAACCAAGGACCGAGGCCAAACTGCTTGTCCTCTGAACTCTGCTCGAGACCAGTGGTTCTTAATTCTAGAGTGCATCAGAATCATCTGGACGGCTTATTAAAAGAAGGATGGCTGGGCCCCACCCTAAAAGTTTCTGATTAAAAAGTCTCAGGTCACGCTCAGGCTGCTGGTCTGGGGCCATACATTGAGACCCCTGTTCTAGATCTCCACACATGTGTGACCGGGCCATTCTCACCTTACAGCCACACCTCAGGCGCCTGTTCGCCAGTGCCTCTTCTGCATGTTCCTCAGGTGCTGGTCTCCCAGCTCCACCAAACAGCAGTGTCCTGGGGTCCCTCTCTCTTTCCTCCCATGCTTGCTTGGGACCACTGGGGTGGTCTTCTTTGTCCTCCGTTAGCCCTCTTTCCATTTTACTATTTAGGAAACTAAAACTCAAGCAGCCTGGCGTGTGGACTGCACCTGTTGGAAGGAAGCCTTCTGCCCCTTCCCTAGTACGGGGAAACGTTATTCAAGTGAGTCAAGGAGGAAATCCACCTCTTCCATCTGGAGCAGCCCAGTAGGAGTTGAAAATCCCAGTTTATCTCAGAAAAATCCAGCTCAAGGGGGTTTGTATTATTATTCCTACATTACAGGTGAGGAAACAGAAGACGAGAGGTTCTTTGGCCGCACAAAGGAGAATATACAGGTTGGAACATGGAAACGTGAAATTTGCCTCCAGAGATGCGTCTGAACATCCTTGTCTTTGGAGAGTTCTTAGAGCCTCTATTTAACTTCCCTTTCTTAAGGTTCTACTGTGTGCTGGGCGCTGTGGAGCACTCAGCAGAAGCTGAGATTTCAGTGCACTTTGAGGAAATTAAGTAGGCACACACTCATCAAACACACGTTTTCGAGCACTTACCACAAGCCAGAAACTGCGCTGGGTCCTGGGATACAGGGGTGAATGATATCAGCTCTGGCAAAAGTGGGCTGTTTCATTCTTACTGATAAAATTCCACCCAACGAAGTTTCTGATAGTCTCTGATACTAGAGAATAAAGTTTCTCTCTCTCTCTCTCTCTAAGAGGATTGCTGTGACATTTTCCAGCTGCAGTGTATCTCTGGGAGAAATATTCTTTCCTGTTAACTTTGCGGCTAGCCTTATTCCCGCTGACTGTTATCTGAGCAGAATTGTACTTTCTCCCTCTGAGCTCATTTTTACTTTCTCAGATACCTTTGTAAAGAACAGTAGAAAGTAAACAGGATGGATGTGAATTTGAACCGGGGACCTCTTGACCTGAGACCTAAAGCTCTGTCCCTGAGCTATAAGCCTTTGCATATGAGTATCCCCTACTGGGCACCTTTCACTCTTGACACCACATCTAAGATTCCAGCAACTCATTGCTGCTCCTGTGTGTCCAAGGAGCAGGCAAGCCTTCTGTGTGGGTTGAACTGTGTCCCCCCAAAAGATATGCTGAAGTCCTATCTCCCAGTACCTGTGAAGGTAGCCTGTTTAGAAATAGGGTCTTTGCAGATGTAATTAGTTATGATGAGGCTATACTGGATTAGGGTGGGCCCTAGTGCAGTGACCAGCGTCCTTCTAAGAAGAGGAGAAGAGACAGACACACATGCAGGGAGAAGGCTATATGATGACAGAGGCAGAGACTGGAATAATGCAGCTACAAGACAAGGAGTGCCAAGGATTGCCAGCCACCACCAGGAGCTAGAGGAGGCAAGGAAGGATTCTTCTTCAGGCCGTTCAGAGGGAGCATGGCCCAGCCAATGCCTTGATTTCAGACTTCTAGCTTCCAGAACTGGGAGAGAATAAATTTCTATTGTTTTAAGCCACCCAGTTTTTGTGGTAATTTGTTACAGCAGTCACAGGAAACTAGTACAGCTTCTGAGTAAGTGGCATGGCCTCTTCCTATGAGGACCTCCTTCCTCTTATCTCAGGTCCCACCCTCCCCACGCTGGTTGAGGGCCCCAGCAGGGAGAGCCACTTACCTTTACAGTTGGTAGAGACTTCAAAAGTCAACTAGGGCCTCTCTCTTACCAAGAGAAATGGAGTGAATCACCCAGAGCCACAGTGCTCTTCAGAACCAAGGCTGGACACCTGAGTCCATATCCTGGACTTGGGTCTGAAATCCTTTTCACTCTTTTTAGGGCAAATGAAACTACAGGAAGTTATCTCCAAGAACTTGAAGAGAAGTTGACGTCCAATGAAGAAAAAGTATAACCCCCTGAGCTAAGAAAAAGCATCTCAAAAGAAAGGACGCACCTGAGAGATGGGTTGAGTTGCTGGCATGGGTTTCAAGAGGGGAGCATGGTGTGGTGAAATGGATGCAGAGTCTGGGATCAGACCTGAGTGAGCGCTGGCACTGGGGCAAGTCACTTAACCTATTTGAACCTCAGTTTGTTTATTTCTAGATGAGGATGCTAACGCCTAAGTCGTTGGCCTCTGGTGGGAATTAAGTGGGAAATGATAGTCAAAGTATCCCATAACATACTTGGCACACAGTTTTGCCTCATAAAAGCTAGCTTTCATCTATTCCTCTTCCATGTTCCTGTAGAAAAGTGAAAGTCATCAGTGTTTCTCTAGAACTTCCCTGGGAAGAGATACTGTATTGAGGCGACCCAGATGTACAGTCAGTGAAGGGAGAAGTTATAGTGGGCAGGGAGAAATCTCCAACTACACTGCTGGGCACTGAACCACCCAGTTCTCGTCACCAGCGTCCAGGATCACCCACGACATTCTTCCTTCCTCCGTTCCTCCCCGTCTCCCTTCATCCCTCACTCTCACACAGAAGTACCTGACTTTGCCCTCTACTTCAAAAAAAACTAGAGTCTATTGACCTTACCTCATTCGTTTGTTTAATTTCAAGTATCTACTATGCACCAGCCTTTGTGCGAGACACTGGGGTAGAACAATGAACAAGATGAACCGTGTCCTTGGCCTTAGCTTCCTCACTGCCCCATGTTCCTCCAAGTTTAGGATGAGTCTTTACCCATTCACACTCCATATTCCCTCCCTTCCATGGTCCTTTCTTTCTCAAAGATGACCCCTTCTGCTCATGCTCCCTCACCCTTCAGGACCTGGTCGTCAGACCTCCTCCCAGCTCTCTCTCCTCTATCTTCAGTCTCTCCCTCTCCATAGAAACCTGCTAAGGCAGATCCATCTCACTCAAGTGATGAACCCTGTTGCAAGTAACAGAAACAACCTGGGCATGGCTGAAGCAAAGAAAGGAGAATTCTTTATCAGAACCAGCTACGTCTCCTGGAACACAGGGGCAGAAATGCAGCCCCGGATTTCTCTGACTACAGTGCAGAGAATGGACTGGAAGGGGCCAAGAGTGGGTGTCTGTATTCCAGGGATAGCAAAACTCATAAATCACATGTTTGCCAAGACAATGGTAAACCAGGTGTGAAGTTAATGATAGATATTAAGCTGAGAGAGAAAAACAGAGCAAGTTGGTTGCATTTCAGATGTACACTGTGGCAAAGAAGTTACTATTGTATGTGTGGGTTAACAAATACTTTGCTTAATTCTGGGTGAAATTATTGATGAGCAGAGTCTGAATCAGCCGTTGGCATATGTGTGTACAGGTGGGGAAAGTGCCTCTCAGCTCTTTGTTCTGTTTATCCCTGACAAGCTCTGCTACCGGAGAAGATGCTTTCCATTTGATTAATGCTTATTTGATGAGCCATATAGGCGTTAGGACGGGAACGTTGGGTCAGCTCTGCCTCGCCCAGCTGTGTGCAGCAAAGACGGGCAATGCCACACAGAAGAGCTTGCACCTGAATGCTAAACCACACACTGCTTCATCCGGAGAAAAAATATGGTAGTTGATCACTGTGGAAGGAAATAGTGAAAACTGTAACTGATAAAATGGCAGCCACTAAATATATATATATTTTTTTTTTGAGGAAGATTGGCCCTGAGCTAATGTCTGTTGCCAATCTTTCTCCTTTTTTCCTTTTTTCACCCCAAAGCCGCAGTAGATAGTTGTATGTCATAGTTGTACATCCTTCTAGTTGCTCTATGTGGGACACTGCCTCAGCATGGCTTGATGAGGAGTGCTAGGTCTGCGCCCAGGATCTGAACCGTGGACTCCGGGCCACCGAAGTGGAGCACGCAAACTCATCCGCTAGGCCACAGGGCCAGCCCCCATTAAATATATATTATTTTAGCATCCTGGCCAAGAAATGGGGAGTGAATACACGATACTGCATTTCCACACTGACATATATTGGCTATTTAGAGTGCTTCTGTGTGTTTTTGAAATGAGAGATAAGATAAAAGCATATCTTCAAAATGCTGATAAGGACCATTTCTATGACATTGAGAGGCACAGCTCAAGCGGAATATCTCAGGTGTACACATATTTTGAATACCCGGAATCTATCACTTCAGGGCTTTAATATGATGCTTTTCTGTTGTTTGGTTAAGAAAACCTGTCTGTGGCACACATAATTCAATAGTTGTGTTTAGTTTATTCCCCATGTATGATGATTTTCTTCATTCATGGTAGAGAAAGGAATTAAGGGTGGGTTACTAGGCATATTTAAAAACCTCATCCAAATGTAACAAAAGAATCTAAAGAAATACCTCCCAAAGCCAAAGTGGACTAGGATCCACTCGCCGCTGTCTCCCACGTGGGCGCACTCAACCTCCAGCTTCAAGGGCAATGCACTTGTCAACTTAGTATCTGAGTGAGTCTGAAAGCTGTATTTAGTGAGAAATTCAAACACCCATAACTATCTGCCAAGATCACCAAACACTCGCTAACATCCCTTATGACCTTGAAGTTGTCACAGCTCAGCAGACATAAGGAATATGAAATGCAGTCACCAGATTTGGAAATATGACCTATGGGTCAAACTAGATGTCATTAGCCAGATAAAGATAATTTAGTGAAAGACTACAAAGGAGATCGTGCCTCTCACCCCTGTTACTCATCTTAAAACATTATATTCTACTTTTTATTCTGAGGAAGACAAACTGATCTATCTTTTTAAAAGTAATTCGTGCCTTTTGTGCTGTGTAAGAAATCCTTACCTGGGGCTGGCCCAGTGGTGCAGCAGTTAAGTGCTCGCGCTCCGTTTCGGCGACCCAGGGTTCGCAGGTTCGGATCCCGGCCGCGTACCAACGTACCACTTGGCAAGCCATGCTGTGGCAGCGTCCCATATAAAGTAGAGGAAGATGGGTACGGATGTTAGCCCAGGGCCAATCTTCCTCAGCAAAAAGAGGAGGATCAGCATTGGATGTTAGCACAGGGCTGATCTTCCTCACAGAAAAAAAAAAAAAAAGAAATCCTTCCCTTCTCTGAGAGTATAAAGATAGTCTCCTGTTTATAATTCAAATAATTTTAAAGATTTGTTTTTCACATTTAGGTCTTTAATTCATCTGGAACCTACCTTTCTGTATGGTGAAGGCTTTACGTTGTTTTTTTTTTAGTATGGAAAACCAGTTAAAATAGTAACATTTGTTGAACAATTTGGTACTTTCCCCACTAGTTTGTAATTCCACTTTCATCATGTACAGGAGGACCAAATATTTATCATCCAACCAGGAAACTTTTGAGAGCGGAGGGGGATGCTATTCATGTTTATGCTGGAACCACAAGCATAAACTGGGACTGTCCCAAGCAAATTAGGACATATAGTCACTGTATTAGTCAGGGCTCTCCAGAGAAACAGAGACCATAGAATATATAGAGAGAGATATATGTAGATATACAGTATAGAAAGAGGTTTATCATGAGGAATTGGCTCATTGACCACGGAGGACGAGAAATCCCATGATCTGCCCTCTGTAAGTTGGAGGCCCAGGAAAGCAGGTGATGTGATGCCAGTCCAAACCCTGAGGCCTGAGAGCCAGGGTAGCCAGTAGTCTAAGTCCTGGCCCAAGTCCAGAGGCCTGAGAATCAGGAGCGCTGATGTCTGAAGACAGGAGAAATGGATGTCCCAGCTCAGCAGAGAGCAGATTCCCCCTTCCTCCGCCTTTTTGTTCTGTTTGGCCCCTCAGTGGATTTATGATGCCCACCCACATTGGTGAGGGCTATCTTCTTTACTCAATCTGTTGATTCAAATGCTAATATCTTCTGGAAACACCTTCACATACGCACCCAGAAATAGTGTTTTACCAGCTATCTGGGCATCCCTTCACCCACTCAAATTGACACATAAAAATAACCATCACAGTCACCCTTTTCATATACCAAGTTCCCGCATATGCATGGGTCACACTTCCTGTTACATTTATTTGTCTCGCTATTCCTATGCTCACTAGTTTAATCATCTTCACTTTATAAGTCTTGTCATTTGGCAGAACATGTCCTACTGTCTTGCTTTCTTTTCTTCAATTATCACGACTAGTCTTAAACTTCTGCTGTTTTTTCAAGTTCTACTAAAATCCTTTTCACCCTTTGCTGAAATTACATTGAACCAAGTGATTGAATTGGAGAGGATTGACATCCTTATAATATTGAATTCCCCATCCACGAATATGGTATCATCTCCATTAATTCAGATCTCTTTTATATCCTTCACTAATATTTTATAGTTTTGTCCATAAAGAACTTGCCATGTATTACTTTATTCTAGTTACCTTATGATTTTTGTTTTTGTTATTAATAGAATTTTTACTCTAATTCATAATCTAGCTGGTTACTGCTGGTGTAGGAGGAATGACATTCATTTTTGTATGTTGATTTTGCATTGAGCAATCTAGCTGCACTATCTTGTTGGTTCTAATAATTTTTCTCTACTTTGAGTGTTGGCAATCATAATACCTGCAAATAAGGACAGTTGGTCTCTTTTCAATACATTCTCTCCCTTCCTGCCTGCCTGACTTCCTCTCTCTCTCTCTCTCTCTTTTTCATTTTCTGGTAGAGGTTAGGATCCTCAGTACAATGTTGAATAGTAAGAGTGATAATGGACATCCTTGTTCTGCATTTAACAGGAGTGCTTGTCATGTATTATATCTGCTGGAGGTTTATGGTGGGTTCTGTTTATCAGGTTAACGAAATTTATTTCTATTCTTAATTTGCTATGTTTTTAAAAAATCATGATTAGATATTGAATTTTATCGACTTTATCCTCATCTATTGAGATGATATGATTATTCTTCTGTAATGTGTTAATGTGGTGGATTACATTAATTTCCTAATGTAGAACCATCCTTACATTCCTAGAATAAACCCTCCTTGATAATAAGTTATTTTTTTAAAACATTGTTAGATTCAATTTGCTAAATTTAATTTAAGATTTTTGCATTTATTTTTGTAAGTGGAATTCATCTGTATTTTCTTTTCATGTATTGTCCTTGTCTAACTTTGGAGATGATGTCATACTATCCTTATGAAAGGAAATGAATTCCAGAAAATTCCTATTTTCTAGAAGAGACAGGAATGATCTGTTTCTTGAAAACTGTGTAGAAATCATCTCTAAAGTCATCTTAGTTTTATCCATTTTTTGAATGGAAATTTTGGATCATTTATTCACTTTCTTTAAAAGAAGTGCATTTCACCTAAGTTTTCACAGTTATTGTTAGAGACTTTTTTATGGTATCTCATGATTTTAAAAATCTCTACAATATCTCTATTTATATCATCTTTCCCTTCTTTTTCTTGTTTATTTGTGTGTTCTCTCTTTTTCTTAATTGACTTTGCCAGAGCTTTGTCTAATTTATGAGTTGTTTCAAGGAACTAACTTGTATTTCCTCTTCTTTGTTGTTTTCTTGATATCTATTTATTAATTGTTCTTCTTATCTTTTTTATTTCCTTCTTAGTATGTTTAGGCTTTATTCTGTTGGTTTTTTTCTGTAATTTTAAATTGAATGGTCAGCTCATTCGTTTTCTCTTTTGTTCAAACTTATCGTTGTGAATACTGCGTTAGAGAAGCCTTTCATATTCACTGCTTTTGTTGTATTTACTTCTAATTGTATTGTAATTTTGAATATGATTTTTTCTTTTAACCTATGCATTATTTGGTAGTGTGTTCTCTGTTTCTAAACATATGCGGAGTTTTTATATTATTTTATTAGAATTTCCTAATGTTATTGTGATGGTGATTCCTTGGAGTTTTTCCCAACTTCTCTTCTGTCTTGGTACTTGATCAGTTACTGTAAGTATTCCGTGAGTGCTTTAAAGGAACGATTGCTGTATTTGAGAGTTGTAGTTCTTGCTTTCTTGCTTGCTCTCTCTAGAGATGCTCTCTCTCTAGCATGCGGGAGAGAGATTTTTACATATTTACACATATATAATGTCTATCTTTATTAATTTTATTATTTACTTCTTTAAGCCTCCTTTAGCCTTACTGATCTTTTCACCTATTTGATCTGTTGGTTTCAGAGGTACGTAAAAAAGATGAATGATTATGGATTTACCATTTCTGCGTAATTTTGTCAATTTTTCTTCCGATATTTCAAAGCTTAGTATGATTGCTACACCTTGAAGACTTATTCCTTTTATTATAATGTAAAATCCCTCTATTCCTATTAATGATTTTTTGCTTTGAGTGAATTTTTTCCTATGTAAATATTTCTTTGGTTGATATTTTCTTGGTATTCATTTTCATTCACTTTATCTTAAAACTTTTTTTTATGTTTTGAGAATCTCTCTTATGAACAGCTAGCTGTGGATATATTTGAGTTTAATTTATTAACATGTATTGTGATTACTGACAGATTTGAACTTATTCCTATCACTTTACTTTTCCATTTCCTTTTTTTCTTTTCTTTTTTGCTCCTCCTACACTTCCTCCTTTGGTCTTTTTACTATTTTATTTTGATTAATTTTATTAATTTCCTTTATCCACTCCCACCCTTACTTTCCCCCCACTGGTTTGAAATTTATATATTATTTTTTAGTGGTTACTCAATATTTTTTAACAGGTATGCTTAATTTTTCTAATAATATATTTTTTTCTCTTCTGAATAAGAGAGAATGTGGAGTATTTTAACTTCTCTCAAAACTCACCTTTTCAGAGAGTATTTTGAGAGTACTTGCATTCATATTTCTTGTTTTATTGCCTAATATTTTAGGCCCTTTCACCACTACATATTTTTAAACCCAAAGAAATTAGTAATTATTATTATTTTTTATCATCTGTATTTAAATTTATTTGTCTACATGTTCATCTGTTTCATTGTTTAACGTTTATTTATCCATTTATTCACCAAAATTTTTGAGAGCTCGCTGAGCGCGGGGCACACAAAACGAAACCGACGAAGTGTCTGCCTTTATGGGGCTCCCGTTGCAGTGAGGGGGGCAGACAATTAACAAAAATCTAAATTATATAATTCAGGTCGTAATAGGGACTGTGAGGAAAATGAGACAGAGCAAGGGGATGAGAAGCGATGGGGCGGTTTAGACGAAGCGGCCGGAGGAGGCCTTGCGGATGAGCGGCGGTGGGCAGAGCCCGAGCGAGGGGCAGGCGCGCTGTCCGGCCTGCGTCCGGCGGAAGGTGGCGGCGCCGCGGCGCGTGCTGGACGCGGTGGAGGAACAGCAGACTGGCGCGGCTGGCGGCCAGGGGCCGGCAGGAAGGAAGCGGGTAGGAGAAGCAGCCAGGGCCCAGCTCCTGGGGGTTCCCACAGGCCGGAAGTGTGGACCGGGATTTCGTTGTAAGCGGAGCGGGGAGCTACTGAACCGAGCGGGAAACGTGATCCGACTCCTGTTCGCAAAGATCATTCTGGTGGCGGGGGACGAGACGTGCGGGAAGAATGGACGCTGGAGAGCTGTCAGCAGAGCGTGCGAGCGGGTCCGGTGGGAGCCGGACAGTGCGCCTGACCGCAGGTCTGGTGGTGGGCGGCCGGAAGTGCTCGGACGCCGGTGCATCTTCCAGTGGGGCCCGCAGGACTGGCTGTGGCTTTGGATGCAAAAGAAAGGGACGGATCGACGATGGCTGCCGGGTGTTGGGTCCGTGTTGCTGGGAGAATCGCGCCTTTTATTTAGGTGGGCAGCGCGGAGGGAGCAGGTTAGGGGTGAGAACTAATGATTCTCGTCCGGGTGTGGTTGGAGAGCCCGTTAGGTCTCTGAAGGAAGACATCATAGATGAGGCCCTAGCCCAGGGGCGAAGGAGGCCGCAGGGACGACTGGGGAGTCCTCCGTCAACTCTTCATTTCCCTGTCCCTGCCCAGGGTTCGTCTCCCTGCTTTCTCCTTCAGTTGCTAACTTTGTGAGGTTCTGCTCTAATAAATGCTCTTAGATTTTGTACATCTGAAAATGTCTTTATTGTGCCCTCATGCGTGAAACTAAATGCCTTTAGTTTGCCTGGGTTAAGTATTCTAGATTGGAAGTTAGTTTTCTTCAGCATCTAAAAAATATCTATTTTATAATGGTATCAAATGTCAGTAAAGACAACTTGATTATTCAATTGCTCATCTCATCAAAGCATCAAAACTTTTTTAGAATTTTGAAATGCCACAGTTCAAGGGTCTACACGCTAAAAAGATGTGTTTATCAGTGCTTCATACTTTGGGTTATACTTCTTGGCTACAATTTTTTTTTTTAATACACAAATAGTAAAAGAAGGAATTATATAATTTGGAAACAATGAGAAAATATACATTTTGAACAATACTTAGTAATTTTGACCATCCTGGGTTTAATCTGACAATATTTATTTTTTTAAAAACCCTATGCGTTTAACTGTGCAAACAATACATTTGAGGCTGTGGCATTTGAGATATGGTTTGAATTTTTTACTTCCAAGGGGAAAAATGTGCTTTTTTTCCTACTAAATTACAGATCTGTCAGATCTATTTAACTTTACTTTATTTTATTTTATTTATGTATATATTTTCACTGAAATATACAACTTTTAAAAATAAGATGGTTTTCCTGATTATAATAAAGCAATAAAAAAGGTATAAACCCACAACACAAAAAGCAGATGGATGTGTGATAACTAGTTTCACAGAGAAGAAAAAAAAAAAAACCAGGCCAGCTGAAATACAGTCTGTAGAGGAATCACCCAACAAGAAGGGACCAATTCTGTGGGAAATGAAGGGAGGTTGGTGGCCAGAGGGGTCACTGAGGGATGCGGTTCTGCAGGTGCTCCCTGGTGCAGACAATGAATGGCAATTACAATGTACTGGAGGATACCTGGGGTTTGCAACACAGTGAAATGACGCTCATTAGAAGCACGATGCGGGTGTAGGGCTATAGCTCAGGGGTAGAGCATTTGACTGCAGATCAAGAGGTCACTAGTTCAAATCGGGGTGCCCCCTGCTGGTTTTTCTTCCATCTTGATCAGCAGACAGAAAGTGGAGAGGGGAGAGAAAAGAGGAAACGTGAATCTTCTGACTGAGGAAGTGGTTTGTCGGAGAAGTTCCTCCTGATGCAGAATTGGAGGTCTGGTCTATGACCCCAGGAATGTACGTGTGGTCAGCTCTCACCCGTTTACTGGTTCTCACTTCAACGGAGGCAGGAGGCCTGGGGAGAAAACTGAGTAGCAGCTGGGAAACTTCTGGGGCATCAGAGCCACTGTGGTGTTGCTCATGTGCCCGTTTCCTGGAACTCAGCCCCAAGGCTCTGAGGAGCCCGCTGTATACTATACATTAATTTGAAAAACAACACATACTGTCACCGACTAATTGCCCCAAGGAACTCAGGGGTGGGTTGGGAAGCATCTAATTGCCTACGAGATGCAATCACCAACTGCCCTGAACCAGACCAAGCCTCACCACAAGAGCCAGGCCTATGACTCTTTTCCTCGTTATTAACGCTAAGATCTCCTCTCCAGGAGGAGCTGAGGCCTTATCACCATAACCTGCAGTGTCTGTGGAAGCATGTTTTCCAACGGGGCCTGTGCTAGCGAGTGCCCACCTCTCCCTTTTGAATATTCATTCCCCATCCAAAATAAAAGGCCCCTGCTTCCCTTCGTTCAGGGACAGCCACGACTTTGGAAATGCTTCCTCAAGGCCTCCTGCTTGCTGCAAATAGGTTCTACTTTGTGTGACACCTACTTCTGGCGGAGAGTCTGATTTTAACGCGGCCAGGAGGCGAACCCACCTCTAGATCGGTAACAACATCTCTACTCTTCTTCCTACCTTCTCCACCCCAATAAACACTAGAGGATCTGACAGAAACATTTTGGGGAAGACTATCCTGGATGATTCTAAAGGGCGTTTCAACTAAACACGTATGACTCTCAAGCTGGTGCCCTCTGCATGGGGCTGAGAAGCCGCCAGGTGGGCAAGGAGGGAGAGGGCGGGAAGGAGACCTGATGGGAAAGGTCTCTAGGGCCTGGTGCCATTTAGGAAGGACTGGTGTGTGTCCTCACTATGGGAATGAAGGTCTGCCAGGGAAGTGGGACATGCAGGGCCTGGGCACTCCCGCTGTGGGGCGGAGGGAAAGAGAGACCTCTGAGCACACACCAGGGCCCCTTGGTCCCAGGCTGTGGGCCCCCAAAGCAGCCTTGATGCCTCATCCTGGCTCCCTCGGTGGTGCTGTCCCGAGGATTCAGGGGCGGCTGCCTCTCTGGCGCTGTCTCCCCTGGGTTCAGCCAAGCCCCTAGGAGACTGCCTCAGGCAGGGACTCAGCCAGGGAGAGAGGCAAGAGAGAGTGTGAGATGTGAAGCCAGGCGGCAGAGTGAGGAGGGGGGAGACTGGGGAGGAGGAGGCCGAGTAGCTAGAGCTGGGCAAGGAGGGAAGGAAGGAGGGATGGTGTCGCCAGGGTGCGCACTGTAACAGTCCTTGTTCTCAAACCTGGGGCCTCCCAACCCGGAGCTGCAGTTGAGGTTGTGGCTAGAGAGGAAAAGTGCCTGTTGGACAAGGAAGAGGCCTCTGGGGATGGAAAGGCCAAGTGCCGGCCAGCGAGTGGTCTCCAGTCAGCTGGTGGCGGGTCTGCCGGTTCCAGAGGTGGACCGAGAATGAATAGAACTTCCAGGACACTCTGGAATCCTTGGGCGTGGCACCACAGGTGAAATAATGTCAGGAGGGGCCCCCAGCAGGCCAGGGGGCGTAGCTCAGGGCTAGAGCGTTTGGCTGCAGAGCAAGAGGTCCCCGGTTCAACTCCGGGCGCCCCCTGGCGGTGTTTTGCGGTATTGCCAAGTACAGATCAAGGGCTTCCCTGATCTCACCTTCTGTTGAGCTGCAGTGTCTGCAGTCTTCCTTCACCACTCTTCGCCGACCGTGTTGTTTTCCCGGGTGTCTTCTCTCCCCTGCCATAGGAAAGTGTCGGGGTCAAAGATTGACCCCCTGGCCGCAGTTCTTCACCTCTCCCCGTTTCCATGCCTTTCGCTTTAGGACTCTTCGTGTCTGCCCCAGAGGCGAGTGTGCTCTGCACCCCTCTGCTCTGGGCCTGACCGTATACATCAGTCTGGGCCAACCAGGAGACAGAAGCCACACAGGAATTGACCAGGGGACGTTTCCGGTACAGAACTCTTGTGCTGTGAAAGGAGAGTAACTATAAAGGTGCAAAGAAAACTCTAAAGGTTCCCCTGAGGTGAGGGACCCAAGCAAGGACCCATCTGGAAGGGGGACCACCCCCAGAGCTGGGATCCAGACTGCATCCGGGAAGGTGTGGTTGCAGCCCGCTCACCCTGTTGCCCCAACCAGACCTGTTCAGAGTGGCCAGGCAGGCAGGAAGCGACCTTCGGGGGCACAGGTGAGCCACTGGGAAGTGTGAGGCCTGGAGCGTGCAGTGTCCGCACCTGGAGGGCGCGGGAACAGGCCGCTGCGCAGGGGCGAGCCGAGGCTGGCAGGCGGGTGCACAGAGGGAGTTGTGGCGGCGGGGGCACGGGGGTGCTCAGCGGTCCAGCTGGGGCTGCGAGCTCGCCGAGGGGCTTCTCTGGTGTGTGTGGCTGGCGCGGAGCACCACCAGGTGTCCTGACACACCTGCACCGCTGACCTACCGTGCAGCAGGAGCCGGGGGACAAAAAGCAAGACCTGCAGCAGGAACCGGGGACAGGAGCCCCCTTCCTCCTGCAGCATCCCTCCAGCGCCCTCTGCTGACAGCTGTGAGCACTGTGCTCACTTCGGGAGAAAGGCCTCTAGAATCCAGCCCATTTGCCCAGAGCAGGGATGCAAGGGGGGGATTTGGAGCCGAGGGTCAATACATTGATCCCTGGGACACCGCGTCCCTGGCTCTGGACAACAGGAATTGAGCAGATGCGATGCAAGCAGGGGCTTGAGATCCGCTTGCAAGGCTGAGTTTGCCCTCTGGCTCTTCTCCCAGTACCAGGAGGCGTGCTTCCCCTGTCAGCCGCCCCCTTCCGCCTGGGCCCCGGAGTGAACATGCATGCCCAACGCTGAGCTCGACTCGCGGAGAGGAGCCAAGGCCAGCTCCACCCGCGGCTCGAGGCCGAGCCCGCCAGCCAGGCCCAGCCTGGATCAGCCGATTCACATCCAGGCTGCCAACCCAGGGCCACGCAAATCACTGCCGATTATTGTGTGTCGTAGGGTTTGGGGGTGACTTGTTATGCAACATTATTGTGGATAAGACTGGAACATACGGAAACGGATATCTAGAAGGGGGCTCCTGCCGTAAGAAAAGCCTCAAGTACGTGACACGGCTTCGTGATCAAGCAGTGGGGGGCAAGGAAGCTGTTACAGTCAGCCGGGGAAAGGGTGAGGAAACTATTCTTGAGGGCGGGAAAAACAGAGGCTCAGGATAACTTGAGTGGCAGAAAGTATACTTGAACTTGTAGAGGTGGGGGCAGGAGACTTCAAGGCAAAATGGTGAATGCATGAGCTATTTGGTACAGGCTGTCTTGGATAAGGTACTACAAAAGAGATTTGAGTTTAGAAGAGAGCTTACTGGTTTGTAATCAGAATTCAGAGGCAATAGAGATAGTCCAGAAATGGCATAGCTGTAAAGTTGAAACCATTCTTTCCACAACGGAGGCAAGGCCATTATTCCATCACTTTAGGAAAGAGACTAACTCCAGAGCCCTCAGGTAACACATAGCCTCGGGGAACAGATCAAATCCCAGGTGCGGCTTGAATGCCTTTTATGAAGAGCACTTAATAAGAAAGGTCAGGCAGTGTCAAGCATATTCTTTGAGCCGGACAAAAGTGTTCCGAGAAAGATTAGGGACGTGGTCTCACAGAAATGTGAGGTGCCCAAATACTTATAGTTGAGCTGGAGGGACAGCACACGTCAAAAAGAATGGTGATCATGGCGTTTGACACGTGGAGTCAGATACATAGGAAACCCACACATGTCTTGAGAGCTGTATGGACAAAAGCATGGACAGCCTCAAAGCACTGACAGGACTAAAAGAGACTGAGACTGCCTGGGACGTCAAAAGACCCCTGGACTCCGCCATGCTACAGCCGGGAAACAAGCTGAGAAGAATGCACCGCCACCAAAGAGGACACCTTTCCCGATGGTCTCTTCAGAAATGGCAAAAGAGGATGATGGAGAAGGAAGACTTCTCAGAGGGTGGAGCCAAGACTCAAGTAGAACAGTGGACGGGGAGCCACTCCCAGGCAGCAGAACCAAAGCCGAGTCCAGGGACGTTCCCTACTCCCGGAATGCTCATTGTTGCCTGCCACTGAGCTTTGGGGTGGTTTGTTACACCACAGTGCTGTGAAAAGGTGGGCCAATACTGAAAGCGGCATCTAGAAGGAGGCTCTGGCTGTACCCAAAGGGGAAGGGGGGCCTGGCGCTCTCTTTTGCATACCCAGTTTCCACGACTGTGTGTGCTTCCCGTCTTGTCCAGTCTTTGCGTGTCAGTGTTTGTGCAGGAAGTGTGTTCCCGTACCGTGACTGGATTCTGGATGTGTGAGGGGTAGATAACTTGTCTTTTAAGTTCATAGGTCTCTGCATCGAGAGAAGCCTCACCTGGATCTAATGCAGATCACAAGATCCTGGACTTTGTCTGACTGAATGAGGCTTTGAGGGCCGTGGGATAAAGCTGAGTCTATTCTGCATGTGCGGGAGATCTAAGTATTTATGACCCAGAGGGCGGACCACGGTAGATGAAACTGTTGGCCTCAGTTCTTCACTTCTTCTCTCTGGGCCCCTTGCCCCGAGACTTTCCAGATGCCCCATCAGAAGTGGACTGTGTTCCCTGCCCTCGACTTAGGGCTGAGTCCTGGGACTTGCTCTGACTGGTGGGATGTCAGCCCCGTGATTCAAGCAGAGGCTGAGACCTGCTGGCAGACTCGGGCTTCCCTTTTTGCATTTCCGCCATTGCCGGGAGAAAAGGTCCCCCTGCTGGCCGCTACTGCTCCAGCCCGGACCCCAGAAGGAGCAGACGTGGAGCAGACCCAAGCCCAGCTCACAGCGAGAAACCGAGCACAGTTGGACCCGCAGCTGGAGGCACGGCCACCGGGTCAGGGCCAGCCTGGATCAGCTGACTGGCATCCATACTGCTGACCTGTGAACGGGAAAAGAAATGCTTCTTGTTGCACGCACCTGAATTTAGGGACGATTCGTTGCGAAGCGTTCGTGAGGAAAAGGTGACTCTACCGCCACGATTCTTCCACCTCGTCCCCACTCCCTCCCTGCACCGCCCGCCAAGTCCTGAGTGAGGGGAGAGGAAGAGATTCCAGTTTCTTGAAGGAATTCAGGTTGTGGCTGCAGAGCTGAAAAGTGCCTGTTAGACCAGTGAGAGGTCTCTGGGGACTGGAAAGGTGAACTTGGGGCCAGGAGAATGGCCTCTAGTCAGCTTGTGGTGGGCCTGCCAGTTTCCATAGGCTGATGAGGAAGGAAGAGGCTTGAGAGTAGGCTGTGGAATCCTTGGGTGTGGCAAGACAGGTGAAGTTTGCTAAGGAGGAGGCCAGGGGCTATAGCTCAGGGGTAGAGCCTTTGACTGCAGATCACGGGGTCTTTAGTTCAAATTTGGGTCCTCCCTTCTGGCTGTCTGCTTTATTGCCAATTAGAGGTAGGCCTTTATTTAGAGTTCTTCTTACTGTCAAGTCATGCCCCTCACTGATTTGACCTTCACCGTCAAATTTCTCTGGTGACTTCTGTTATTTGGCACATGTCATGGTGCTGTCAGTTAGTGATCTGTGTGTTTCAGAGTTCTCAGTTACGTGATCTTCTTTAAAGTTTACATTATGGAGGAACTCATTCAATGAGAGGTTACCCAGCTTTATTGTGTCGTAATTACTTAGGGCCTTACTAAAAATACAGATTACCTCCTAGAAATTCTGGCTTAGTAGGACTGAGGACTGGCGTGGGAACTTTGATTTTGGGAAGCACACTCCCCTGCTAACCTTCATCCTAACATCCTATGATTGTCACTGGCTCAAAAATTATTTTGGAACTTACAACTGTATATAATTCTAAAAATCTGGTGGTAAACACCGATTTTCAAACTAGTGCCTTCAGCCCAGGACGGAGGGAAGGCAACACGCAGAGCTGTAAGCAGAGACAGTGCCGGGCCTTTAGAGGTAGAGAATGTGGGAAAGGTAAGAAGGTGTGGGTGTGGTAGAGTGGTGACAGACTGTAGTGGCACAGCTCTGCTAGGTGTGGTGACAGCCCAGAGATAATAACTCGGCTCCCTGCATTGTAGTTAGAATTGAAAAATGCTTTTTGGACACCACTGGTTGTTTCTGAGGAAAGCATTTGATGGACGATCCAGGGGTGCCTGATTCCAATTCAGATGTGTTGTTTTCTTTTTCTTTTTTCCCCCAACCTTTGAGTCTTCTTTCCGTGTTTTGATCCCCAGTTGTGTGAGCCCTGGTGGGAGAAATAGCTCTGCTTGCAACTGCAGAAGCCAAAATTAAAAGCTACTTTCTCAGTTTGCCACCTGGCACTTCTGGCCAAACAGGTGCCCCTGGCTCACACTACACTCACAGGTGGAGTGACACAGATTCCAGTGTTGGCAGAGCTTGAGCAGTGTCCAGCAGCACCCTAACCTGTGTAACTTGCCAGAGAGCCTGGCTGGCTGGGTTTCCTTGGATCGCCCCTGCTTCGTGAACCTGCGTCTCCAACCTCTCCTGCAGAGCCATGAGCTCCCTGACACCCAGGCAAGGAACGCCTCGCCTTTTTCAGTAGCAGAGCCAGTTTCTGTTTCTGTAACAGTGTGCCTCGGCTGATAACAACGGTTGGAGTGGGTTGCAGGCAAAAGACCTTAAAGAAAATGGGGTGGATGTAGGATTTGTTTTCTGTCCTACTTGGGACTGAAGGAAGTTGAAATCCTGTTGATTCTTCAGGGCTGAGAATCTGGGAGCCCAAGGCTGTCAGTGGTAAAATAGCTGAGTAATTGATCACATAAATACAATTGACCTCCTGGATTCAAGGCAGCTTAATCATCGGGTGGGCTTTTAATGGCTGTTTATGGCTGGCATCCATTCTGATTGGTCAGTGTCTGTGCTGTAGTCGTGGCTAAATATTTTGAGTATCAATCTTTCTTGGAATAAAATTCCCACTGAAGACAAAGCCTTTAGGGACCAGGTGTTGTTCCAGAACACTATGAAGGCCCACGCTGAGTCTGACAGCCTTGGGAAGCTCAAAGACATACAACGGGAAGCTCACGTGTTATATTCTCTTCTCTGGACACGGATGGAAATGGGCAGATTTCCGATGACTGCACTCAAAAACTCATTCATCCTGCTGAATGACTGTGATCGCTGAAAAACGAAGGCAAAATTGTCAAATTACCATCCCAGTTGGGTTCACAATTCCCCCCTTGTCTTGTATGAATTGCCGCTTTGGCTACAGCCACTCCAGTGAAGTTTGAGAAGGTGTCAGGACACCGCCTCAAACTTGAAAGACCAGTTGCTTCATCTTGCTCTCACCTTAGCCTTTATTGGGAGCTTTTCCTGTTACCCAGGTGGTAGTGCCAGTGATGATAAAATACGTAGACGCAAAGGGTCTCCCTGAGCAGGCAGGTAGAACACAGGGAGTGGTTCTTTGTTGCTAAGTTCTACCTACATGTACATGTGTGTGTGTGTGTGTATGTGTGTATATATATGTGTGTGTATATATATATGTTTTTATATTTGCAGCAATCCCCAAAGCTTTGTTCTAATATTTAACTCATGCGCACACACACACAACTTTGCTATCTCTCATTTGAATGTCTGTAATGGCCTAGCCTTCCCACTTTTTATCCAATAATAAGTTGAACTTTGTAATAAGAGAAACAGCCTTGATACTGAGTTCAGAGGGATATTTGACAGACACAAAAGATAAAGAACAGGAAAACACTGAACTCCCAAAATCGTTCTCTCGTACGTCCAATTGTGACAACTATTTCTATATTGCAAACACAGCAACCATTCCTATACATTTCTTGATGCAAGTGTCTCAATAATAACTGATGTCGTGGACATATGGGAGTTTTTTTGGCTTCCCAACATCCATTTCCCCTTCCTGACAACATCCCAGTTTTCCTCGGATACAGTCTGGTAGGAGTGGAGCCTTGCACCTTCTATAGCTAAGAGGTGGGCACGCCCTGACACTAGCTGGCTCCTGCGGATGGTCTCTTCTTGGAATTCGAGCAGTGGCCCAGAGACAAAGTGCTCGGAATGGTTGGTTCTGGATGCAATTCCCCAACCACTCTGGCCTCATGGTGAGATTGCTGTTGTGATCTCTGCGGCTGACTTCAGTATCTCTGAGGCTGACTTGGTCCTGCCTTTCCCAAGCCTTGTTCTCTGCTTCCTAGCAATTCTGTGACGTGTTTCCAATAAATTCTTTTCTTAAATTAAGCAGAGTCTTTTTGAGCAGTTTGTGAAAAAACACCAGCTGATACAGCTGCCTGCACCCTGCCTTACTTTCTAGCGATTGGAAGAGAAACGTAGTGACATACTTGGAATGGCCAGTGGGTGAGTGAAGCTTTGTAAGAAAAATCTATCTGACTCTGCAGAAATGCAAAAACTCTCTCAAGTAATAAAACCATTGGAGTCACACAAATGAGGTCAGAGACCCTTAATTAGGACGGCCCTGCACTATGAGACCACCAGCCTGGATGCTGGGTCCTCCATGCAACATCACCAGGAAGAGAGCAGGCGAGATTTGGACATTTGGGACCTGTCTCCACTGACCCATTTCAATACTTGTTGGAATCGGTTTCTTTTCAGATAAAAGCACCTCTTGTGTAAGTGACACAGGTAATTGGAATCGTTGCTTTTTTTTTTTTAAGCAAAAGTAAATTGTCTGGAGATATGCAAATAGGTCATTTCAGGCATAACATGTTTACAATATGATACAATTTTCTTACAAAAATGAAACTATTCTTACTTCCTGTTTTATTATCTTTTTAACATTAAAAAGTCTTGATTACTTTTCATGCCAATAAAAAAACTTTTAGGACACCTTTCATAGTGTCCACATAGGATTCTTCTCTATGGCTGCTACTACAATTTCTTTAGCCAACCCTCCATTGTTGGACGTCTATGCAGTTTCTAATTTCTACCCTTACACACAGCCTGTGCACTTCCGCCAGTAGTATATGAAAGTACCAACAAATGGATTTTTAATTGTGAAATATACATACAGAAAAGCATATATGCACTTATATGTACAATTTAGTACAGTTTAATAAATACTTACAGATACTCGTTTATCCATTGCTTAGCTCAAAAATAGAACATTGCCCCCCTTCCCAGGACCCCTTTGTGTTCTCCTTCCCTATCACGACATCTTTCCTTCTTGCTTGTATCCTGATTTTTGTGGAAATGATTTATATATATCAATTAGTTCATGTTTGTTAGTTCCGTTATTCAGATTCTCCACATCCTTACTGATATTTTATTTGCCTGTTCTATCAGCTATTGAGAAAGGTGTGTTAAAATCTCCCACTAGGATTGAGGATTTGTCTATTTCTCCTTTAGTTCTGTTCATTTCTGTTTTATATATTTTGACAGTATGTTATTGGTTTTATTTAGATTTAGAATTATGATATCTTCCTGATGAGTTGTCTTCTTTATGATTTTAAAATATTCTTTTTATCTGTAGAAATGCTTACTGACTTAAAGTCTATTTTGCATCATGTTAATATTGCTACACTAGCCTTTTTGTTTAGTATTTGCACAGTATATGTTTATTTACACTTTCACTTTCCACTTTTCTGTGTCCCTATATTTAAGATGAGTTTCATGTAAGTAGTGTATAGTGGGGTTTTGTCTTCTCGTTCAGTCTGAAAACCTTATACTTTAATTGGATTTTTTAATAAATTTGTATTTAAAGTAATTACTGTTGTATAGAATTCTAGCTGGGCTATTATTTTCCTTCAGCACTGTAAAAATCTTATTCCACTGTCCCCTGGGTACCACCATTTATGTTGATAAGTCAGCTGTCAATCGTAAAATTTGAATTTTTTTCACAGATTGCTTTTCAGATTTCTCTCTCTCTCTTTTAAAAAATCAATTTTATGATGATGTATCTAGGTGTGATTTTATTTGTATTTATCCTCCTTTTGGCTTACAAAGTTTCTTAAATCAGTGGGTTGATGTTTTTCATCAGTTTTAGAAAACACTCAGCAATTATCCCTTTAAATCATGATTCTGCTCCGTTTTCTTTCTTCTCTCCAAATTTTGAGATTTCAATAACCTGTGAATTAGAACTTTTAACTGTCTTATTTGTCTTCTATGGTTTTTTTTTCTTTTTAGCTATTCTTTCCCTTTCTGTGCTTCAATTTATTTTTCTATTGATTTGTTTTCTTATTCACTAATCCTGTCATCTACTGTGCCCAAGTTTCTGTTAAACACATGCATTAAACTCTGTGTTAAATTAAGTTTCATAATTTCCTTTTTTTTTTTTTTAATTTTTTTTATTTATTTATTTTCCCCCCAAAGCCCCAGCAGATAGTTGCATGTCATAGTTGCACATCCTTCCAGTTGCTGCATGTGGGATGCGGCCTCAGCGTGGCCAGAGAAGTGGTGCGTCAGTGCGCGCCCGGGATCCGAACCCCGGCTGCCAGCAGCGGAGCGCACGCACTTAACCGCTAAGCCACGGGGCCGGCCCAAGTTTCATAATTTCCTTTTGATTTTTTAAATCTATTATAACTGGTGAAATTCTCTATACTGTTATCCATCTTCTCCATTTTCTTGAATGTATTATCAAAGTTATTTTAAATTCTATAATCCAACATCTACATCTCTTGCTTCTATTGTCTGTTTTTTTTTTTTCTTGGTTTTTATTCATATTGCTCTGTCTCTTGGTAATCTAGTAACTTTTATTGAATGTCAGACAATGTGTATGAAAAACAAAAAAAAAGGCTCCAGATGAAATATTTCACTAGACAGAATTCACTCTTCTTCTGAAAAAAAGGATAGTTGAAGGCTGATTACTTTAAACCAATAAGGGAATGAGCAGTCTTTCCTACTAAGAAAAACAAAAATGCAGTTTTGTAGTACTCTTTCTACCTGTGTCTTGTCCCAATTCTAGAGTGTGGCCCTCCTAGGTTTTCAATTGCAAACCTGGAAAGTGTCTTTGTCTCTTCAGCCTTGAAATACAGGAAAATCACTTTTTTTTTAGAGGGTTTGAGCTTACATTTCTAGCCTCTTGCTTCACAGAACCTTCATAATACAGAAATATCTTGAGAGAGAGAAACCAGTTGCATATTTAAGGACCCCAAAGTCTCCATTTTTTTAACTCCAGCACAGTACAACTGCCAAAAGCTCTTTTGAGTTTTCTGTTTCCTGGCACTTCTGTGCTGGTGCCAACACTGGAGGCTCAGCCTCTAGCAGGGCCCAGGATTGGCAAGTGTCTCAGGGAAACAGTGGCTACAGATCATCGGTGTCAATTCACTACCCCCTCCAGGGCTCTCATTCTCTCCTGGTGTGTTCTCAGGGGTCCCTTCCTCGTGGATTTTCATCTTCTCCATTCCATGAGACTGTTATAAACTCTATTGTGCTTTTTCAGAGGTTTTTGCTTAGTTTCATAGCTTCTTGTCCCACACAGTTTTAGAATTCAGCAAATGTCTAGAGGTAGAAACCAGCCATATGTTTGATGTCCTCCAAGTCTGCAATTTTGTCCCTCCAACTCTGAGAGACCACCTAAAAGCTCTGCAGGTTCCTCGGTCCCCTGGCAGCAGCCATCCACTTAGCCCAGTTTGTCAGCCTGCACCCAGGACTGGAGAATAGCCCCAGGTAAAATGTGGCTGCCACCCCTCAACTCACTTCTAAGAGGTCCTCTCATCTCTCTCGTCCAATCCTTGCTGCTTCTGTGATTCCCTGAGGCCTTTAAAATTGTTTAACTGACTTCTCTAGCTCTTCTTGGCAGGAGTACTGGCGGGCTTAAAACTCCTTCATCTTACCTTGAAGCCAGAAGATCAACAAGAAGAAAGATCTGGTGATAAAACGAAATTCTTTAACTCCTACTTCTTTTTTTATTTTCAGGAAAGGAGTAAGAACGTTTCTAAGTGGACACAGAGGCCAAGGTGAGAGAAAGCCTGGAAGCAGACCGCCAAGTGGCTACTGATTCGCTTAACTTTTCTCCTAGGAAGAAATTTTATTCTAAACTATAAGTTTGGATGAATAGGCATCAAAATATTAACATTTGTTTAGCTGATGACATTACAGGTAATTTAATTTTTTTCTTCATGTTTATTCGTGTTCCCTATCTTGTTACTGTTTTAACATTTTACATACCATACTCTTAATTTCTATAAGGCACATTAGAAAAATTATATTTTCTACTTTCAAAGTGTATTTCCTATCTAATCAGGATAATTACATAGATTATTGCCCCAAGGAGGAAAACGCTCTATCTTTGCCCTGATCATCCTTTGCAAATCGCAATGAAGTTTGGGCTCCAGCTTTCCTGACATCATTCCTACAGTTCTTTGCCTCCATATGCCCTGCCTCTTTGGATGATTGTTCTTTCTCTGAATCCTTGGAATCTGTGTGGTCTTTTGGCCTCATAGTGGTAACTTCCAGTGGAAAAGTGCACAGAGGACAAGATCCTTGGTCCCAGTCCAGGGGATACTGGAGGCCTGAGTTTGGGTGCTCAAATAGCCAGTCCTTTTACCTGGTCCTAGATGGTCCAGCTGTGCTGAGCTGGTGGTTTGGGACTAGCATGGTGCCGTGACCTCTCTGGTAAGGTGTCTCCCTTTTAAAGCCAAGGAGTAGGAAATGAGAAGAGGGAGAAGAGCAGAGAGTGAGAAACGTAAGACACAGCCCAAAGTGCACCAATGTGCGGAGGGTGAGGGTGAGATTGAGAGAGAGCACAGGGAGTGGGTCAGCAAAGATGAAACTTAAGGAGGAGGGAAGGAAAGAGGGATGATTCCAGCTCTAAACAGTGGTTCTCCAGATTGGTGCCCCACACAGGTACTGAGGAGGAGGCTGCAGGGTTCTGAGAAGGGAAGATTTCTAGAAGTCATGTGACAGGTCTTTGGGGAAGGACAGAGCCAAGTTCAGAGCCAGATGGAGTTCTGCCTAAATGAGGTTCATCGGTCAGTTCCCACTAGTTCACTAGAAATGAGAAATTACAATACACATTGGATCCTGGGGAGGCAGAGGATGACACAGGTGAAATAGTGCTAATGAGGAAAGTCTAGACAGAAAAGGGATATAGCTCAGGGGCAGAGCATCTGACTGCATATCAAGTAGCCCCTGGCTCAAGTCTGTGTGTCAGCTGTTGGCTCTTCATTTTGTTCTGACCACATGTTTGCATCCCCTCTGTCCTGTGTCTATGCTCCAGTGACCATAAATCTCCCCCATTCCTGCTTCATCACTTTTCTGTGGATTTCATCCTCTCTTCCAGTTACTTCTTCCATCTGTCACCTGGAAAGATGCAGCAAATGGAGGACGTGGGGAAAGAAGAGCAGAAATGAAGAGGGCAGTTCATCTCTTGCTCAGAATATTTAGTGCAAAGAGGCCTTAATCATAAACGTGGATTTGAGTCATGACCTGGTCATTAATCATGTGTGTTTTTTTGGGCATGCTTTGGATTACTGTCATTTTTTCAGATCTATACCATGATGGGCATAGAGTAAATTAATAGCTCCAAAACTGTCTGTGAGTCAAAATCACCAGGAGCTTGTTAGAGGCACACTCTGTGTCCCCTTCCCAGAGACTCTGGCTTAGGGGTTCTCAGGTGGGGCCCAAGAACTTTTACTTTTCCCGGCCCTGCCTACCCCACCCTAACCTCAAAGGGTCTGTTGAGCAGCCAATTCTAAGTCCTGCTCTTCTAGGTGAGTCTGAAGGATGTTCTAGCTGCAAACCTTGATGATTTCAATGCCAGGCCTTCAGCCAGGAGCTGAGGGAAAGAAGGATGCTGGTTATATGTACAGGTGTCAGTCAAGTGTGTAGAGGTGGGGGGACAGGGGTGGGCACAGTAGGAGAACTTCACTTTGCAGGGGTGTATGATGACAGATCACTAACAAGAAGACATTGCAAGGTGGTGCCAGCCAGGGTGTGGCTGTATAATTTTAGAGTGTTTATTAGACATAAGTGAGCAGATGGGAGTATAGCTCAGGGGTAGAGCATTTGACTGCAGATCATAGAGGTCCCTAGTTCAAGTCCAGGTGCCCCCTAGTGTGTCTGCTTTTATCTCCTGTAATAGCTGTTGTCCCCCCAACATTGAAACCTCTATGAGGAAGGAAGAGAGAAGAGGTAGGCCAGGACCTGATGGGTTCACCCTTGTGTTTCTCACAGACCCCAGTGGGCTCCACCACCCAACCCCACTGTGCTAGTCAGCCTCTGTCCTTTGGCTTCAGGTGGAAATTTGTGTTATTCTTTGACTGCCTGGCACCTGAACCTTCTTCCTCTATTTCAGCAACCCCCAATAGTATGAGTCTTGGTGGAAAGCACAGCTCTGCAACCTGTTACACCAAACAAATGTGCCAAATACTGGCACCCCGTGACTGCTGGCCAAGGGCCCAGCGCAGACTTTGTGGAGTGAGCAATACACACAGGCAGGAGACCGATTACACTTCATCTCAGGCAGGCAGAGCTCTGGCCTCCGAGGCAGGGCTGGTGGCTCATTCAGTGTCCAGCGGGGGCAGCAGTGGCTCCTGCCCAGCATGCTGCTGTGCTGTGGCCTTGGCTGGGATTCTGGCTGCCGGGCTCTCCCACCTTCCCTCCAGTGCCATGAGCTCCTGACGGCCTGTCGGCGATCGTCTCGTCTGTTTCTGTTAGATAGAGTCAGGTTCTGGGTTTGCACCTGTGTGCCTTGACTAGTACAGTAGTTGCTACCAGGAGTGAATTGCAAGCAAGAGCTCCTCAGGGAAACGGGGGCGTGTGGGAATTGGGGTTAATTGTCAGACCTAGTTTTACTAAGTCAGTAGAAGTCCAGTTGGTCCTTCCTGGAGGGGAATCTAGCAGACAACGGTTCATGGAAGCAAAACAGCTAAATAAATTGCTGCCTGTGGTCAGCTGACGTGGAGTGCCCATTGAGAGCAAGAGCCCTGGTCACTGCTGCCCTCAGACAGGGTGAGAAGCTGCAGGGGCGGGGGCTGCTTCTAACGTACCAGAAATGACTAGATCAAAGTCCAGCTTCTTCACTCCACGCACAGAAGGGCCCATGGGGCTTTTGACAACTGTGCTGAGAGAATCTGTCTAAGGCACCACGTGACGTAATGGAACACCACAGGCAAAGTGTGATCCTGCAGTTGCTAGATTCAGAGCCCCCTCTGGTCTCTTGTGTGAAAGTCGGGGTATTTCTCAGGGGAGAGCAGTTTCAGTTATCACAATGGGGGTCTTTCCAACCCGTCAGAATCCTTGTGCTACACATTTGGAATCCACACGGCCTGTGGCTCCAGTAGGGGACTGTGGGGTCCCCTGCAGACCTGTCTTGCGGGGTGAGGTGGGTGTGGTCGGGCTTTTCTGGGCAGTGGCCAAGCTCACAGATGGAGAGAGTCCCCATCCCAGTTCAGAAGCCCCTTTGGGCTTTGGTTCCCCGAACAGGCAGGTTTAAGCCCAATCCCTGCCCCTCCAGGTGTGCTGACCCCAGATGTGAGGCCTTCAAGGCAGGTGGGGCTGCTCACCAGGAGGATGGCTTCAGCCTTTCTGGCCAAATGTCTCCCCTGGTCTCAGCCCAACGATTTAGCCTTGGGATGAAGAGGAAGAAAAGGTAGAAGATGGAAAAGAAAGCGAAATCCAGCCTGTCGTCTAGAGGTTGAGGGTGGGGAGAACCAGGGAGATTTTAGAACAAATGGGCTGGAGAAGGAGTACAGAGGGAAGAGGAGGGGAGGGTCCAGTGAGAATAAAGTGCACCAGCCAGAGACAGGAGGAGGGAAGGTGCCAGGCAAGGCAGAGGAGGCTTCTGGGCACTCAAATGAGGGGTCAGTGGGAAAAGGGAGGGAGCTTATGGCCAGGAGAGGGTGAGTCAGCCAGGACACCAGGCCAACCAGGGAGAAAGAGAAATGACTGGGTTATGGAGGATCCCTCCCTGGGGAGGCCACAACTGTGAAACGGTGTCAATTAGGAAATAGTTTGAAGTGGGCTCCTGGCACAGGGGAAGAGAGCTGACTGCTGGTCAAGAGGTGTGTGGTTCAGATTCCTATGCCCCTGTGAGCTTATCTCATTTAGTACTAGATGTGGGGTGGAAATCATTCTGCTCATTTCCTGGGAAGGTCTATGTCATCTGGCCCAGTGAGGGCTCAGCTATGGGAAGCAGATGAAGGCAGCAGGCCAGTTTGTCTCTTGCCCCAGCATTGAGGGAGTGGAAAGAGCTCAAGACCAGCCATGTGTGATCTGGTCTCAACCTTGTTATTGATCAAGTATACTTGGCCATGTCTTTTAATTACAGCCACTTTTCAAGCCTACAACACGGAGCACCAAACTAAGTCGGTGGTTCCCAATTCTGACTTTCCATTGGGATCATCCAATGAGCTTGTTGAAAATAGAGTCTCCTGGCCCCACTCCCAACTATTCTGATCCAGGAGGTCTGACCTGGAGCCTATGAACTTCATTTCCATGAAAATTCGCTCCCTGCTCTCACCACCTCACACACCATTTGCTGTGATGGGCAGCCCAGCTGGGGAACCATGGCTTCAGTTTAGTCCAGAGGCCTTCCACTGACACAGCCATGGCTTTTACACTGATGTCCTTGGCCATGGATGGATGGGCATAGGCAGAGGATTGTGCAGAAGGGGATGGTGAGCAGGAAGGCCTTCCATCTGCAGTAGAGCAGGTCTTGTGGACTGACTAGACATAGCTCAGTGTTCTGCAGGAGTTCCGGAAAAAATTACAGAGGTCAGAGGTCTTCATTAAACAATCACAATGAGATGAGCTTTTAAGGACAGATGCTCCTTATCTGTTCTTATGCTTACTCACTGATTTTCCAGCTTCCTTTTCCTCTCTGGAGCCCATGATTTTGCACTGAGGAGAGAGAGAAAAGAAGTGGGGAGGGTCAGGCCAGTCCTCTGGGAAGCCCCAGGTGAATCCTCCACCATCTTCTCCACTCTCTCACTCCTTGCCATTAGTCC
This sequence comes from Diceros bicornis minor, assembly GCF_020826845.1. Classification (NCBI taxonomy): domain Eukaryota; kingdom Metazoa; phylum Chordata; class Mammalia; order Perissodactyla; family Rhinocerotidae; genus Diceros; species Diceros bicornis. Next base: position 95,638,856 of record NC_080742.1, on the reverse strand, counting down.
CACAAAGCCAACCAGAATCCCGCTCTTCCCCAGGCCCTGGGCAGAGTAGGGCAGGGTGTGGGTCTGTGAGTCTGGAGTAGGCTCCTGTGGGAGCGCTAAGACCTGGGAACATGGAGCCTCAGTCCAGGGCCTCTGACCTGCAGCCCAGCATGCTGAGCTCAGAAAGCTAAGCAGCGACTCCATTGTAGGGGTACATGGTGCTCCTGTTGGTTCAACTACTCCTGTGTCATAACCCAAGTGGGGTGCTATGGAGCATACAACAGGAGATGGAGACATAGCCTTATCTGTGGAGATCACATGGATCTGAGGAGAGTTGAGCTCCTGTGAAAGGGGAAATCTCAGGCTGGAACTGAGTGAGAGTCACAGGGACTGGAGGAAGCAGGGATCTGTGCCTTGTAAACTGTGATGTGCATATAATTCAGCTGAGGGAGCGTCTCTAAATGCAGAATGGGTCTGCACTTCCTGAGGAGTTGTCGGTCAGAGTTTGATCTGCTTCATCTTTCTTCTCCCTGTGTTCTGGCCTGGGGGGAACAGGCAATATAGGACCCGCTTTGGGATTAGAAGTGAGGCAAAGTAGGGGCACCTGGATTTGAACCAGGGATCTGTTGATCTGCAGTGAAATGCTCTACCCCTGAGCTATACCCCCTGCCCTGGGAGCATGGTATGATTAACACCTCTTACCTATATCAACACACTAGGACTCAGTCTTTCTGGTTGGCATGTCTGAGCCTGTTCTACTTCTCTGAACTCTGGCCTCCCTCCCACCATGAACCAGCCCTGCCACTTCCCTCATCACTTCTATATACACCTGGCTGAGGACCCCTGGGTAGCCTTATTGACCTTCACAGGTGGGGAAACCTATACTCCAGATAATGCTCTTCAACAATAGCAGTTATTGAGCATCTACTGTGTGTCAGGCGTGCTGGGATGGTGACATAACTGTTACTAGGTGGCTGTGCCTTCCCCTGTGCTGAAAGGAAGTTCAGAGCTCATGTCCGAAGGTTGTTTAATGAGATAAAACAATGTTCATGATAATTCCTCAAGTGAAAAGGCAGATTACAAACCAGTGTGCCTGGAGGAATTATAGATGATTTCAGCTTTTTAATGTGCTTTTATTGATCTTTCAACTTTTCCATCTTGAGCATGTTGCCTTTACAAAAAAAAAAAAATGACGCTTAGGAAAAATTATACTCTGGAAGAGTTCCACTTCTCGAATATTCATATCTGTCCACCTTCAGAAATATTCATATGAGTTCACAAAGACGTGAATGTGGAGACTCATTGCAGCCTTTTCTTTTGTATTAGCAATAAACTGAAAACCGCCTAAATATCCATCAACAGGGAATAGGTGGTACAGTCATAGGATAGGATATGATGCTACAGTAAAAGGTAAAATAGGTCCAGAGTACTCGCATGGAAAGGTGCTTAAACAATACCGTTAAGCAAAAAAAGCAAATTGTAGGACATATGTATGATGTGAGCTCACTTGGGCTTTTAAAAAGATACTACATATACATATTATTATATAATAGAAAAGATTATACACACATACAAAGATATTTACATATAAACATGTGTATATACATATGTACAAGTGTATATGTGTATATGATCTCCTATGGAAGGAAGCAAGACAAATAGTTACTCCCAGGGAGAGGGTGGGGGATTCTTTTATTTTCCAGTGTACAGGTATAATGATCCCAATGTCTACAGGTACTGAGGGCTAAAAATAAATGAGAGAAAGCACTATAAACATCCTCCAGGACGTCTTTGCCGCCTTTGCCACAGTCATCCTGATTCCTCTCTCTTCTTCAGATCCCAAACAGGCAGCCGCCGATCCAGAACCTCCCTGGTCTTTCCTTCATCCCTTGCCTCTGCCACATCAGTTTCAGGCATTTCTCATTTCTGCTGGTTTTCAGCCCCCTCCCCTCTGAAGTTGTCACTCTGATGTTTCACACACCAGTTGTCCACCATCCACCCAGCTAGATGGCATGATGTCCTTGGTTGATCTGAGGGCAAGGGGCGCCCCTGCAGTGGGCTGGGGGCAACCCCCTGCCTGCGACCTACAGCCAGCACCACCCAGGCCCTGAGGCACCTCACCCCTGTCCCCTCAGCTGCACCTGAGGCAAGTCACACACCAGCCCTCTTCCACACCTGCCTTCTCCACCCTGACCTCCTGCAGCCTCCCCAGGGCCTCTCAGCCTTAGAGGAACCGGCACTAATGGGAGAGTAGGGCACACCCGAGGAGCATACAAACCGTGTGGGAGTCTGTGAAAATAATGAGAGGCACGCTCACTTCAAGTCAGCTGAGGCTCACAATAAAGTCAAAATGATGATGACAGCATTTTTAAAGGCAGAGAGAGATTTTTATATTCATATGTGGAGCAAGAGAATCAAGGAAGGGATAGGCTCCAGCTCAGCAATGGAATCATATACATGGCAGAGAAACTGACAAGCCCCCTTCCCTGTAAGAGGGAGATGGCTAAACTAGGGAGTGGGGGGAGTCCCTAGGGAACCCTCCTTAAGGGCACAAAAGAGGCAAAGGCAGCTCTTACACGATTCTGGTGGGCCCCATGTGGAGAAGGAGGAAACTGAAGGCCCCTCTGCCTGAAATGGACCTACTGACCCTCAGCACCACAGAGCCCCTGTCTTCTTAGTCAGGGCTTGGACTGTACCGGCCCTAAAAAATCAGTGGCTGTCCTTGGGAGATGGCTTCCTTTATCAAGTCCACCAGTGGAAGTAGCCACTGGCCTGCAGCTCTTGTTGGCAGGAATATCAACAAGGAATCAAGGGAGTGCCCGTGGCCACCCTGGCCAGAGTCTGGGCCCATCTTCCCTACTTCCCTCCTGCATTATAATTCCCTTATGAAACTTCCCTAACCTTTCTGTATGGAAAACTGCATAAACTACCCAGCCTAATGTGCCCATCGTAGGGAGACCAAAGGGTTGAGGTTACAAAATTGGGGTGGGTTCCCACTGAAAGGGCACCTGCACATTGAGGGCTGCAATTGGAACCCCAGGCATGACTGACCATGCCAGAGGGTGGCTCATAGCAAAACCAGAGGTGGTAACAAAGACCCAAGAGGCCAGGGAAGCGAGAGGATGAACGCAAGGAAAGCAGTCAGGCAAATTTGCTCACCCCCCTGCCCTACCTCCAGAGGCTGGAATCCTGCCCTCTGCAAGGGAAGAGAAGGGATGAGCAAACATCTTTTGTGATGGCAAACTCTACTTTATAAAGGAGAACTTGTCTTCTGGGGGGAGGCATGCAGTGAAGACTGGCTCCTGGTGTCCCAACTTGGCAGTCTAGAACATGCCAAGAACTATCTAGAACTATCTAGATACTATGTAGATATAGAATATCTAGGACTATCTTCTCTCAGGGAGGCTGAAAAGTGGTTGGGAGAATTAAACTCACATAGGGCCCACATAGAGGCAGCGCTAGAGGAGACCACAGTGAGCAATGGGAATTTTGTGAAGCAGGGGTCGCATCATCTGCCTCCTCTCGCTGTGCAGAGGCCTAAGCTGAGCAAAGCAGCTGAATTCCAGCACCAGCTTCTGCAGCTAAAATGGACAGGGGCTGCCCTGGAAGAAGCAGGCAGTGTGGCCTCACCATCCACGAGAGGGAATTTTCCACATCAGCTCCAATGAGACACACACTACTTTTGCCTATTAACTACATAAGTAGTTTACCTTACCAGTATGTCATAAAATGAATTTATCACTATGTCATAAAATGACTCAAACATCACTTCCTCAAGGAAAATTTCCCTGCCTCCTGAAATAGCTTAGATATCCCAGTAATACATTCTTATAGTACCACTGCATCTTATCTATTTCTCCTAATTTTCAGTTTTTTAATTTTTGTGAATATTTGTAAATATCTATATACCCCTCTAGTTTCATGAGACCATGTCTATTTTACTTACCATTGGGCTAGATCACGTAAGGACATCAGCTTTCACCCTGAAGGAGATGGGAAGTTATTCGGGGATTTTGAGCAGAGGAATGACATAAGCTAGTTTTCTCCTCTGGCTGTTATGAGGAGACTAGGGGCAGGGATACAAGTTTAGGAAGTTATTGCAGTAATCCAAGTGAGAGATGATTTGTATTTGTCTAGTGCAGTAATGGTGGAGGTGATGAGAAGTGGTCAAATTCCGGATGAATTCTGAAGTAGTGTGAACACGATTCACCAAGATTTGAATGCAGGGTGTGAGAAAAGTCAAGGATAACACCAAGGATTTTGACCTGAGCAGCTGGTAGAATGGAGTTGCCATTCTCTGACACGTGGCAGATTGCAGCAGAAATGAAATCCGAGCACGTAATGGAAATCAGGACTTCAATCTGGGGCACATTAAGTTAGAGCCTTCTGTTAAATAGCCAAGTGGAGAAGTCGAAAATGAAGCTGGAGTTCAAAGAGGAGGTCCTAGTGGAGGATATAAATTTGAGGGTCATCTGCCCATTAAAGCCAAGGGACTGAATGAGCTCACTGAGCAAATGTGAGTAGAAAAGAGAAGAGGTCTGGGGACTAAGTCCTACACCCTCAAATGTTTAGAAGTTGGTGTGTTGAGGAGGAAACGGCAAAAGAGATTGAGAAAAAGTGGCAGTGAGGTATGAAGAAAACAAAACAAACAAACAAAAAGAGTCACAGTCCAAAGTCAATGGAAAGAAGGCCTCCTGAGAGATTGAGTCAAGGACTGAGAATCAACATGACAGATGGTCATGATGACTTTGCCAAGAGCGGTGAAGACAAGCACACGGAGGGAAGGGGATTGGGCAGATAATGGGTGTTCTCCTAGGAAGCCTTCCTTGATCCTCTTGACGGGTGGGTCCCCTGCCGTGTGCTCCCGTGGCACCTTGTACTTCTGTCGTATCACACATCACACTTTACCATAATCACTGCAACCTTGTGCCTGCAAGGTTCCTTTCACACAGTGAGAGGCCAATAAATATATGAATGTGTAAAAATGTGTGAACAAACAAGAGAGGATATAATTGATGGGACAAGATCCCACAGAGAGCAGGGGAATGGATCAAGAACACGGGATTTGCTCTAAAGAGCAGGAGAAAGACTTGTTTTCTCTTAGGCTGGAGGGGATGAGAGCAGCATAAGGACGCTGAGTGACCTCACATCACATGGCCGTGGTCTTCTCAGTCAAGTAGGAAACAAGGTCTTCCAGAGAGAATAAAGGAGGTAGGGGGGCCGGCCTGGTGGTGTAGTGGTTGAGTGCGTGCTCCGCTTCGGTGGCCCAGGGTTCACAGGTTCGGATCCCGGGCGCAGACCTAGGCACCGCTTATCAAGCCATGCTGGGGCAGGTGTCCCACATATAAAGTAAAGGAAGATGGGTACAGATGTTAGCCCAGGACCAATCTTCCTCAGCAAAAAGAGGAAGATTGGTAACGGATGTTAGCTCAGGGCTAATCTTCCTCACCAAAAATCAAATAAAATAAAAAAATAAAAGAGGCAGGGTGGCACTCATTACCTGAGAGGAAGGGCAAAATTTGCACTACACGCTGTGGGAAATGGAGGAGAGGTGAATTTGAAAGGAATGGAATCATTGCTCATTAGCAGACGGCTGCCATTTGAGGTCAGACTGGCATAGATTTGCAGTGGGATCATTTGTCTGGCTCTACAATTTACTCCAGCTCCTAGAGCGAAGGTGGAGAAAGTCAATGGCGTTGTATCCACAGAAGCAGAAGGGCATGTGAAGAAGGCAGACAGACCACAGGCAAAGACCTCAAAGGAACCATGATTGTGAGGCTAACCGTGGGGTCCATAATGGGTAGGCAGACAGGTGAGACACAAGGGGGCTTAGGGATGGTGCAGAAACACAGAGAAATGAAAGAGATTAAGGTCAAAATGAGGATAATGAACAATGTCAGTAACAGTAAGGACAAGAAGAGGTAAAAACTAGAAGAGGTATCAGAAAGGACTTTTAAGATTGAAGATCTTGAGAGGGAATAGTTCTGAGCGATGATCAAGTTCGGGTTGTGTGTTAGGAGACTTGGCCAGGAGTGCAGAGCACCCAAAATAACAAAGAATCAAAACAAAACACAAAGCAGCAAACAAACCAGAAGAAATTTCTTTCTCTCTCACTTAAAAGTCCACTTAGATTGTCCAGGACTGGTCTGGTGTTCCATAGGGTCAGGAACCCGATTCCTTCTTTCTGGTTGTTCCAGCCTATACGGTTTTCATTCCAAAGTTCTCCTCATGGTCCAAAATGACATGTCCCACTTTAGCATCATGTCTATCTTCTAGCCAGCAGGAAGGGGAAGAGGAAAGACAACCTCTCCCTTTAAGAGCACCCATCACTCTCACCTACATCTCCTTGACCAGACTGTGCACTTGGCCTCACTTAACTCCAAGGGAGGCTGGGAAATGTAGTCTGTCTTCTGTGAAACCACGTGCCCAACTAACAACCAAGAAAGAGGATAGCACAGATACTGGGGGAAATACTCAATCTCTGCCTCACCATACTTCTTTATAGCTGTAGTGGGTTGGAATCTGTGAACACTGTGAGAGCCAAGAAGATGGAAACCTCACGAGGCCTTAGCATTGGAAGGATCATCAATGTGATGTTGACATTACTGAGGGTGAAGGCAGAGGGAGACAAGGAAAATATGACTGTTAGCCTGGTTCTAAAGTCTCCCACTAAGTTTGAGGAGTCCCAAATATGGATGCCTACATCCACAAGGACGAGGAGAGCACAGCTTAAGGGGATGGAGATGGCTTTGAAGGAGAGGTGTTGAGGAATGGTCGAGGAGCTAGGATCTAGAAGAGGCAATGTTGGGAATAAGGAATAGGAAGGGGGAGGAGGGACCCTCTCTGGCTGGGAGGTTGAAGGGAGAGGGACATCTTCAGAGGAACTCTGGGCATCAGGTGTGCAAGGATATATGAAAAGGGGAGTTAAAGGGAAAGGTGAAGGAGAAAGAAAACTGGCCCCCATTGAACGGGGGTTCCACAGAGTGGCTGTGGGGCTGGCGGGATTGGGTTGCAGGACCCGTCATAGGAAGGAGGAGGTGAGATGGAGGCTGCCACTAGAGAGATCATTTTTGTATCAGAAGGTGTCCCTGCTTTCATATCAGAAGCAGGGACAGGAAAGGGACAAGGAACCAGGTTCTAAGCCAAAGTTTCAAGTGTTTATGAAACCGGAATAACAAACCTCTTTGAAGAAAAAAATACTGATTAAGAAATTCGAGTCTCTCATTAACAAAAGGAATCAGCATTAATGAACGGGAACCTCTGAAGCACATCACTGAAGATAAAAGAAGTCTTGTTTTTTCAGGCACTTATGTCGTATGCTGATAAGAGAATTCAGAGGATACAGGATATTTACAACCCGGGGAGTTAGACAAAGAGCTATTTGCCAACTTATCAAGTTAGACAAAGTTTTAAGGAAGACTAGACTTGCCCTGCTCCCTTTTAAATGGCTATTTCTTTGGTGTGTTTTCCTGTCATTCAACGTAAAGAGATTAAGACTCTCTTGATGTCATAGTTTTACTATGAGAACTTGTTTTTAGCCCATCTGAAGTATAGACTTCCGTTGCTTATATAAACCTGAAGGATTGTGAAATGTTTTTTAGGTAGTTGTGAGAAATGTCATAAAAGATCAATAGTTTAAGGGATAATAAAAATTATGAATTGTACTTCTGAATTACATGCTATAATCTCTGAACCCACAATGAATTCTGAGGTTTTCTACCAAAATGTTCAACTGTTTGTTCTCCAAACCATAGAAAGCCATCACATTCTTTAGTTTTGAGATGGTTGATAAAATTCACTGGTCCCTTCTGCAGAAGTTTGCTTTTAAAGTTTGAATAAGACATAAAATTGTCTTTAATGGTTACACAACCTAAACTTACACTTTAACATGTTGATATTTCATCCTCTGCGAACTCTGTGGGCCCCAAGAAGGCTCACTCCCTGAGCCACGGATGCTGGTGGTTTGGTGGGAAATAGAAAACCAATTCCACCTCGTCCCAGGGAGAATGCCTGGATTGAGAAGCAGAAAATTAAGGAAACTGAGAAATGCTGAAACAGCGGTTGTCCCTGGAAGATACTGTTAAGGTCAAGTTACAAATGATATACACATAAGGATGAATAAGAGGAATCCAGAACACAAGATGCTAGACAGACAGACCCAGGATGAGGCAACCTTGGTCTGAGAAGGCTTCCTGGAAGCTCTGAGAAAGCTGGTTCTCAACTGAGCTGCAAACTAGGAACCCTGGGGACCTTTACCATACCTGGGCTCCACCCCAGATATTCTGATTTACTTGGTCTGGGTGGGGCCTGGGAAATGATACTTTTATAGACTCTTCTGGTGATTCTAATTTATATTTGGAACTAAGAACCACCAACTACCATATTAAAGCTTCAACATTGGCTGGTTCCAAGAAAAAAATCTTTACACTCATGTCTAATAAGGAAGAAGAAGTTGAAATGCAGCACCAATTTAAAAGGTCAAAATTAGAAATACATAGGGGGCACCCAGATTTGAACTGGGGACCTCTTGATCTGCAGTCAAATGCTCTACCCCTGAGCTATACCCCCTCCTGCTATGGTATGACTTAATTAACATCTTTCATCTGTACAGTCACACCCAGACTACCTGTAAACCTATGAGTTGCCACTTCAGGATGGACCTCTCTTGGGAGCTGCCAGGCCTGCTTCGGTGAAAACTCATCAGTCTGCTGCGTAATGGGAGACAGGCTGCCTCCTCGAAAGCACTGCAGGCTGTGTCCTCCCCAGCCTACAGTCCCTGGGTGTGGGCAGCAGCATGGAGGAGCATTGACATTGACTTTTATAATGGCCTTCAGAGTCAAATGCCTGTGCCTGTCATGGTAGATACCCGAAAAAGAGAAATGTGACATGATCGAGGTGTCTGTCCAAACCCATGTAATGAGGGCCTGACCCTCATCGGCCAACATTCAGTTCAGGGTACTTTCTACTAAACTACAATCTAGGACACAAGATGACTCTCCCAACTTCCACTTCTTCAGTTATAGATGGAGAATGATCCACTCTGAGAAATAGTCAGAATGGCTGAGTAGATTTAGGAATCCACAAAAGCATTGACAGACCTATGCTAACATAATTTAAGGACCAAGAAATGCTACTAGAGAAGAACTACATTCAACCCAGTGGCTTTCTGATCTGTGGGCAAAGCCCTGTCACATCTAGAAGAAAAACATGTTTTCATTAGCACCTTTTCATCTCCACAGCCATGTCAAGGCCCGGTTTCTGCTGTTGTCACAGGAGCTGGTAAACTTTCTCTTCTGCAAACTGTCTCTCCCTCCTGCTGGAATTTCTCCCTCTTACCCGCCAGCCTTTCCCTTGGGGTCCTGGCAGCCTCCTGGGAGTGTGGTCCAGAAGCTTCTCCCCTCTTCTCCTGGCCAAGGGGCTGATTTCTACACTGATTCTACGGTGACACTAAAGGCCTCTGGATTTCTCTTTTCAGCAATAAGGAGGACTGCTAGGTAAAATTGAAAGGATTGATGAGCCTGCAAGGGCACAAAAGAACCCCCAGAGGCCAGGGACTAGGCACCAGCGTGAGTCCAGGACGGCGAGGGCCGAGGTAGCAGGACACCTGGACATGTGTCTGGTTGACGGTAGCCTAGAGGGTCGGTCGTCCAAGGATGAGAGGACAGTTCCAGAGACAGAGCCTCAGGCCCCACCCATGGTGGAGAGTCAGAAGAGAGCCAGCCTTGCTTAAAGACAGGACTTAGGAAGGGCTGAACTCTTAAGGAGAGAGTGATTAGAAGACAGAAAAAGAAAGCAACCCTGAGAATCAGCAGCCACTGGCTGACTGATGGGGCCTGGGTCCTGAATTTGCACTCTTTATCTGGTCTGAAAAACTATAGGCAGTTATTTTAATTTCAGATGGACTTGGGGGTGTTGAGTGCCACAGACTCCTAGTCAAATGAAAATGTTCCCTGAAGGAAGCTTCAAAGAATTCCCATGCAGAGGGTTTCAACAAATGTAAGTCTGGGAGAAGCAGGGTAGCATGGAGGCCAACGGCATAGACTCTGAAGCTAGACAGTCTGGGTTCAAGTCCTACCCCATCTCTAAGATTACTTCCCCTGTCTATGCCTCAGCTGCATAATCTGTAAAATGGGCATGATAATAGTATATACTTGATGAGTTGTTGTGTAGATTAAATGAGTTAATCCTCTAAAGCACTTGGAACAGGACTGACACATAGTAAGCTCTATGTAACTGCAAACAAATAAAAAACTCACATGAGAATCATCAGAAATAATAAACATTGGAACTCGGACCTGCAAAGACTCCACGTAGGGAATGATTTGAATAAATCAAAGAGTATCTTAAAAGAGAAATATAAACAGAATTGAGGAGCAAAAGACTATAACAAATGATCAAATATATTTGAAAAACTAATCAAATAAGATTCTAGAAATGAAAAACGTGATTAATGTTTTCCTTGTTATTTACTATTTATTGAAGTGTAACTTAAAGTACCCAAATCATAAATGTACCCGATGATGAATTTTTACATTTTTACCCATATAATCACCACTCAAATCAAGATAAAGAGAATTTCTAGCCCCTCTGAGGGTTCCCTTGGACCCCTTCCCAATTACCCCCTCTCCCCACAAGGTAACCACCATTCTATCTCTATGGGTTAGTTTTGCCTGTTCATGAATTTCATACACATGGAATCATATAGTAGTTATTTTCTTTTGAGTCTGGCTTCTTCCACCCAACCTCATGTTTATGAGATTCATTCGTACTTGTCCACTGTAGCAGTAATTTGTTCTTTTTTATTCCTGTTTAGCATTCCATTGTACGACTATACCATGACTTAGTTATCTATCCTACTGTTGATGGACATTTGAGTTGTTTCCAGTTTGGGGCTATTAAGAGAAATGCTGTGGACCTGCCCAGTGGCGCAAGCGGTTAAGCGCGCGGCTCCGCTTCCGCGGCCCGGGGTTTCGAGGTTCGGATCCTGGGTGCGCACATCCGCGCAGCCTGTCACACCGTGCTGTGGTGGCATCCCATATAAAGTAGAGGAAGGTGGACACGGATGTTAGCCCAGGGCCAGTCTTCCTCGGCAAAAAAAAGGAGGCTCAGCATCAGATGTTAGCTCAGGGCTGATCTTCCTCACCAAAAAAAAAAAAGAGAGAGAAATGCTGTGATGAGCATTTTTGTACGCACATGTACACTCTCCGAGGTATATATCTAGGAATGTATTTGCTGAATAATAGGGTGCTCATATTTTCAACTTTAACTGATAATGCTGGACAGTTTTCTAAAGTGGTTATACCAAATTAATAAATTATAATTTGGAATTATAAGTTTTATATAAAATTATATATATAACAATGTTTTATAATTGTATAGAGTTTGCACATCTTTGATTGTATTTATTCCTTGTACTTTGATATTTTATGTTATTGTAAGTGGAATCTTTTTTTTCATTTTCGAAAATTTGTTGCTGGTACATTGAAATACAATTAATTTTAATTTTGAATCCAGAAACATTGCTAAACCATCTAATTCTAATAATGTGCTTAGAGACCCTTTTTATGTTCTACATATACACCCATATCATCTGCAGATATCACAGTTTGTTTCTCCTTTATAGATGTAAGTTTCTATTTTTTTCTAGCCCTACTGCCCTGGCTGATACCTTCAGTGCATTATTGAATAGAAGGGATGATAGTGGACATTTTTGTCTTGTTTTCAATTTTTAATGGAAAGCTTCCAACATCCCACCATTAAATAGTATTTACATTTATATTTTAGGGAGATATTTTGTAGCATATTAAGGAGGTAAATGCTTGTCCTAGCTTGCCGAGAATCTGTTTGAAATCATGAATGTGTATTGAATTTTATTGAATGTTTTTCTTCATCTGTTTTAGTGATCACATGATTTTTTCCCCTGTAATCTGTTGTCTTAGTTTGAATTTTTCCAGAAGTAGACCCTGAACTAGAACTTGAGTGCAAGTAGTTTATTTGGGAGATAAGTCTAGTAAAACATTAGCAGGGAGTAGGTAAGTCAGACAGAGAAAGGAAAGAAGCAATAAAAGGTGTTTTTGGAAATTGTAATAATGTTTTCTTTTTAATTCCTTATATTGGTTATTAATGTTTTCTTTTTTTACTTTGGTCAATCTTGTCTGTGTTTTCATTTTTATCTGTTTCAAAAATCAGAGCAGAAATAAATGAAATTGAGACCAAAAAAACAGTAGAAAGGATTAACAAAACAAAGAGTTGGTTCTTTGAGAAGATAAACAAAATAGACAAACCCTTAGCCAGGCTTACCAAGAAAAAAAGAGAAAAGGCTCAAGTAAATAAAATTAGAAATGAAAGAGGAGAAATTACAATGGATACCATGGAAATACAGAGGATTATAAGAGAATACTATGAGAAATTATACGCCAAAAAATTGGACAATCTAGAAGAAATGGATAAATTCTTAGACTCATACAACCTCCCAAAACTGAACCAAGAAGAAATGGAGAATCTGAATAGACCAATCACAAGTAAAGAGATTGAAATAGTAATCAAAAACCTCCCAAAAAATAAAAGTCCAGGACCAGATGGCTTCTCCGGTGAATTTTACCAAACATTCAAAGAAGATTTAATACCCATCCTTCTCAAACTATTCCAAAAAATAGAGGAAGGTGGAACACTTCCTAAATCATTCTACGAGGCCAACATCACCCTGATACCAAAGCCAGACAAAGACAATACGAAGAAAGAAAATTACAGGCCAATATCGCTGATGAACATTGATGCAAAAATCCTCAACAAAATATTGGCAAAGCAAATACAACAATACATTAAAAAGATCATACACCATGATCAAGTGGGATTTATACCAGGGACGCAGGGATGGTTCAACATCCGCAAATCAATCAACATGATACATCACATCAACAAAACAAAGAATAAAAACCACATGATCATCTCAATAGACGCAGAGAAGGCATTTGACAAGATACAACATCCATTTATGATAAAAACTCTCAACAAAATGGGAATAGAAGGAAAGTACCTCAACATAATAAAGGCTATTTATGACAAACCCACAGCCAACATCATACTCAACGGGGAAAGACTGAAAGCCATTCCTCTGCAAACAGGAATGAGGCAGGGCTGCCCACTCTCACCACTCCTGTTCAACATAGTACTGGAGGTTTTGGCCAGAGCAATTAGGCAAGAAAAAGAAATAAAAGGAATCCAAATAGGTAACGAAGAAGTGAAACTCGCACTATTTGCAAATGACATGATTGTATATATAGAAAACCCTAAAGAATCTGTTGGAAAACTATTAGAAACAATCAACAACTACAGCAAAGTTGCAGGGTACAAAATCAATCTACAAAAATCAGTTGCATTTCTGTATGCTAATAATGAACTAACAGAAAGAGAGCTCAAAAAGATAATACCATTTACAATTGCATCAAAAAGAATAAAATACCTAGGAATAAATCTTACCAAGGAGGTGAAGGACCTATACAATGAGAACTACAAGATATTATTGAAAGAAATCCATGATGACATAAAGAAATGGAAAGATATCCCATGAACGTGGATTGGAAGAATAAACATAGTTAAAATGTCTATATTACCTAAAGCAATCCACAGATTCAATGCAATCCCAATCAGAATCCCAATGACATTCTTCACAGAAATAGAAAAAAGAATACTAAAATTTATATGGGGCAACAAAAGACCCCGAATAGATAAAGCAATCCTAAGAAAAAAGAACAAAGCAGGAGGCATCACAATCCCTGACTTCAAAACATACTACAAAGCAATAGTAATCAAAACAGCATGATACTGGTACAAAAACAGACACACAGATCAATGGAACGGATTTGAAAGCCCAGAAATAAAACCACACATATACGGACAGCTAATTTTCGACAAAGGTGCTAAGAACATACAATGGAGAAAAGAAAGTCTCTTCAATAAACGGTGTTGGGAAAACTGGACAGCCACATGCAAAAGAATGAAAGTGGACCATCTGCTATCGCCATTCACAAATATTAACTCAAAATGGATCAAAGACCTGAAGGTGAGACCTGAAACTATAAAACTCATAGAAGAAAATATATGCAACACACTATTTGACATTGGTTATAAAGGAATCTTTTCAGATGACATGCCTACCCAGACTAGGGAAACTAAAGAAAAAATAAACAAGTGGGTCTTTATCAGATTAAAGAGCTTCTATAAGACAAACGAAACCAGAATCAAGATGAACAGACAACCAACCAGCTGGGAGAGAATATTTGCAAAACATACATCTGACAAGGGGTTGATCTCCATAATATATAAAGAACTCACACAACTGAACAACAAAAAAACAAACAACCTGATCAAAAAATGGGCAGAGGAAATGAACAGACACTTCTCCAAAGAAGATATACAGATGGCCAACAGGCACATGAAAAGATGTTCAATATCACTAATCATCAGGGAAATGCAAATCAAAACAACACTAAGATATCACCTCACGCCCGTTAGAATGGCTATAATCACCAAGACAAAAAACAACAAATGTTGGAGAGGATGTGGAGAAACAGGAACCCTCATACACAGCTTGTGGGAATGCAAACTGGTGCAGCCTCTAGGGAAAACAGTATGGAGATTCCTCAAAGAATTAAAAATAGTGATGCCCTATGACTCAGCCATCCCACTACTGGGAATCTATCCAACGAACCTGAAATCAACAATCCAAAGAGGTTTATGCACCCCTATGTTCATTGCAGCATTATTCACCATAGCCAAGAAGTGGAAGCAACCTAAGTGTCCCTCGACTGACGATTGGATTAAGAAAATGTATATATATACAATGGGATACTACTCAGCCATAAAAAAAGACAAAATCGTCCCATTTGCAACAACGTGGATGGGCCTGGAGCATATTACATTAAGTGAAATAAGCCAGAAAGAGAAAGACAAACACTGTATGATCTCACTCATATGTGGAATATAAACCAACACATGGACAGAGAAAACTGTACTGTGGTTACCAGAGGCAGTGGGGGTGGGGGGTGGGCACAAGGGGTGAAGGGAGTCATATATATGGTGATGGACAAACAAAAATGCACAACCCAAAATTTCACAATGTTAAAAACCATTAAAACATCAATAAAAAACAAAAAAACAACTTTTGCTTCATTAGCCCTTACTCTTGTATATTTGTTTTCTATTTCATCAATTTATTTTTCATTAATTAATCTTTATTATTTTCTTTCTTATTCTTTCCTTTAGTTTATTTTACTGTCCATTTCACACCTTTTTGTGATAGATGCTTAGTTAATTTTCACCTTTTCTTTTCATAATACTAAAGATTCATTAAGGCTATAAATTGCCCTCTAAGTACTGCTGTAGTTGCAACTGACAATTTTCAATATCTAGTATTTTCGTCATCATTTAGTTAAAAGTATTTTCTAATTCCTAATTACTACATAATGGAGTTGAGGAGGTGAGCCCCATTCACATATAGGGGCATCAACGTGGCCTCATATTATTTGGCCCTGAGAGAGAGGCTCTAAGGTTGTTCCTACAAACCCTAACTAATGGGGATCCCCTGAACCTTCACTGAGGGCCCAGGTAAGAAGCATGTGGATAACTTTAGCTGTGAAAATTGTGCATAAATAAGGGGGCACCTGGATTTGAACCAGGGACCTGTTGATCTGCAGTCAAATGCTCTACCCCTGAGCTATGCCCCCTGGGCTACTAATTGGACCCAATTAATACCTTTCACCTGTGTGGTAACACTCAGCTCTAGAAAATTAAGTTATAGCTCCCTTCCAGGACTGACTTTTAGAAGCTGCTAAACCTGGCTGGTAGTAAGACACCTTCCCCCAGCTCTGTAGCTTTCCAAGCCTCAGTCCCTGAGTGGGGTTATGAGCAAGGGAAAAAACAGAGAAGGTGCCTGAAGAACCCTCAACCCATTTCCCATTGCCTTTTTGGTTTAGCCCAAGAGCTGGCCAACCATCCGCAAAACTACTCTCCTACCTAGGCTCTCAGCTCTTTGCCTTTGTTTCTCCAGTGAAGACAGAAATGGACTCTAATTCAGGTGGTGTCACGGAGCTCCAGTAGTTGGGTTTGTAGGAACAATGCTGCAGAACTCCTGTCTCCCTTGTTAGAGTAGCTAAGACAGGCTCTTGGCCAGCAAGGTTGAAGCAAGTGTGTGAGTGAGCTCTGGGGTGGGAGAAACCAGTTCCCCAGAGGGAAATGTGTACCCTACATGGAGAACCTGGATGCTAAGATTTGTCTCCATAGGTGACCACCACTCCACTATGCCAAACTGTTTTGGTGGGAAGAAGTCGTGAGGGTGATAATTTAGGGTTACCATTTACTGTCTGTTTCTGGGAAGTCTGCTGTATCTACAGCTCTCTGGTCTGCCCTGGAAAAGCCCAGCAGAATTCTGCATCAGAGTTCCTGCCTTCTTTTTGAGGACTCAATAGAATTGCAGAAATGAGATATATACAGAAGGGGGAAAAAGCCAGATGCCAAGAGGAGGAGGGATACCTGAAGCATTACTGCAGGAAGACATCGGAGAGGTAATCCACCCAGATTGCAGTTGTGCAAGGGCTGACCTGTGGCTTCCAATTTCAGGAAGAATCATAATTGGCATGGATGAATGGAAACTGGAACAGGAACAACAGCTGTGAATAGGAAAATGGGAATTAGGGCATGGGGCACCTAAATTTGAAGCAGGGACCTCTTGATCTGCAGTCAAATGCTCTACCCCTGAACTATACCCCATTGCTCATTGAGGGTATCTAATAAGCACCTTTTACCTTCATAGTCACACCCCAGAACTCCTACAACACATTGGAAGTTTCTACTTATTTCTAGAGAGCTAGTAAGATCAGTAACTTATTCCTCCACAAACTCACCCCAGAGAAGTTATCCCCTAGTCCCCAGGGTCTCTCAATCCTATTCCTTCACATGCCTGCATCTTCCCCCTTTTCTTCAGTCTGTGGTGACAGCAGCAGCCCAGAGGAGCACTGACATTTACTAATGGAAGGGCCCTTAGGATTTACTTGTCTGTTTTCCTCTTGTTCTACACTACGAAGCAGCAATTTGAAGAGATCCTGCCCAACCTCTTTGGAGACACAGGCAGTACCTACATCTGAAGATGTCTCTCCAGTCTGTGCATCTGTGCATTAAACCCAGAGGGTGGTGGTGGGGGTGGTTGGGGAAATTAGTGAACTTCCCAGTCTCTGACCTAGATCAAGGAATCGTCCTGGGAAGCATCATTGAGCAACATAGCATGAGGACTACACAGGGCCTCTGGATTCCAGCTAGGGAACTCTTGAGCTACAGTGAAAAGCTCTACCCTAGGCTACACCTCCATCCCCAGAACATGGATGCTTTTGATGTTATATTTTTTCTTTTTATTGAAGTATCTTTTGCAATTATTTTTAAAAGTCAAATCTTGTTTTTAAAACTTATCACAAAAAACTCAATCCTCTGTATCTTCCTCCTGCCGCCCAGAGGCAACCACTCTTCACTCTTTTGGCTGTTTCTTATAGTCTATTTGCTTCCATGATTTCAAATGATATAAATATCTCATAATATGGTATATCTAACTTAATGAGATTTAGACATCAACTGACTTACTTTTATGATGAAGATTATAACTCATGTGCTTTCTTCCCTTCTCAGTTTTCCAATATAATTATATCTTGATTTTTGGTTAAATAATTTTCTATGTTTCTACATTTAACATTTTTATTATTATTAGTTGACAGTGTTCACAGTGCTAAATAGAGCTAAGAATTCTGGTAGAACTTTTTGTTTTTCCTAAAGTTAGGGATGGCCTCATGTTTCAACTGCTTAGTTTTCTTTGAATATCTAACTAAGATTTTCCATAATCTTTAATCACTCCATAAAATGCCTTTCAGAACAAGTTTCCACACTGTGAACGCTGTCAGAAAATTAACATTTCCAATTCCTGTTTTTCAGTAGCCGTCCAGCTTCCTGCCACTTCTGATCTGGTTGCCCTGGAAAGCCTGCTACACCCTCACCTGGGCATTCTTTCCGCCTCTCTTTCATGTGTGGCAGTCCTGCTTTCCTGGATTCCAAAACCTGAATGTTTCTTAATTTACTCACTTATTTTGGCAGAAGACCCCCTCCCATTGCTTTCTGTGAAAGATGAGTGTAGGTAACTTTTTAAGACCTTGCATGTCTGCAAGTGTCTGTAATTCTACTCATTTCTTGATTAGTAGTCTGGATGGACAAATCATAGTCCCTCATATTGTGAAGGATTTTTCCTAAGGTCTTCTAGTGTCTAGTATGGCTGATGAAAAGTCGAATGCACCGTGATTCCCTCTTCTTTGTGTATCACCTACTCTTTCACCCCTTAAACTTTTAAAAGCTTCCATTTAGTCCTTGTTTTCTGTAATTACACTATGATGTACTTGGTGAGGATCATTTTTTATTCATTGTGCTGGGTACTTGGAGGGTCTTTTCCAGTGGAAACCCATATCCTTTCATTATGGGCAATTTTCTTATATAATGTCCCCTCCATCCTTCTGGAACTTTTTTTTTTGTGAGGAGGACTAGCCCTGAGCTAACATCCGATGCCAATCCTCCCCTTTTTTCTTGAGGAAGAGTGGCCCTAAGCTAACATCCGTGCCCATCTTCCTCCACTTTATATGGGACGCCGCCACAGCATGGCGTACCAAGCGGTGCGTCAGTGCACGCCCGGGATCCGAACCTGCAAACCCCGGGCCGATGAAGCGGAGCGCGTGCACTTAACTGCTTGCACCACCGGGCTGGCCCCTGGAACTTTTATTAGTTGGTTTTTGGACCTCCTGGTTTCAACTTCTAATTTTATTATTTTTATCTCTCTTATTAACTATTCCTTTGTCTTTCTGTTTGTTTGTTTTACCTAATGGGAAACTGCCTCAACTTTATTTTTCAAACTGTCTATTGAATTTTTTATTTCTTCTCTCCTTTTTAAAAAGATTTCTAAGAGCCCTTTCTTATTCTATAACTGATCCTTTTTATACAGCATCCTCTTCTAGTTTCACAGGTGGAATATTTTCTCATATCTTTCTCAGAATATTAATCAGTTTCTCTGAAGCTTTCCTCCACTCCTGGCCAGTAAACAGGCGGACCGGTGACCTGCGGTTCTGCCCACTCAGGGATAATGACCCATCAAATTTTCTCTTTTCAGGATGCTTAACATAGAGAAGACGCAGAGAAGGGAAGAGGAGCTGAAAGCAGACGAGGAAGTCTACAAGTTGTACGAACGTTGGCCATAAAATACATGTGAACGTTGAAATCATTATTGAACGGACAGGATGAGTGAGGTTGTTTAGGTGTTTGTAGAGGAACAATCAAGTTATCCATCAGGAGGTCTATTGTAAGCTCCTGCTGGAGAAGAGGTGGCCTTAGGCCTGAGTCCTAAAGCTTTGTTAGTGATGTCAAGAACCACGTCCCAAGCTGCATAGGCCCCAGTTACCTGGCTGTTTCTGGACCCTCAGGGAAAGCACACGTCTCCTGTTTTATTCTGACCGCAAGCCCCCGCCTGCGATGGAGCCTGAGAAGCTCCAGTCTTGGTAACCCAGGAGCGGTGTCCTCAGAGGGGAGGCTGGCTGGCTGATCGGATGGGCCTCCCGGGCAGGGTCTCAGCATTATCACCACGGTAAGCCCTCATCTTTCTGCAATGTTTGATGTTCCTCCCAAAAACTACAATTTCAAAAATATGATAATTATTTCACAGCTATAGATCTTTCCAATTATAGGACTGTTCTCACTTCCTAATTGAGGCTCCCCCTCCCACATCAAGACAGTCAGGAAAGTCTGTGGTGATGCTGAAGACAGAGGGAAGGTGGCTGGACACCTCCAGGAGTTTTCACCTGTGCTGGGCAAGAGCCTCGTGACCTCTGCCCGGCCCACAGCAGAGTCCTTCTCTCTAGGGATCATTTGGATCCTGCTGGGATAGAAAAACACAAATAGTCACTGTGCCTTTCCCCTTTGTAAATGTTCTAGCCAGCCACAGCTTTCCACAACCATCAGCTTCTTGGGTCACGGTTCCCAGTAGTCACACCTAGTTCTGAAGGTTTCCCATCATCTTGATTAAATGAAGGCACTTCCGAAGTCCCCTTCGGTGACATGCACAATCCACCTCTTGTGCTGGGTGCCCTTTTGCAGAGGACACGCCCACCAAATTCTCAGAGGGTGAGCTCATTCCCAAAGGACGGTAGCTCCCTAGGTACCAAAAGAGCCAAAATGAAATCCAAAGAAGTGATTCTAGCTTCTCCATCGCCCCTCCCTCCTGACAGCCGAGGACTTCAGGGCTGCGGAGGGCCTGCTGAAACGGCCAGAGGTGGGGCTGGAAGGGGAGCAGTGAGCTTGCTTAGCAATGGAACAGGCCCGCTGGCAAGCTGGAAGCCGCTCTGGGAGTAAAGGCAGAGCCACAAGCAACAAGAACCTGGGCCTGAGCTTCCAGGGGAAGAGAAGCTGCTCGGCCAGGCCTGGGGCTGAATCCCAGGTCTTTCAGTCCGCAAATATGTTCTGAACTTCTCGTTACTTTGCCCCTGCTGTGTAGCCAGGTCCTGAATGTGGAAAGTCTATAATAAAAACCACGCAGGCTGGAACGTTGACAAAGGCCACCTCAGCCGGCGGCGAGCTCCTCATCCTCCTCCCTCTTGGTCCTACTCACGGGGGCCCTGGTCCCACACCATCTTTCAAGTCTCACCACTCATTGTAAAGTCCTGACCAATGCAGCTTCCCAGAGACTCATGGCTTAGCTCAAAAAGACACTTTTATTCCTCGGGCCATCAGGAAATAAGAGCTGACTAAACAGTATCACTCAGTGCTCCTCCAGAGGAAAAGAACACAGTCACATAGGGGACAATGCAGTTTTTCCCACCAGGCCATCTATAGAGCAGAGTGACTGGCCTCAGCGAGAGATGAAAATTGATGCAGAGAGCAAAGGGGAAAAAGAAAAGTCTGGAGAGCTGAGGAAGGCTGGAGGGTTTCAGTGGACTGAAACCAAATTCTGAGCATGAATATAAAGCCCTTTGACCCATTACCTCCAGCTCCTCTCCGAACCCCTCTCACACCCTCCCCTCTCCACTCCCTGCACTCTGTCCCCAGGCACCTCAGGACACCCCAGGAGGCACTTGACGTCTCTCCTTTGCTTATGCTCTTTCTCCTGCTGGAATTGCCCCTGCCTGCATCTCAGGGAGAGCTGGGGAGGCTTCCTGGAGGAGGCAATGACTTCCTTCCTCACTCTTCAAAACTTGCAAAGAAACTGCCTTGCCACCTACAATATGATGGTATTTGTCTCTTAAGCTAATATTTCATGTGAGTAAGCAGATTGCAGCTACAATTATATTGCTATGGACCGTTATTATTCTCTTGTTTGGGGGGAAAACCTGCCAGGGATTATGCAGGATTGGTTTCAGATTTTCGCTTTTAGCTACTGTTGCTTTTGAGTCTGCAAAGAGGTTGAATGGAGTGAGAGGTCTCCTCATGTCCCAAATAAGAATTTCAAGTGGAATGAACTAGGGCAGTAAACTCACACACTGAAGTCTGGTACAGCTTGCAGGAGTGAATTGGCCGGAAGCCCCCTATACGGTCATGACATGGGTTATTGACCTGAAATAAGAATGCCCTCAAGGGACGACTGGTCCACCCTCTGGATGCTGCCACGAACAATGACTGAGCACTAATGAGAACAGAACTGAAACCCTGCCTTTGCCAGGTTCCTCCACAATTCCACCGTGAGCATTACACGACTCCCTAGAGCAGCCCACCTGTTCATCTTCCTGAGAAAACATGTGGCGGCTCGCTCATCCAGTGGCCCTGCGGGTCTCTGCTGCTCAGACGGGAAGCAGATGTCCCCCGGTGCATTTTGGTGTCCCTGCTCTGGACAGGTGACTGGGGTCCCTGCGTGAATGCAGGGGGCAGGGAAGTAGCCCCCCGGGGTGGCACGGGGCCTCATGACTGAAGTGGCCGCAGCCCCTCGAATGGAGAAGCTGAAGAGCCCCCTCGCTGCCCCTCCTTTAGCCCCTTCGCTCTGTGCAGTCCCTGGGAGCAGCTCGGACTGGGCCCTAGGGGCCTGCTGCGGGCATAGCCCTGTGCTCAGTGTTGGGGGAGCAGACAAGAGGCATCAAAACTCACATTTCCCCCACGGAGGTGGCCACGTGTGGTGGAGGTGGGATGTTCCCACAGCAAAGGCAACATCCGCGAGACTCTAAGGATGAGTGCTAAGGAGGGGACCGAGTCAGCCCTGGAGCGGTTCACCTGGGGCTGCAGGAAGCTAGAGAGGCTTTCTGGCGAAGATGTGAACTGTCTCTCCTCTCTTCTCTCCCTGCAGGAAGACTCAATTCCACAGGACCCAGAGGGGCAAAGGTATTCCTTCAATAAGTGAAAAGCTGAAGGCAGGTAGGAGGCGCACGGGTTTCAGCAGGAGACCACTGGCTCTGCCGGCAAAGGCTCCAGCCCTGCTTGCACCCTCACTTGCTGTAACTGTCGAATAAGCACCCGTGTAGCCTCAGGGACACTCGGCTTATTTTCCGTCAGCCCATGAGAACAGCTCCACTGCAAACTAACCGGTTCCTGCTCACCTGCTCCTTCCCCCAGGCCCTGACCCTCTCCCGCCTGGGAGCCCGTAGCCCTGCCACCTCTCCTCCCGCCAATTCATGGCAAAGACATCTAAAGCCACTGATGTTATTCTAGAAAGGCTTTTAGAATGATCCAGAACAGTGGTTGCTAAATCTGGCAGCCCATAAGAATCCTCTGGTGTTTCTGTGACACGGGTAGATGAAAAGAAGGTAGAGGGCTCTTGAAAAATAAAACTCAAGCCCCAGCTCAGACCTAACAAATCAGAATCTCTGGACGTGGGGCCCAGGGAACATGGATGCCTGACCACACTCCCAGGTAGTTCTGGTGCTCAGGCATGTTGAGTCCACGCATCACCTTAACAAACATGGTTGTGCTTAGAACCACAGTTCTGGTTCTGGGACTTTCCATTGCCCCAGCCCAGGAGATCCCTTTCACTTCCACCCTCATCACCAAATACTATACCACCCCAATCCGGGGAATGAGATGAACCAACCTAAAGGTGACATTTGGTGTGGGTACTGAGACCAAACACTTCAGGGGGCACCTGGATTTGAACCAGGGACCTCTTGATCTGCAGTCAAATGCTCTACCCCCAAGCTACACCCCCTTACTTTTCAGAGATGTCTAATGAATACCTTTTCACCTGTGTTGCAATGCCCTCATCCTTGTGCACTGACATTTCTATTACTTCTTAGAAAGTTCTGGAGATAGGGAAAATTTGCCTCACAGCAAATTAGCACCTTTTGACCCCTCCCAATTTGGCCCCCAGAAACCTTCTCTGCTCACAATCTTGCAGTCTCATCTTTCTTAGTGCCACTTCAAGGCACCTGTTTGAAAACTCATTGCTAAGGATCACCCCAACTTCCTCCCTCTCCTCAGCAAGCTCTGTCTTCT
The DNA here is from genome assembly GCF_020826845.1 of Diceros bicornis minor. Lineage (NCBI taxonomy): Eukaryota > Metazoa > Chordata > Mammalia > Perissodactyla > Rhinocerotidae > Diceros > Diceros bicornis. The sequence continues at coordinate 95,615,393 of NC_080742.1, read as the reverse complement.
CTAAACTTGCCCGCAGCACTCTCTCTCTCCGCCATCCGCAGCCCCCACCACTGGATGCACTGGGGGTTTGTTGCCTGTCTCCTCCTCTCAGCTCCTCTTCCCTGGTACTACCGCTGCTTCTTGGCTTTTGGCAGGATCTTGACTGAATCCAGAAAAATTATTTGAATATTTTAGCCTGAAAGGCCACAACCCCCATCCTGGGGCCCAGGACGCTGCCCTGGCTGTCCCAAGAGGCCTCAGACCAGAAGGCGAGCACAGCTGGAGCAGCAGGGACGGCGCCCGAGAATCAGGACCACAGATGCCTCTGCTGGACGAACCCCTGGCCTGAGACCCAGCACTGCAGACCCAGAAAGTGAAAACAGACCTTGTCCGTGCCAACAGCACCAAGATCAAAAGGCCACATAGACCCCAAAAGTGTAGGGAAGAGACACCAGCCCACAGGGCACGTGAAGCCCTACCAGCCCTGTCCATCAACAGTAGCCCCAGTGCTGCCACCAGACGCCCAGCTGAGGACCTGCAGAAGTGGTAGCTGAGCAGAAGTGGTCATTTCGTATCGCCCTTTTCACAGCCTCTCACGGTCCCACGCCAGCTGTGGCATGTGCCCATCTCCCCAGACTCGCCTGCCTCTCTGACTCCCAGTTGCCGTGCTTTAGGACAGCTCCTTACTGACTGTTCTTTGATCCTCCAACTCCCCCTTCTGGACTGTTACTTCTCTCAGCTCATCCTAGAATTGTGCAAGGCCTTATTTCTGTAATAATTCCCTTATTCAGTGATACTTACAGTGATTCCGCTGCTCTGATTGAACACCGACTGGCACATCTCACTGGTTTATTTTATTAACTTTTTCATTCATGTATGAAACACACAGAAATGCACAAATCATAAGCGTTCAGCTTTATGAAGAGTAAAAATAAATACACCTGTGTAACCTCACATCCAGATCAAGAAATGGAACATTACTCACAGGTGGATGGAAATGAGATGCAAGGGTGGAGGAGGGAACGCCTCTTCTCTGAGCGTACACTTTATATAGCCTTGACTTTTGAATCGTCTCAATGTCTTACATTTCCAAAACATAGTGCAACAAGTGTGAGGAGATAAACCTAAAAATAAATATAAACAGAAAACCTAATGGCATATCACAGTGATAACATGACCACAAAGAAGAAAACACCCTCAGTGGCATACATCCTAAGGAAAAAAAGAGATACTGAACGACAATGAGATACTGAACTTTACTTAGTAAGTTGTTTTGATATAACTTACAAAATTTATTTTTGAGCAAATGAGTAAATGTATTGATATTTTGGGGAACCAGGGTTCTAACTGTGAGAGACAGGAGATAAAAATATGGGCTGGAGGAAGGCAAGGAAGAACTGTGGAGTTGGACTGGAAATGTGAGTAGCCTTGTGAATACACACGCACATGTGCACACACACTCGCGTGCACACACACTCACACACACAGACCTTTCCTAACTCTGTCCTCCAAAAGGGGCTGGAAGCAACAACTCAGTTTCAATGAGCACTCCTAATGCCCATATCGTGGCTGTTAAATACCATTAAAAGGAACCAGGAACTCTTGGAGAAACGGCCAAATCGAGGGCTGAGCAGGAAACCGAAAACGTGAACAATGGAACTTGTTGTGCCAGAAAGTAGGAACGTGCTCAAAAACTGATGAGGACACATCAACAGAACACAGGGCCAGCACTGGCTAAATTGGGGTCAATTTGAGCATCAAAACAAATAAAGAGAGAAATGTGTTATAGCTCATTGAATTAAAGAATCTGGGGGCCGGCCCGGAGGCATAGTGGTAACTTTGCGCGCTCCGCTTGGGCGGCCTGGGGTTCACAGGTTCAGATCCCAGTGCAGACCTACACACCACTCATCAAGCCATGCTGTGGCAGCGTCCCATTTAGAAAATAGAGGAAGATGGGCACAGATGTTAGCTCAGGACCAATCATTCTCAGCAAAAATAAATAAATAATTTAAAAATAAAATAAAATAAAGAATCTGTGAATCCATATTGTCTTTTTTTAATTTTAGGTGGAAAAAAGAAGCTCTTCTTTACAAAAACGTCAACTAATAGATGTAAAAGGAATGATAGAAATATAAAATCACCATAACCACCATTGTAAAAATTGATTGAGGTAAGAATCGTTAATGGCTGCTAAATTTGTTAGGTGAAAATCATTGGGGAACAGGATGTAGAAAAATCTTTCAAACATCACTTTAATTGAATAATGAAATTCAACTTCATCAATAGGGGAACAAACTGACATCATCGCCTCTCGACGTAATGCACTGAGGACATAACATCACCTCTGTAGTCATTTTGCTAAAATGTTGAACTTTAATGTAAATAATGAGGAAACCATCAGACAAATCCTTTTCCCCAAAAGCAACCACTATCCCGACTAACACATTTTTTGGCCTATTTTTTAACTTCACATACTGTTTCCCCCAGTGTTATCTTTGGGAGATCCAGCCATGCTGTCATATGTATGTTGACTGCATGGACATTCTGCAAAACTAGCTTGGACTTTTCTAAAATGTCAACTTCCTGAAAGAAAATAGAAAACTAGACAACTATTCTAGATTAAAGCGATCTAAAGACACGTGAGCTTTGATTGGACCCTGCATTGGAAGTAAATCAATGACATTTTTGGGACAATTAAAGAAAATAGGATACGGATTGCATAACAGATGATTGGATTATACTGTTGATAAACTTCCTGAGTGTATTGTGATTATGTAGGACAATGCCTTGTTCTTAGAAAATGCACATTGAAATATTTAGGGGTGCCAGGATATCTTCCACTAACGTTCTAGTGAATCAGAATACATACATACATGTATACATATCTATAGAGAGAGAGAGAGACAGAGAGAGAGAGAGAGAGAGAGATAGCAAATATGGCAAAATGTTAGCAATCGGTGATCCAGGTAGAGTATAAGGATTTTCACTGTACTATTTTTACAGCTTTTCTAGAGACTTGAGATTTTTCAAAATAGTAAGTTAGAAGAAAATACCTTTTAGAACTTAATTTAAAAACAAAAAGAAGAATATAAAACATTACCAGTACCCCCAAAACCACCCCTGTGCATCCTCCCAGTCATAGTGTCCTCTCTCCAAAACTAACCACTATTCTAACTTCTGACACCATTTTTGGCCTATTTTTGGACTTTATATGTCTCTCTCCCTTCATTAGGTTTGTGATATCCAGCCATGCTACGGTATGTAAGAATGGGTTGTTCACATTCATTGCTGTATGATATTCTGCTATATGAATATTCATTAGTTATTTAAGCTACTGTTGAAGGGCGTTTATGTTGTTGTCAGCTTGCGGCTATTAGGAAGAAGAGCTATGAAAATTCTTGTACACGTCTTTGATGAAGACACGTGTGCTTTTCTGTTAGGTATATACTAAGGAGTAGAACTGCTGGATCATAGGTATTCAGCAGTTCTGTTTTAGTAGTTAATGACACACAGTTTTCCAAAATGGTCATATGTACTAATTTATTGGCCATTTGGACATTGTCTTATGTGATGTGCCTGCTCAAGTTCCATTTTTCTATTGGATTATCCACGAGAGTCTTTTTTTCTCATTGATTTGTATTTGGATATATATTTTCTCATTGATTTTATATTTGGATATAAGCCCTTTGTTAACTATATGCATTTCAAATATCTTCTCTTTGACCTTTAGCTTTCTTAACTGGGTCCTTTGATGAATGGGGTGCTTAATTATATTGGTCTGATTTATTCATCTTTTCCTTTATATTTAGTGCTTTTCGTGTTCTCTTTAGTAAATCTTTACCTTTTTACTAGGGCACGAAGATATTCCTTTATGTTTTCTTCCAGAAATATACTGTTTATTTTTTTACATCCAGAGCTGCGGTCCACCAGGAATTGATTTTGGTGTACTGCGTGTGTCTAGACTTTTTTTCCATATGGTTATCCAGCTAACCCAGCAAGGTTCATTGGAAAAACCATTCTTCCCCTCACTACTGTGCAGCACCAATTTTGTCATAAATCAGGTGCCGGTATATGTGTAGGTCTGTTTCTGGACTTTCTATTCTGTTCCATTGATCTACGTATTTACTCACGCACCAGTACCGCACTGTCTTATTACCATAATAGTGTACCAGGTAGTGTAATTCCTCCAACTCTGTTCTCTTCCTTCATGAGTGGAGTGCTGTTCCTGGCCTCCTGAATGTCCACAAAAATTTTAGAATCAGTGTGTAAATATTCACAAAAAATTAGGTGATTTTGATTGAGATTACTCTGAATCTATAGATAAGGATGAAAGGAGAATTATTGTAGTTCCTATATTTAGTCCTTCATTCTATTAACTTAGTATATTCCACCATTTTTTAGGTCTTTAATTTTTCTCAGTGATGTTTTATAGTTTTCTGTAGAGAGATATTGTACATCTTTGATTATTTTTATTCCTCAGTAGTTGTTCTTTTATGTTATTATAAATAGAATTGTTTGAAACTTTTCTAACTTTTTAATTTCTGTCATATAGAAATATAATTGGTTTTTGTATTTCATCTTGTATCTAGTGACTTGGTAAGTTCACTTATTAATTCTCACAGTTCATCTGTCTATTGTTTTGGATTTTCTGCACACACGATGATATCATCTGCGAATAATGACAGTCTTATTTCTTCCTTTCTTATCATCTGTGCTCTTTATTCCTTTTTCTCTCCTTATTGCACTAGCCAGGACCTTGGAAACATAGTTGAATAGAAGTGGTAGCTCTGGGTGACATTTCCTCTTTCCTAATCTCAAAGGAAAACCTTCCAGTATCTATCTCCTCGTTAAGTATAATACTTACTATAGAAGTTTTCTAATCTCCTTTATCAGATTAATAACGTTGCCTTCTATAGAAGGCTGAATAATGGCCTCCAAAGATATCAAGTCCTAATCCCTGAAACCTGTAAATGTTACCTTATATGGAAAAAGGGGTCTGTGCAGGTGTGATTAAGTTAAGGATCTTGAACTGGAGAGATTATCCTGGATAATCCGGGTAGCCCTACATGCAGTCACAAGTGTCCTTATAAAAGAGAGGCAGAGGAAGATTTGACACAAACAAGAGGAGAAGGCAATACTACACGGAGGCCAGGATTGGAGTGATGCAGCCACAAAGCAAGGAATGCCAGCAGCTACCAGAAGCTAGAAGAGGAGAGGAGTGGATTCTCCTCTAGGGCCTCTGGAGGGAGTGCAGCCCTGCCGACACCTTGGTTTTGACCCAGTGAAACTGATTTGGACTTGTGGCCTACAGAAGTGTAAAATAATAGGTGTGTGTTGTTTTAAGCCACCAAGTCTGTGGTTATTTGTTACAGCAGCCATAGGACTTCTATGAATAGTATGTTAAGAGTTTTTTATCATGAGTAGATGTTGAATTTTTCAAATGCTATCAAGATGATTATATGATTCTCCCCTTTTATTCTATTAATGTGATGAATTCTAGTCATTGATTTTCAAATGTTACATCAACCTTGAATTGCTAGAATAAGTCTGATTGGTCATAGTGTTTTATCCTTTTAGATGTTACTGGATTCATCTAGTTCCTAAGACAGATTGGCCTGTAATAGTCCTCTCTCGTCTTTTCAGCTTTTAATATCAATGTTACATTGGCCTCATAAAATATATTGGGAAGTATTCCCTAGTTTTCTAATTCTCTGGAAGATTGTATGTAAGATTAATGTTAGCTCTTCCTTACATATTTGGAAGAATTCACCAGTGAAGCCAACTGAGCCTCAAGTTTTCCTTCTTAGAAGGTTTCTAGTTATAGAGTCTATTTAATAGATATAAAAGTATTCAATTTTCTATTCTTCTTGGTCAGTTTTAATAAATTATGTTTTTCAAGGAATTTGACATTTTCCTTGAAAATTACATCTAATTTTTCAGACTTCTTGGCATCAAGTTGTTCATAATATTCCTCTTTTATCTCTTCACTGTCTCCAGGATCTGAAGTGTCTTCTCATTTATCATTCCTCATGTCACCTCTATGTAGCTTATTTCTTTTTCTCTTGCTTTCTCCGTCATGGTTATGGCTGATCAATTTTATTAGTTTTTTTCACTGGCCAAATTTGGCTTTGTTGATCCCATCTATGAACATTCGTTTTCTGTTCTTATCTTTATTATCTCCTTCCTTCTACATTCTTTGGGTTTAATTTATTGTCCTTTTTCTGATTTCTTGAAATGGTTACTTGTATTACTGATTTTTCAGCCTTTCCTCCTTTTCTAATGTGTGAATTTAAGGATTTAAATTTCCAAGTATGATTTGAGCTGTAACATGCAAATATTGCACATGTTCTGTTTTCATTTTCATTCATTTCAAAATACTTTCTAATATCTGTGAGTTATTTAGAAGTGTATTGTTTCATTCCCCAGACATTCTGATTCCTGTCTGGAATGTTCCTTGCCCCACCTTGTCTGCCTAGCAAACTCCTACTGACCCTTCCCTGTCTGGTTCAAGTTGCACGCTTTGAGAAGCCTTCCCTGACTCCCAGGCAAGACTTGGCACTCCTTCTTCACTCTACTGAATGTTGTTTTCACATCCACGCCCTTATCGTTGTTGGTTTGCATGTCCGTCTCCCACTAGACACTCAGCTTCTTGAGGCAACAACTGCACATTTCATCATTATGCTTGACCCTGAGCAGTTTTTGCTGAACAAATGAACTTGCACGCCTGTTTTCCTAGGACAGTTATATTTTCAGATATTCTCTTTTATCCAGATGAATCTATAAGTTGTCCCAGATTTTTCTATTTTGGGGGTTCAAATTACATCTCCCAGACTATCTCTTAGCATAAGTAAATGACATAAAAATCCTTTGTTATACTAAAAACCCTGGGTTTTTTGCTTAGAAAATGTGGTCACCTTGATTATAGACTCCTCATGCTCAATGCCAGGCTGAACTTGCACGCCTGTTTTCCTAGGACAGTTATATTTTCAGATATTCTCTTTTTTTTTTTTTTTTGTGAGGAGATCAGCCCTGAGCTAACATCCGCCAATTCTCCTCTTTTTTTTGCTGAGGAAGACGGCCCTGGGCTAACATCTGTGCCTATCTTCCTCCACTTTATATGGGGCGCCGCCACAGCATGGCTTACCAAGCAGTGCGTCGGTGCGCGCCCGGGATCCGAACCAGCGAACCCCGGGCCGCCGCAGCGGAGCGCGCGCACTTAACCACTTGCGCCACCGGGCCGGCCCCCAGATATTCTCTTTTATCCAGATGAATCTATAAATTGGACTTGGTAGGTACTCGATATGGACTTGTTGACTAATTTCTACTGAGTAGGTTTTGTCCCTAGCCAAGCTAGAAAGGACTCGGTGTCCCCATAAAATGTTCCTAATTTCATCAAAACTAGCCTTTGATATGACAGGCTTCCCTCTTGAAAGCCACAGGCAGTTTTGTATTCATTACAAGGTCATCAAAAATTGATGATTTTAGGAATCAGCCTTCTAAAACTTCAAAATCTCTTATAAATATGCATCAGAATCTGAGTAATAAGTTGTTTCTATTACAATTAATAGTGTCATTGCTGAGATGGGCCGTGTTTTGCACAGTGGGTGTTCCTGAATACATATGGTGAGAAATCTAATTTTTGTAACTAAAACGGTATTTTCAAAAGCTGTGGAGAACTTAGTCGTTGAATTTTTAAAAATACATCTAAAAACAAACTCTTGTGCTTGTTTCACGTCTGGATTTTTTTACATTTGGGGTTTGCTTAAAGTAAGACCCACCTATATTCTTTTGCTCTCCTCCTCATCTTTACTAGCTCAAGGTGACCTCACTTCTGCCCTGGAGCATCCAGGCCCAGAGTCTTTCCCTCTGCTGAGGGAGCCTGGAATGCCCTGGGGTTTAATCCTTCATTCCTGAGGCCCAAAGCTCTGACCCCAGGGAAGATGCAGGGGCCCTGGGATGGGTCACTCTCTAAGCTGTTGTCAGTCACTGACACTCTCAGCGTAGGCAAGTTTTGACATCAGCATATCAAAATAACGGAGGCTATGGAAGGTTCTGGAAAGCATGAAGGGCAATCATGGATGCCAGGGCACTGAAACTTCCTCCACACATTTGCCACACTCCCACCTTGCCCCTGGCTGTCTAAAGCCACATCAGGAGCTTCCCTCAGGTTAGCTGAGGGTGATGTCCTCACGGTGGAAACTCAGCGACACCTGAGACTCCCTGGAGCTGTGCTTCTCAGACTGAGGTGTGGACCGCCCCCAGGAGGAAGGTCCAGAGTGACAAGGGGTGTGGGAGCAAGAGAAGGGTCTTGAAGCACCGCATCATCAACTTTTTTCAGTGGTTCATAAGTCAAAACAATCTTTTAAAATTCAAACAACCATGGAAGTGTTATAAGGGAACTACAAGATTTATGTGGATCGTTGAAGTATGACAACTCAGTACAACTCCTGGCTTGCTGCGGGCCACTTCAGGCGGTGTCCAGACCCACAGGACACACTCACTTGTCTTCGTCCTTGAGTGCTGTGGTGTCGAATGTTTGTGAGGCGCTGGTCCACAGCCAGCTGATCCCAGGGACTTGCAGGGCCTCCCAGCAGAAGAGCTGGAAAGGAGATGGCTCCTCAGAGCTGAGGCCCTGAAAACCAAACTCCTTCTGCAGCTTTCCCTGAGGGTTCTAGGAAGGGACCTGGCGCTTGCCCTGTGGAGGAACTCCAGAGCCAACTGCAAGTTCTCCAGCTCTTTGCCGCTCTAAGAGCTGCAGGGCATCGTCCTCGGTGGCCCTCAGACAGAGCCTTCTTTCCCTTGGTGTGAGAAAGGCTTGTGTGAGACAGAAGTCAAGCTGGAACAGACACCACCTGGAACCAAGGACATCTGCCCCAATGCCAGGTCACCTTTCACCAAGACTTGGTACCAGTCAAGATAGGCTGGGTTAAGCTGTGGTAATAATTAACCCCAAACTCACAGAGCTTCTTACAGCAAAGGTTTGTTTCACACTCATGCTACATGCTCGTCAGGGGTTGGCTGGGACCCCTATTTAACGTCTCCTCCCTCCAGAATGCAGGCTAATTCTCAAATATTGCTGGTCACCAAAGTAGAGGGAATGAAACCTTTGGAGGTCCCCAAGCTGTAATTAAATGCTTAGCTCAGAAATGGCAACTCATTGGCCAGAATTTGTCTCATGGCCCAACCCAACCAGCCATGTCCCTCAGGGGAAGCCAACTGGAAATATTCGGTGAACCGCAGTAATGACTACCACAACCTTTGTGAAAGTCCTAGGACTGAATCTTTAGGCTGTGTGCCTGTTCCCAAGGAAAACCTCAGACCTAAGGGAGCAGCTGGAAAAATCAAGGTCTATGCACACTGCTGTACCTGTCTAAGCATAGGAAGTACCTGCAGGGGCTCCTGGGTCAGCAGGAACAGTCTGAACCACGTGCTTCAGGCCTCTCTGATCCCCTGGGCTCACATGTCTCATGTTCACCAGCCTCCCCAGGCTCCTTCTGGGTGAGCTGCAGACGCTCAACGACCACCCCACCTTGGATTTTTCTAGGAGGGTGAAAGAGGTGAGGGTGGCAGTGGTAATAGACCAGAGGGAAGTGACGAATTCTTGGGACCATAGTTCATCACACTACATAGAATAATCGGTTAAGATTTGTACTATCTGTAAACCTATCAGGCCCTGTAGGGTATCAGGCCTGTAGGGGAGACAAGAGGACTAAGATAGAGCCCCTGCTCTCAGGAAACTTATGATCTATGAGGTGAGTTAGGACACTACTACCTTGTGTTATGATTTTTCCCTGAGTGCCAAATGAATGGTACCAATATTAAAAGTTATGAGCTTGGCCAAGGCAGAATTCACGGCAGGGTTGATTGGGCTACAAAGGCTTGGTGGAAGAATTAGGGCATGAGCTGGTCTGGGAAAGATGTGGGGCTTTAGGTGGGTTAGAGGAGGGGACAGAACATGAAGAAAGGCACAGAAGTGGAGATTCTCATGCCAGCTTACAGCACATATCTGGACAGACTGAGCCAAAAAATTGGAAATGGAGGGAAAGGCTATGGGAGGTCTCGAATACCAATCCAAGTGGGGTTTGTTTTTGTTCTTTTTGCAAACAGAGTCTGGAGAGCTACCTACCAGGGATGCTTGTCTTAGGTGGAAGTTTGGGCAAATCATAATTGCCCAAACTTGACTGTGCATCAGAGCCCCACCCCCATCCCTACCCTCAATCCCTATTAGGAGCTTGTTAAAAACAGACTTCTTTTAAAAAAGTTTTCCCCACAGTCCTCAGGGCCCATCCCTAGAGATTTTGATTCAGTAGATCTGGGATGGGATCCAGAAAACTATATCTTTCACAAGCTTCCGCAGAGACTCTGATGGAGCTGGTCTGAGAATCTGCCGGGATAGGTAATTTCTACCTAGAAATGGCCCTGGCATATACCAAAAGTTGAATTTTTTTCAATCACGTTTCCTGAAAACTAGCTCCTATTTCTGATCACTCTATTTCTGTTGCAGATGCACGCTGTTTCCATTCAGACTCAGGACCTCTCCTGGAATCCGTTTTCACATACGCTGCACATGCGGTTGGTTGCTGCCTCTTACTGCATATCCTTTCAGCTCTCTCCGTTCTGTTCCTTCCTTTCTGTCCCCCTCCTGCTACACTTGGTCGGACCTTTCCTCACCTCATGCTGGGACTCTGGCAGTAGCCTCCTGACTGATCTCTTATCCCTCTCCATCCCTCCCACACATGGCCCTCAGATAAGTCTCCCTATCGGCACCATGACTGGCTTACACACACACACACTTTCTTCCCAGTGGTGTGCAAGGCAGTTTACCAGTCTTGGGGAACACAAAGATGAGCAAGTCACGGCCCTTGCCCAGAGGAGTACCCAGCGCAAACAGCCAGAGTAGGCGATAAGGGCTTGTATTGGAAGAGGCTCACGAAATTTAAAGGTTTCTCATGTCCACCACTCCCTTTGGAGGAAAGTAATCCACACAGTTCTCTCCACAAAAAGTTGCTGATGGTTTGTGCCAAGTGCACAGAGGCACCTAACAGTGCTATTCTGGCCTCCAACCACCTCTGGCAGCCTTGGCTTCCAACTCTGCTCAAAAGGGGCACTGCCTGTTGGATGTAAGAACCGACCCAAACAGCTCCTCTCTCCTGGGAAGAATTCATTCGAGGGACACGCAGATGGTCACATAAGCCCAGGGTGTGCGCTGCTCACATCCTCCATGAGGCATGAAATACATCCCATCATGGAAGCACTAGGACCCCAAGGAGCCATATCACCATGGAGACAACACCTCTGCTTCCTTGAACAGGAAGAAGCCCCCTTCTCCAGGGTAACCCAGGAGCTGGCCCACACAAGGAGTCATGAGAAGATAAGCGAGTTGTCATGCAGAGTCACCACCAAACAGGCCACAATGAGAGTGGAGCAGTGGTCTTCAGTTGGGTCCAGTGTCAAAGCAAACTGGTGGTGAAAGGAAGGTAAGACCCAGGAAATTTACAGGATAGCCTAGGCCAACTTCCTCATTGTACATATGAGTAAGGAGAGCCCTGAGAGGCTGGCTGACTTGCCCAAGGACCTCAACCAGTTAGTGGTAGAACTTTCAGGACTCCGACCCCCGGTTCCTCCCACAATACTCCCAGTGTATATGTGCCAACCTACACAAGGCCTAAATATGTTCTGATGGCTTTTTTTTTTAATCAAAGACTTTACCATTAAGCTAATGAAGCTTAAGCTTCAGAGTGCCTCCCTTGCACCAACTCTGTACCTACTTTTAAATTTTTAATTTTGTGAAGTATTTTTCTTAATAATATTCCCCAAATTATAGAAGGTTTAGGTCCACAAAACAGAGATCCACCCTGGCAGAGGAGATGTGTTATTTGGGAAAGGAAGGATTCATGTAGGAGAAGAGCTAGAGGGAAAAAACAGGAAAAGGACCTCGGGGCAGATTCCGGAACATTCTGCTGTAGTGAGTGGGCCGATGTTACTCTCTCAGGGATTTACTCCAAAAGGCAAAAGGATGCCAGGGGCTCCAAGCTGGAAATCCCTACCCCCTCCCATTTTAGGGACAATCCCTGAGAGCTGGTGGGCACCAGAAATGAGGTGAAGAAAGAAATGAGGAAAAGAAAATGAGGTGAAGGGAACAGACCTCTCCAACCAGTTTGAGTAAAGTCTCCCCTCTTCCACTCCTGGGGAGATTCCACTTTATACACAAAGAAGAATGCATCCAGGACGACCCCTGGTTGAACGTTCAGCCCAGGCTGACAGAGAAAACAAAGGGCACCTCAGGACCCCGGCTGCTAGACCCCAAGCCCAGGAGTCTGGGGCACCGGGGACGTAGGTTCCTCCTCTTTGGAAAAGAGTCCCACCTAGCAGAGGAAATTCTGGAAGGAAATGCATCTTTGTGACCACATGGGGGCCTCCTTCCCTCCGCCAGCTCCAGTTCGCCTCTTAAGGAGTTTTTTCAATTTATTTATTGATTTTTTTCTCTCTTTCTCATTTAAAAATACTATTCTTGTTATTATACAGTATTATTATTGTTATTACAAAATTTAAAAATTTGTAAAAAGTTAGAAAATGTGGAAAGATGGCCCGTGGTCTCACCGTTAAAGAAAACTACTTAAGACTATATGCTTCCAAACTTGTCTTTATATATATAGATTCATCTTAAAAATAAAAATGGGATCTGGACAGGCTTCTCTTAAAATATCATGAACGTCTTCCGCTACCGGTTCTTCACAAAATAATTTTAAATGATGGTATTGTGTTCCATCGTTCATTCCACTAAAATATGCTTTATAAGTAATGAACACGTCATAGAAAGTTCTAAGTGGCTGCCCACCAGCATTTACCGAACTATATTCCTATTGTTAGAAGAATTTTTTCCATTTCAAACCAAAGGTAGACGTGAGCTACAGCTGTTCAAAGAAGTACTCAACACATACGAAGCGCATATCGCCTGGCAGGCCCTGAAGCAGCAGAGGCGACGTGGCGGTGCCCTCGGGGAGAAGGCGCAGGTCTCCTGGGGCTCGCAGGGGGAGCGGCTGCCGTCGCCGCGGTCACTTGGGGGGGCCGGTCGGTCCCTGGAGCGGGGAGATTCTTTTTGGTAACCGAGTCCCTCCGGCCGCGGGGGGGTCCAAAGCCGGAGGCGCTCGCGAGGCGCGGCCCGAGGCAGGTCGGGCACCGGGTCCGGGCGGTGACTCAGCGCGCGCCCGGCCGTGGGCCGGTGGGCTGTTGGGTCGGGGGTCGGGGGATCGGGGGTCAGGGGGTCGCGGTCAGGTGGGTCGGGGTGTTGGGGTTAGGTGGGCCACGGTTCGGGGGGTCGGGGGATCAGGTGGGCCAGGGGTCAGGGGGTCTGGGGGTCGGGGTCAGGTGGACAGGTGTCCCGGGGGGTCGGGGGTTCGCGGTCAGGGGGTCTTGAGCAGGTGAGCAGGTGGGCCGGGGGATCAGGGGGTCGGGGGTCGGGGGGTAGGGGTCAGGGGGTCTTGAGAAGGTGAGCAGGTGGGCCGGTGGGCCGGTGGGTCCGGCGGCGGGGCGGGGCGGGGCGGGCGCGGCGCCTGCCGTTCGCCTCTCCGGGCTGCAGGTGGGGCTGTGCGGCCGCGCTGCCTCCAGGAAGCCTCACGGGCCTGCGCCGGCTCCCAGGATGCAGTGTGGACCGGCCGGGCGCTGACGGCGGCGGCGCGTCTGCGGGCGGAGCGGCGCGGGCCGGCCAGCGAGGAGCGCGGCGCCGCGGGCGGGGAAGGCAGGGCCGGGCGGGCGCGCCTGCGGAGAGGCCGGGGGCCGGCCTGCGTGGGGCCGTGCGGCGGCGGCGGCGGCGGCGACTTCCTCCGGCCGGGCCGGACAGCGCAGGGCCATGGCCGAGGCGGCCGCGGCTCCGGTAAGGCGGCCCGCGCACGGACGCGCGGACTCGGGCCCGGGGCCAGCGCACGGCGCCGCAGGCCCTGAGGAGGGGCTCCGGGGCCGGGCCGGGCCGCCGGGCCTGGGGCTCCGGCGAGCGGGGCGCGGGGTCCGCCGGGGCCTACGGCGCCCGCCCGCCGGCCCGGCCCCCCGTTCCGGGCCGAGCCTGAGCGGGGCGGAACCGGCCGTCCCCGCGCCGGAGGCCGCCCCACGCCGAGTTCCTGCAGCCCTCCGCGGCTTCCTGCCCCCGCCCCATCCGCCGGCCCCTTAGTCCCCGCGCCCCCCACCCCGCGGCTCCTTTCTCTGCCCACCGCTCTGCCCTGCGTCCCCTACCCCCCAGCTCCCCCCAGCGGCCTGCTGGCACCTGGGAGGTGTCCTGAGCGGCTTCGATTCCGCCGACACCGAGTACCCGGGGTGCCCAGCTCGCTCAGCTGCTCCCGTTCGTAGAAGCGGGCACGGCGCCGGCCCCGTTAGGCATTATTTTGTCCTCACAACAAACCTGTGGGGTAGGTACTCCTTCTCTGTCGTACAAAAGAAAGCCTGAGGCCTAGAGAAGTTCACTTGCCCGGATCGCAGAGCTAGAGAGTCTGTGAAGAGAGAGGCGCGCTGTGTTCAGGGCACATTGTGTTGAGGGGAGCAGACAGGTACCCTGGAAATAATAACGCAAAACAGAAAGAGGTGAGGGCTTCTTGCCTGGAGGAGGAAACAGGCTGTGGAGTGCGGGGCAGGGAGGGAAGGGGCCGGCCTGCGCTGCCGCGCGCCCTTCCTGCCCCGTGCTCCTGTGGTTTGAGCTGCGCTTTTAGGGAAGGCTAGGATTTCTTCAGGCTGAGCTGGACCCGTGGAGCTTTTCAGGTAGGGAGGACGGCTTGGGCACAGAGAGACAGGCAGTGTGGGGCATGTTCAAGGGTAGGAAAGGAGTTGTACGCCTGGAAAAGATGGTTTTGGTAGGGGCCAGTGAGAGAGGAGGCTGCAGGGAGACCTGGAAGGGGTTTCAGTGCCTGGACTTCATCCTAAGGGTGGGGAGCCCTTGAAGGATTTGGAGTTCTCTCGCCATCAGCTCCCGTTAGAGTTCCCGCTTTCCTGGCTGGGGTCTGAGGACAGCCCCATATTGTCTACCCAGCATCTAGTAAGGAGCTGGGCTGGAGCAGAAACAGTTGTCACCTCCCACCAACTGGTGTGAAGGCCTCACGTGGGACTCCCTGCCCTGTTAAAATGGTAAGAAAACTGCACATGCCTTGTTTATAAGGGAGGAGTTTATGCAGATGCCCTTGTCCTGCAACGCAAAGACTGTAGTCAACACAGCCGGCTGCAGTTGGAGGGGGAGCTGGGCATGAAGTGCAAGGACACCTCTGGAGCAAACCCATGGAGGCTGGGGTCGTATAGCAGGGATTGATCAGAGAGGAGGAGAGAGGGAAAGGGAAGGAACGGTGGCTGTTGTGGAGGGCAACCTCACACACCCAGTGCTGAGCCACCCAAGGTGCCCGCCCAGTGCAGTCCCTGCAGCCTTGGGGCAGGACCACCTACCTCTGGAGAGCAAGAGTCCCCCCCATCCACTTGTGCCCTCAAACGGGTCTCTGCCCATCCAGCTCCTCCCCATCCTCTGAAACCCAGCTAAGCCCTTGCTTCTTCAGGTCAGAGGTCATCTGGTCCAGCCTCCCTCCAAACAATCACAGAATTGCTGATGCTCCATCCTTGACAGTTTTTTTTGGCCTCTGCTCAAACTCTCCTTCTGGCGCTATTTTCTGACGTGTCCACTCATGTTCTGGTTCTCTGTGGCTTTCTCTAAATGAATCCACACTGGTTCCTACTAGTCACTTCTCTATTTTGCAAATAAGTCGCCAACCTTTTGTTTAGGAATAATTTCTAGCATGTTGTAAGGAACCATCAATCCTCAGGCACTGCCAGAAGAAGGCACAAATGGCAAGACCTCCTCTTGGACCCCTGGGTCCACCCTTCAGCTGTGGGTGAAGTGGGTCCAGCCCCCACCCAAAGCAGAAAGTGCCCTTTCCTCAGTGTCCCCAGCTGCCCCAATACAAGCTACTGTGTGAACTTTGCGGCGACAGGGAAGTCACGGCGTGGGGAAGCTCCGTGTCTTTATGATGGTTGTCACACATTTAAAAGCCTTGCCCTATGGCACATGTCTTACCTTCCTCACCAGTCTGCAAGGTGTGTCACTGATCCGGGGCAGCTACAAAGATGTCTGAGACCTACTTCTCCCCTTGGGAGGGGTGGGAACAGTGAGAGAAAAATTCAGAATCTCGGGGGGCTCAGGGGACTAGTGTTGTATCAAAAAGTCTCTTGGTTGGTGGGGATTTGCAGTAATGGTGGTTTTTAGTTTGGGCGTAGGCAGTTGGAGAGGGGACAAATCAGATTGTCCTGAGGGAGAGGAATTACCCATTAAGTTTTTATGTTTATCAAAAAGAGACACGAGATGCTTTAAAAAAAAAAAAAAGAAATTGAGCAACGCTCTTGTTTGTGCCGTTTCAGTGAACCAGCTGTTTTTTTTGCTAGGTCATCATCAGTAGACAGTTCCTGTGCGATTATGATGGGAGGTGCCGGCTGGGCTCTAGTCAATCTGCAGTTTACTGTTTCTCCACTAAAACGCCCCAGCAGTGCTCAGTCACTGTTTGTTTAGCAGAATTGCACCGAGTGCCTACCATGGGCCCTGCACTGTGCTGTGAAAAGACGCAGTGCTGCCTTCGGAGAGCTGGTCAAGGCTGTGGGGGGTTACTGTGTAGGGCGGTCAGTGCCATGCTTGGAGTCTGCACGGTGTGCTGCAGAGGCCTAGAGGGGAGACATCCACCCAGACGGAGGCGATGTCTAAGAGACCCAGAGGAGCTGATCACTGGGCTGAGATCTGCATGTGACACAAGATATCCCCACTTTCCTCATCTGCGCTCCCCGCCCCAGCCCAGCTCCCGCACGTCTAGGGGAGATGGGCCCAAGGACACGGTGGATGGAATGAATGATGCTGGTCTTCTCTCTCTGTTTCTGAAAGATTTCTCCGTGGACAATGGCAGCTACGATACAGGCCATGGAGAGGAAGATCGAATCGCAAGCTGCCCGCTTGCTTTCTCTAGAAGGTCGAACTGGGATGGCTGAGAAGAAGCTGGCCGACTGTGAGAAGACCGCCTTGGAGTTCGGGAACCAGCTGGAGGGCAAGTGGGCCGTGCTGGGGACCCTGCTGCAGGAGTACGGGCTGCTGCAGAGGCGGCTGGAGAACATGGAGAACCTGCTGAGAAACAGGAACTTCTGGATCCTGCGGCTGCCCCCCGGCAGCAAGGGGGAGGCCCCCAAGGTATCCCTGGGGCACCTGGGGTAGGACAGCCCGAGAGGCCATGCATGTGTGGGTGAGCATGCGTGACGCTGTGGTTCCAGGTGTCTGTGACTCCTGATGACATGGCCGTGTGTTTCTCTGAACAGGAGTGGGGCAGGCTGGACGAGTGGCAGAAGGAGCTCTACAAGCACGTGATGAGGGGCAACTACGAGACACTGGTCTCCCTGGGTAAGGCCTGGTCCCCCTCTGTTCAGTGTGGTGTGGGGAGTCCTCAGACCTCTCTCCGTGCTGGTGGATTTCATCGCAGGGATGTGTAAATCACTGGGAACTCTGACCATGCAGAGTTATCCCCTCCTCTCACTAAAGATGAGCACTGACTGAGTGGAAAGCTCCCTTCCACCTGGTGAAGTTCGTGGGTTGCCAGACGGAGGGGGGTGGCCCCTCTGCTAGTCAGGCAGGGAGCATGGCCCTTTCTGTCCTGCTGAGACTTGGTGTAGAGAAGGCTCCTCCTGCTCTTGGATCCAGGATATGATCGACTCCCATTTGAGAAAGACTTTCTTGTAGCTTTTTCTTGCTGAGGTGTGTGCCCTTGACCATGACGCTCCCCTGGGTCAGTGGAGAATGTGGGCAGACCGTGCTTCTGATAGCCAGCGCTGTCTCCATGCCTCGAAGTTCTGCTCCCCCAGACCCTGGGGCTGCTGCAGTTCCCTTCATTTGGTCCCACGAGAAGGGCTGGGCTCATTTCCTTTGCGGTGGTTTCTGTGGGACCCCAGGTCTGAAGGCAATAAGGCATACTTGGTGAGGATGGGAGCGGGCGCAGGTGTGATGTTATAGTTTCGTTTGCAGAAATGTACTGCTTCTTAGTGTGGAGACCCTGTACCAGAGTTTCTTAACCTCAGCACTGTTGACACTTTGGGCCAGATGATTCTTTGTTTGGGGGCTGTCCTGTACATTGTAGGATGTTTAGCAGCATCCATGGCCTCCACCCAGGAGGGGGCCAATAGCACCTCTCCCCCGGCCCCCAGTCATGACAAGCAAAAATGTCTCCAGACTTTGCCAGAAGTCCACTGGGAGGCAGATTGCTTACGGTTGAGAACCACTGCTCTATACCAATCAAGGAATGTAGTTTCTAGGTCATTTTTGGTTTCCCAGGCTGTCTGTCCTCGGCTCTGAATGGAACGTGGCAAAAGCTAACCTTTCCACCTTCCCTCAGATTACGCCATCTCCAAGCCCGAGGTGCTGTCCCAGACTGAACAAGGGAAGGAGCCATGTAGCTGGCGTCGCACTGGCCCCAAGGTTCCAGATGTTCCTGTGGACCCGAGTCCAGGTGAGGGGCTGGGAGAGGGCAGAGACACCAGGCAATGAGGCAGAAGCAGGGAAGAGCCAGGGAGGGCGGGACCTGTCCAGGGAGAGCCCAGGAGAAGCGTCAGACTTGAATGTTGAAGTGTTTTGTAGTTGAGTTATGACCTATGGCCTGTTCAGCTAACACTCTGGCATTACTTCCCAGTGTGGAAACAGGCAGCAAACCTAGTCTTTTAGGAAAGAGACAGAGCCAGTGGCACAGAATTGGGAGAAGTGAAAGAGGACCCTGATAGGGAAGGTAGGAGTATATTAAAGTCAAACCTTTATTCATTCATAGCTTTAGGAAGAGTCCTCCTTGCCTCCATCCAAGAACCAAATTGCATTTAAATCCACGAGTAGTCACAGAACGTTGACCCGTGGGTTAGCTGCAGGTTTCAGTAGGAGTAGAACCGTAGATTTATTTAAGGAGAATCTGGATACCCGATACCACTGTTTCAGATTTTCCTGGAGCCCGTCAGCACCTTCGACAGTTAAGGGAAGGACAGGTGGCCGCTTGGGAAGAGCCAAATGACTAAAGCGAGGACCTTGCTGGGCTGCAGGGTAAATGACAGGCTGCCGTGTGACAGGGAGACCCGCCTCTGCAGGCTCAACCTGCTTTCCACCACCACCACCCCCCTATCTGTCCCCACTGCCTGGGATTTCCCTTTCGTCCGGACACCTGTGTTACTAGGAAGTCTTGTGTTTAATTTGTAGATAATGAGATGCATCTTCCATGTTTGGTGCTTCCTCGAAATTAGGTTTTGCTTTACCAAGGGCAGACCATGTACAGGACCGACCACACTGTCAGCATTCAGGAAAGCACTCACCAGTTTAGTTCAACACGTGTTTTGAGAATCCGCTAGGTGCCAAGGACAGTGCAGGAAGCTAGAGGACAGAAAATGACTAGGAGCCAAGTGTCTCTGGATGGAACAGAGGGTTATGACACGGGGGCTTCCAGCTTCTTAGCCCAGGTGAGAGGGTCACAAGGGGCTTATTTTATATTTATAACATCTGTGTGGAGGCTTCCATACCATCATTCATGAGCGCGAATGGGGGCTCAGAAATATGGTGGCTGCTGGTGAGACCCCCACCTCGCCCTGCCCTCTGACACTCACAGACTTCACTCTCTGCCTTGAGCCTGGCTGGCCTTCATCCCTGTCCACCTCAGTCCAAGAAGCCCAGCCCCCAGCTCACCCCTCACCCCCTCTGGGCTTGGAGCAGCACGTTGTCAGACGCCCTCTTCCACTTCTCTTCAACTCCTGAATTCTCCCGCTGTGCCTTGTGGAACTCAGTCCTCTGCAGGACCACCAAATCCTCAGACTCTTCCCTGAGCATCCCTGCCTGTTCTTGCCCAGGGGAGACCTGGTTCTTCCTGGGGCACTGCGTCCCCTGCAATCCTCCCCTTCCAAGGCCCTCTTGTCCCGGGCCTGGAGGGTGCCAGCATCCTGGCTCCTGGGTATTGCCTCTGTGCCAGTCCCCCCTCCTCCCTAGAAATCCCCATCTTTGAATCAAACCATCTTTTTACCACCTTCTGCAGACCTCGGGGCCTCCCCTCACTCTCACATGTCTGCCCCTGCCGTCGTTCTTGGCGATGGCAGTATCCATCAGGATGGCCCTTTGCACCCCCCTCCTCTCCCTCTCCACCGCCCACCTCGTGCTCATTGCCTGACTGTTGAGGACGGTAAGGCACCCTTTCCGTCATCTGGATTTCAGCATGCTGCTCCCTGCCCTCCTCCTGCCCTTGCGGCTCACTCTTCCTCGTGCCCCAACTCCGGGAGCTCTCCAGTCCTTTGGCACCTGCCAGCCCCTGACCTGCTGCCTTTTCGCTGCCAGCTCAGCCTCATCTCCCTCTGCCAGCCTGGGTTCTGGGTCCATCATCATCACCCCTCCATTGCACACGTCCTCCATCCCCTCGCCCTCTTAGTTCACTGTGTTCACCTGGCAGAGCCATGTCCTGGTTAAATCTGTCTGCCTGCTCTGCGCCTGCTCCCAAGCGGCTGCTTGTGGCCTCTGCTGGTCTCACCTGAGATTCAGGTGGGCATTCAGTGCTGCCCCGCAGTCACGTGGCGTCCCCTCAGTCCACTCACTTAGTATCCCAGAGGCTGGCAAACTGGCCCCCAGGTCAAATTGCCCACTGTCTGTTTTTGCCGCCCACGAGCTTAGAATGGTTTTTATATTGAAAAAAACTGAAACAACGCTCAGCCCTCACCACCCCACCTGCCCACCTGCCTGCATCCGTGCCCTGTTCTCTGTTTGCTCCTGTGACTGCGATAAACTGTCCACCCTCCGGTCAAAGGCCGGCCTCCACTTGGCACTAGATCCCATCCCGGGCCGCCTTCTCCAGGACGGGGCCCAGCGGCTCTCCCCGGCGTCCACCAGCGTCTACCCTGCCATCATGCCCTCTTCTGGAAACACTCCTCTCGGGCCTGCACCCTACAGCCGCTGCCCCACTTCTCTGCTCTCCTCGTGGCACACTCCCTGGGAAGGTCCTCCATGCCCGCTGTCTCCAGCCCTCTCTTCCACTCTCTCTCACCCCTTCCACCAACACCCCTGTCAGGGCCACCAGGGACCTCTGTGGTGCTGTGGGTGTGCAGTGTCATGTGACCTGTTGGTGACATTTGCCACCCTCCATCACTCTCTCTTCCTGGGTTCACTTCTGTGACTGACAGGACACCCCACTCTCCGGGTTTTCCTCCTGCCTCACTGGCCGCCTTGCCTTTGCTGTTTCCTGTCGCTCTTTCTGACCTACACCATCCTCCTTGCTGTTCCCCCAGCACTCCAGGCTGGTCCAGTCTCCGGGCCTTTGCACCTGCAGTGCCCTCCGCCGGGAATGTTTTCCCGGCTCCATCCAGTACCTCCTCAGGTCTCTGCTTAAAGAGGACTTTCCTTACGCACCTTATTTAAAATTGCAGCCCCTCTCCCACCCAGGATTTCCAGTCTTCCTTTCCTGCTTTGGTTTGCTCCATAGCAGATATCATCTATTATGTATATCTTACATTTATAGATTATTATATATAGTTCATAGTTGTAGATTTTTGTATATCTGGTCGCCCCCCCCCCCATTAGAATGTAAATTTCAAGGAGGCAAGAACTTTCATCTATTTTGTTCATATAATCATTCTGGGCACCTAGAATACTGCCTAGCACAGAGAAGGAATTCAATACATATTTGTTGAATGTATGCTTTGTTATTTAAAATATGTGTGTGTATGAAATAATTATTTCTGATAGAATTTAAATTCCTTTTTAGATCTCCCAGTCTCATTCCTCCCTGTGTAACCAGTTTTCCTGAAGTTGATATTTACCCTT
Source organism: Diceros bicornis minor (assembly GCF_020826845.1). Lineage (NCBI taxonomy): Eukaryota > Metazoa > Chordata > Mammalia > Perissodactyla > Rhinocerotidae > Diceros > Diceros bicornis. Next base: position 95,593,594 of record NC_080742.1, on the reverse strand, counting down.
TCCACCCACATTTTAAAACTTCTGTTACGTACACAGGTAGCCATAAATAACATATAATATGGTTTTGTGTGTTTTGAAAAATTACAAAAACATCATTATATTTATCACTCAATATTCTGTATTTTAGATTTATCTCTGTTAATGCATATAGATCAAGTTCATTCATTTTAACAGATGCTTAATACAGTCATGTGCCACATAAAAACAGACTGCATATACAACGGTGGTCCCATAACATTAGTACCATAGAGCCTAGGTGTGTAGTAGGCTATAATATCTAGGTTTGTGTAAGTACTCGATGATGTTCACGAAACAAGAAAATCGCCTTATGACACATTTCTCAGAACGTATCCCGTCATTAAGCAATGCACGACTGTATTCCAAAAGCGACTATATTACAATTTGTTATCCATTCCTCCACTAAGTTGCACCTAAGCTACCTCTGATTTTTTGCTATCACAAGTGGTACTGCAGTGAACATTCTTAAACGTGTCTCTTTGTGTCCATATGCTGCTGAGGTTTCCCTAGGGAAGAGACCCGGGGAGGAATCCCTGCATCTCGGGCATGCTTGTCTGCACCTCTGCCACGGCCACGCTGCGCTCCCATGGTCACACTGGCTTATCCTAGTCCCCCAGCAGTGAGGAAGTACCTGCTTTCTTACATCTTTGCCCGCTTTTCAGAATTAGATTTTTGCCAAGCTGATGGAGGTGAAATTGGATTTTGTTTTAATTTGCTTTTCCCTGTTAGTGAAGTTGAGCACCCTTTGCATATGTTTATTTGGTTTCTTCTCTGATGAAATGTCTTTTCTGTTTTTCTGCTGTTGTTTTTCATTTTCTTATTGATTCAGGACTTCTGAATGTAGGTTCTAGATACTAACCCTCTGTCTGTTATTTGCATTACAAACATCTTCTCCCAGTCTGTGGCAGGTCTTTTAACTTTGTAGTTCTTGCATAAAAGTTTAAATTTTTGGTAGAGTCAAACATATCAGTCTTTTTCTTTATGATCTGTGCTTTTTCTGTCTTAATTTATCCTTCCCTACCTCCCTCCAAGTCAGAAAGACATTCTCCTATATTTTCTTATAAAACTTTTAAAGTTTGACTTTTTACATTTAAGTCTTTGATCCATCTAGAATTAATATTTGTGTAGATTGCAAGGGAGAATATAATTTTTTCCCCCACAAGGATGTCTGATTTTCCAACAAAGTTTGCTAATATTCTGTCTTTTCTCCAATGATTTGTATTGCCAATTCAGTCACGAACCAGGTTTCCATATGTATGTGAGCAGCTCCTGGGTCCTTTGTTCTATTTCTTTGCTCTCTGTTTCTGTGCCAGCACTCACTGTTTTAGCTTCATAGTAAGCCTTGATATCTGGTAGACTAAGCCTTCCCTGCTTGCTCATCAGAACTTTCTTGGCTGTTCCTGGACTTTTGTTCTTCTATATGAATTTCAGAATCTTTATGTCAAGTTCTTAGAAAATCCTGTTGGATTTTGATTGGAGTTGCATTTGCTTTATAATTTCATTTCTGGAGAAATTACCTTCATTACAACATGGAGCCTCTATCCATGGGAAGACGCTTCTGCATGTGCTTGAATGAGGTTTTAGAGTTTTCTCCTGATAGTTGTTATTTCTGTTGTGAATAGGATTTTTAAATCAATTACATGTTTTAAATAGTTATTATAGGCATACTGGTATGCTGTTGACTTTTGTTCGGTAAAAGAGAAATTTTGTTCAACTCTCATTATTACTTCTTATGACTTGTCAATTTACATTCTCTTGGATTTTTTATGTAGACAACTGTACCCTCCACAGATAACATAAAAGTTCTCTCTTCTTTTTAAGTTTTATAACTTTGTTTTCTTGTTCAGCAGTATGGCTAGGACATTGTTGAATAGTAGCAGTGATAGCTGGCATCCTTGTCTCTGGGATGCTTCTAGAGTTTCAGCATTAAGGATGATTTTTGCTGTAGACTTTTGAAGACACTCTTAGTTTAAAGAAGTTTCCTTCCACTTCTGGCTAAAGCTTTTATTGTGAACAAGCGTTATATTGTGTCAAATGTTGTTTTTTTCCTTTTTTAAATATTGTGTTTTGTTTCTTTTAAAACATTGTCAGTGTGTGTTATATATAACATAAAATACATACAGAACAAAATTCATGTAAAGTTTAGAAAATGACAGTAAACACCCATATTCCCAACACCCCAGCATAAGAAACAGATCACAACCAGACCCTTACAAGACCCCACTGTCCCTCCCTGATCCCATACCCCTCCGTTCCTCTTACAGATAAACAGAAAATTCAGAAACACACGTGCTCAATCTTTGCTTTTCTTTACATTTTTATTCCCTACATATATATTCCTAAATAACATTGTTTAGTTTTACTTGTTTTTAAACTTTTTATGAATGAGATCATGCCATATATAGTCATCTGTAACTTGCTTTTTTTCGTTTGACACTATGTTTTTGAGAGTCACCCATGTGGATGTAGTGTAGCTGGATTTTCACCACTTTATAGGTTCTAGTCTATGAAAACACAATGCCTTTGTTCCTTCTACTGTTGATGGCTGTTGGCATGTTTCTAACTGTTTTGTTTTTAGGAACAGTGCTGTTGTGAGCATTCTTGTGCACGTGTACAAGTTTCTCTAGGTGCAGACCCGAGAGTGGAACTGCTGGGTCACAGGAAAGATGCAGGTCGGCTGCTCCGGGTAGCGTCACCGTGTTCTCTAGGTGGTGGCACCAGTCAGCACCCCACAGCAGTGCCGGGGTTCCTGTCGCCCTTCATCCTCACCAGCCCTGGAAACACCTTACATTTTAATTTCTGCCGATCTGGTGGGGGTGAAATGACTTAAAATTTGTAGTTTAAAATGTGCATATTCCTAATTAATGACATTGAACATTATATCCTCTGTTTATGGGCCACTTGTCACTCCTCGTCTGTGAAATGCCTGTGTATGTCTTTTGTCCATTTTTCTTCTGTTTTCCCTTTACTTACTGATTTATAAGAGTTCTTCACATATTCTGAATATCAATCTTTTTGTCAGATATGTGTATCGCTGATATCTTCTCCATTTATGGTATATTTTAAAGAACAGATGCTTTTAATTTTAATATACTTGGGTTTCCAATTTTTACCTTTATGGTTTGTCCTTTTTATGTCAGAAACAATTCAGAAATTTTCTCTTCCCTCAAGGTCGTAATACACCATCTCACATCCTTTCCTGAATGTTCTGCCTTTCCCTGGAATGGGTTTTGTGGTGATGGGAGGTCTGGACTCTGGTTCTTTCTCCCCAGCACTTCGGGTCTTTTCCTTTGCTCTTTCAGGTAAACTTTCCAGTTGCCTTATCAGGTTCCATGGAAAATCTGGTTGGGATTGTGGTTGGAACTGCATTCATTCTATTCATCATTTTGGAGAGAATCGACCCCATTGCTATATATACTGAGGCATATTATCTGAATATCATAAGTCCCTCCATTTAGCTTATCTGTAATGTCTCAATGAAGTTTTATAATTTTCTCCAAAAAAGGTCTTGTACGTGTTTTTGTCAGATATGTTCCTAGGTTCCTTGTATTTTTTAGTTGCTATGGTCAGTGGTCCCTTTGTTTACTGTGCATTTTCTGTTTGTTGCTGATGTCTGCTGGGGGCTTGGGGCAGGGGATGCCCCTCTCCCCATGCTTTTTCTCATGCAGCAGGGGCTCAGTAACATCCCACTCTCTCTCTGCCCTGTTAGGCACCCCACCAGGGGTCCCACAGGGACCTACCTCATCAGACAGTCTGGGACCAAGGGTTGGACAAGCCCAGTTCTGCCCATCCTTCCCTTGGGCAGCTGGCTGCCTCCAGGGGACAGGAAGTCTCTGCTGCTCTGCTAGGCCAGGCTCCTTCACTGTGGTCCAGGGGTTAGTGTGTCCACTAACAGGGGCTGACTTCCTGATCCTCAGGTCAGTACTGAGAACCCCTCACGCCGACAAAAAAAGCTGCATCCTCAATTATTAGTAATAAAAAGTTTATCCTCACCTGCCTTTCTCTTTTATTTTATTTCTCTGTTAAGATCCATGGAAGGAAGAAAAATGGTAATTGGTGGGCTCTCTTAAAACCCTAAGAGTATATAAAACTGCAGTTGTCTTTCATTTATTGGTATTTCTATCTAGAAACCTTGGTAAAATTCTCATTAATGCTAATAATTGGCTGATGATTTTCAGACTTTCTGAAAAGATAATCATATCCTTTATGAGTGAGAAGAATTTTTTGTTTCTTTTCAAATCTTTATGGTTTATTTTTCTCTTATTTTGTGCTGGCTGAGAACTCCCAGAAAATCCTTAAATAGAAGTGATGATAACAAGTATCCTATTGGTTCATGATTTTAAAGAGAATGCTTTTTAAGTTTTCACATTGAATATCATATTTGTTAAAGGTTTTGTTTATCAGTGCCCTTTATCAGGTTAAAGAAGTTTCCTGTATTCTTGGTTGACTAGTTGTTTCCAATAGGAATAGCTGTTGAATTTTTTTTTCTTTTTTTTTTTTTGTGAGGAAGATTGGCCCTGAGCTAACATCTGCCAATCCTCCTCTTTTTGCTGAGGAAGACTGGCCCTGGGATAACATCCATTCCCATCTTCCTCCACTTTATATGGGACGCCGCCACAGCATGGCTTGACAAGTGGTGCGTCGGTGTGCGCCTGGGATCGGAACCAGCGAACCCCGGGCCGCCGCAGCAGAGCGCACGCACTTAACCGCTTGTGCCACTGGGCCAGCCCCTGTTGAGTTTTTATAGAATGCTTTTTTGGTATCTATTGAGATGATTATATGATTTTTCTCCTTTAACCAGCTAATATGGTAAATTATATTATTTTCTAATGTTGAACCAACCTCGCAATCCTGGAATAAGCCCTAACTTAGTCACAATCCTTTATATACATTGCTGGATTTAGTACTAATTATTTTGTTTAGGATTTTTGAATCTTTGTTCATGAGACTGGCCTATAATTTCCTTTCGCAAACTTTGTCTGGTTTGGATAGTAAAGATATAAGCTATGATGTATTCTCTCTGTTTTTATTTGCTCAGAGAGTTGGTGTTATATTGGAATTATGTATTCCTTGAATGTTTAGTAGGAGACACCAGTGAGCCCATCTGGGCCTCAAGTTTTCTTTGCGGGGGAGATTTTTGTCTAGTGATTTAAGTTCTTTAATAGTTACAAGAATATTCAGGTTTTCTAGTCCTTCTTTAGTCAATTTTGGCAAGTTACAGTTTTTCTAGGGAATTTCTCCATTTCCCTAGTTTTCAAATTACTAGGAATAACATTCATGATATTCTCTTTATCTTTTTTTTTTTTTTTTTTTTCTCTTTTTCTAATGAAGATTCACCCTGAGCTAGCATCTGTTGCCAGTCTTCCTCTCTTTTGTATGTGAGCTGCTGCCAGCATGGCCACTGACGAGTGGTTTAAGTCCGCACCTGGGAACTGAACCCAGGCCACCGAAGTGGTATGCGCCGAACTTAACTACTTAGGCCAGCAGGGCTGACCCTCTCTTTATCTTTTAAATCTCTGCTACATCTAGAAATATGCCCTTTTAATTCTTCATATTGGTTGTTGGTACTTTCTCCTTTTCTCTTGATAATTTTGCTAGAGATGGATTGGTTTAATATTCTCTTCAAAGAACCAAATTTTGGCTCTCTGTATTCTGTTTTCTCTTTTATTAATGTACACTCTCATATAATTTCCTTTCTTCTACTTTTTAAAGGGTTTTGTTGTTGTTGTTTTTTCTTTTCTAACATCTTACATTGACTGCTTGACCCATTAATTTTCGACCTGTCTCCTCTTTTTTAATATAAACATGAGGCTATAAAATTTCCTGTAAGTACCATTGTAGATGCAGCCCACACATTTTGATAAATAATATTTTTGTTAGCATTGGGTTTGAAACATCTTCTCATTTTCATTGTGATTTTTCCTTAGAGCCTTGGATTATTTAGAAAACAAATATATAATTTTTTTTATTTTTAGTATTTATGGGGAGTTTGGGGATATCTGTTATTGATTCCTAACTTAATGGTGTTATAGTTATAAAATCAGTGTGTAAAATACTAATCTTTTAAAATTTACTGAAGTTTGTTTTATGGCCTAGAAAGTGTTCATTTTTCCTAACGTTCTGGGTGGCTTGAAAAGCTTGTGTTCTCCTTGTCTTTAGATTCTACTTATGTCCATTTGATCAGGGTTGTTAATTGTGGTGTTCAAATTTCCTGTAACCTTTGGTCACCTACATTTATCGATTACAGGAAGAGGTATGTCGAAATTCCCCATTGAGAAGATAGATTTGTTCATTTCTCCTGGAGTTCTGTCAATTTTGCTTTATTATTTTGAAGCTATGTTATTAGATTAAAATTTTAGAATTGTTTTATCTTCCTGATCAATTTACCATTGCACAGTGATCCTTTTTTATTTCTATGAATATTTTTCTCTTTAAAGTTGATTTCATCTGATACAGTATAACTACAACTTTTTTAAAAAATTGTGAATTCTGGCTTACTATATCTTTTATTCTTTTACACTGCTTTTGCATCCTGCTTTAGTTGTGTCTCTTGAAAATAGCATATAGCTAAGTTTCTTGTTTGTTTTCAGTCTGATCATCTTTACCTTTTAAATGTCCAGAACAGTAACCACTGGCCACGCATGGCTATTGAGCACTTGAAAAGTGCCCTAAGGATAAAATACATCCCAGATTTCAAAACCTATGTACAAATATGTATAAGAAAGATGCATGTATGAAAAAATATAAACTATCTTATTAATTTCTATATTGATTATATGTTGAAATGAACATTTTGAATATATGGGGTTAAATAAAATATATTGTTAAAATTAATTTCATCTGTTTCTTTTTACTTTTTTAATGTAGCTGCTAGAAAACCTGAAGTCAGCTCTGTGGCTCACGCTGACTTCTGTGGGACAGTGCTGCTCCAGGCCCCTTACACTGACTGTCATCACTAGTGTATTTGCATTCCCATCCCCCATCTTAAATTGTGTTGTTCGTCCTTAGTCTGCCTTTTTTGTATTTCTTTTTTTCCCACCCCTGCTTTGGAAATTATTCATTTAGATTTTTTCCTCCTCAAACTATTATTGTTTTTAATTAGTTTGGAAGTTATATGTTCTATTTCTATTCCTTTAGAGTTGATCTTAGACATTTTTTCCTTCTAAAATACATCCTTTTAGAAGTTGTGTTTTGTGGGTTTGTTGATAATGAACTCTCAGTTTGTGTATGAGTTTATATGTGTCTGAAAACATCTTTATTCCGTGCCTATATTTGAAGGATATCATTCTAGTTTCATTGTTGTTTTCTCTTAGCCCTTGTAAGGTAATTTGCTGCTGTTGGGAAGTCAGTTGGCAGTCTAACCGTTATTCCTTTTTGGGTAATGTGCCTTTTTGCTCTGCCTTTTAGTTCTGTTTGGTGATCTACAATATGTCTAGGTGTGGATTTCTTTTTCTTTTTTTTTTTTTAATTGAAGTATAATTGACAAATGGGATTGTATTAGTTTCAGGTATACATCATAGTGATTTGATATTTATATGCATTATGAAATGATCACTGATTTAATCCAAAATAATCCCTTCACCGATTTCACCCACCCCCACCCCAGTGGCAACCACCAGTTTGTTCTCTGCATCTCTGAATCTGTTCCTGTTTCGGATTCCTTTTGCTTATCTTGCTTTCATCATTGATATTCTTCAACAATTTGGGAAATTTTGCCATGTTATCTCTTTGAATGTTGCCTTGCTCCCATTCTCTCATTTCTTTTATCCTGGAACTTTTTCGTATTATACTCCGTGACTTTGAACGTCTCTTCATGTTTTCAGCTCTTTCTCTTTGCTGAGTTCTGAATAATTTCTTCTCATCTGTCTTCTAGTTAGTTCACTAACTAGTTCTAGTTAGTTCTATTCAGTTGTTTCCATTCTGTTGTTTAACCTATAGGTTGGATTTTTAAATTTCAATTATTTTACAATTCTAAAGTTATATTTTATTCTTTTTCAAAATCTGATTGGTCAGTTTTGATAGTCTCTTATTTACCATACCTTTGCTCCCCCTTTTTATTTCTCTAACTATATTAAACTTTATAGTCTGTATATGGTACTTCCCATATCCAGCATCTTTGTGGGTCACATCCTGCAGTTTATGACGTCTACTGACCGCGTGTGAGGTGGCTGCTTTTCTCGTTAAGGTGGTGATTCATAATTGTGAGCTCCTTCATGCTGGAGAGCCGTGTCCTCCTGAGAGTCAGTGTGTCTGCCTCTGCTGGTCGTCGGTGCCAGTGCAGACTCGGGGCCACCAGTCTGGGCCTGGAGGTGGTTTTCGGCCACACTGGGGTGTGAGACCTGCACAGACAGCCTCGGCCACCGCTTACGGCGTCAGCCCCCAGGCGAGGTTGTTCTCCCCCCTCAGCCGAGAGCCAAGACCGGAAGAGGCAGTCTCCCTCTACAAGGTGGGTTTTCACTCTGAGTTTAGTCCACTGGGAATGCTGCTCTGTGGGGTCCCAGGTATATGTGTGTGGGAGGGGTCTCCAACCCAACCTCCCACCTGCTTGAGCCCCAGGCTTGTCACAGTCCTCTACCCCAGCTGTGCACAGTCCATTACAGCCCAGGCAGCTGAGGATAGGGAGGGGCCTGCAATTTACTACGGTCGACTTAGGCTTTCTAGACTTTCCAGCCTCCGTTTGTTTTCCTTGCTTTATTTCCACGTCATCAATGCTTACACAAATTTTTTTTTATTTTCATATTTTACCCAGCATTTTTAGATACTCCATACTGGGTGGAGTTTCTCTGCACATCTAGCCAGCCGTATGCCAGAAATAGAAGAGTTAAATGCTGTTTCTATATCTGTTGAGATGATTATATTGTTTTCTCCATTAATCTGTTAACTTTGTTATGTTACTATATTTTCTAGAGGTAACTTATCCTTGAGTTCTCAGGATAAACACTATTTGCTCATAATGTATTATTGCTTTTTCTTTTTTGAAAATACATTACTGGGTTTGATTTGTAATTCTTTCATTTAGAATCTTTGCATATCTGTTCATAAATGAGATTATTTTATAAATTTTTTCATATACTGACCTCCAGTTTGTAGAATCAAAATTATACAGCCTCGTAAAAAGAGTTGACATATTTTCCCTCAGTGTTTTGAAGATATTCATTATCTTCTGATACCGTACTTGCTGACAGAAATCTGCTTTCAGTCTAAACGTCGTTCTTTTCTCTCTGGTACCTTTTAAGATTTTCTCTTTGTCTTTGCTTATATTCCATTTCACATGAGTGTTGTCTAGTTTTATATTCTTTTTTATTTCCTACTTAGGAATTGGTGTGTTCCTTCAAACTATTGGCTCATAATGCCTTCAATTTTGGAAAATTCTAAGCCATTATTTCTTTACATATTCCTGTTTTCCCATTTCTCAATTCTCTCCTTCTGGGATTTCTCCCAGCATGTGTTGGGACTTCTCATTCTGTCCTCCATGTGTCAGCTTCTCTTTCGTATTTTTCATTTCTTTATCTCTCAGTGCTGTACTCTGAATTATTTCCCTGGATCCATCTTCCAAGTCACTAATTTTCTCTGCAGCTGTGTTCAGTCTGTTGTTAAGCCATCCATCGAGTTTTTCATTTCTGTGATTGCTTTTGTCATTTCTAGAATGTCTATTTAGTTCTTTTTCAAATCTGCCTTTTTAAAAATAATTTCCTGTTCTTGCCTTAGAGATTCTGTTCCTTCCTTTACTCCTTTGAATATTTTAGACATGCTCATGTTACCATATCCTTCAGCTTATTCTTTTTTCTGTAGTTCTTGAGAGTGAGTTCTGATGTGATCTCATGCTGTTTGGCTCCTCTTCTGCTTCGTAAGTGTAGTTTTTTAGTAGGGGCCCCTTGTGGCCTGTGTTGTGGGGGTGCCCCTGTGGGGCAGGTTTGCATTTACCTCTGCTGGGGAGCCTCCTGGGTGGCCATGGTTCTCAATTTTTCTGTGAATTTCTCAGCTCAAGGTCTCTGCACCGTGTGGGTAGTATGAATTCAGTGTGGACGTGGGATTCCAATTTCTTATGGGTGGCTTTCCCACGCATGGCCCTGGACAAGTGGGCAGCTTCCCTCCAGCTCCCTCAGATGGGTGGAGGTTTCCTAGTCCCCATCTCACAGACGGGGCAGGGCCTCATGGCTCCCAGCTTATGCAGGCAGCTCAGCTCCACTCTCAGCCTCAGCTGGACATCGAGGCCCAGCCCCTAAGGCCTCATCCTGTTCCAGCAACTCCCTGGGTCACTTGGCTCCTGCTCTAACTCTTGATTTGACTTTGCATTTTCTCTTTGATTCTTATATCTGGAATCTTTTTTTTTGCACTCACTTAAATACATGTGTGGGGGTAAGGTTTTTGGGGGAGGTTTGGGGTTAGATTTTATCTAGCATTTCTGTGTTTAGAGCGAGAGCAGGGCCTCCCTGGGCAGATCCGTCCTGCCCGTGGACCACAGGTTTGGCCCGGAGAATGTGCTGGTATGCTCCTCACGCTTTCCCAACCACCCACGAGCTCAATACCTCGTGACCCCGTTCTTTGCCCAGAAGACCCTGCAGTCCCTCTGTGCCCTTGCCCTCCCTTCCCACTAGGCTCTTTTGCTGTTTGACCCTTGTAAGGTCCCCATGTCCATTTCCTTGGCTGGATCTGTGTCCACCCAGAGGGTAAGGGGCCCTGATGCTGTATGCTCACGCTCTCTCCCTTTCTTAGGCTCAGGACCCCCGGTTCCTGCCCCTGACCTCTTAATGCAGATCAAGCAGGAGGGCGAACTCCAGCTCCAGGAGCAGCAGGCTCTGGGGGTAGAGGCCTGGGCAGCCGGGCAGCCAGATATCGGGGAGGAGCCCTGGGGCCTCAGCCAGCTGGACTCCGGAGCAGGAGATGTCTCTACAGATGCTGCCTCTGGTGAGTGGCTGAGACTGAGAGAACAAAATGCAGGGGCTCAGGGCAGGGTGTGGGGGAAAGAGTTCCTGGAAGCATTGTGGGGAGCTGTGGGCTCTCAAATATATGGCCTGACTAGTTTAGAAGTTTTCCCACCTTCAGGCAGGGGCTGCACCGCATGACATCTTGCAGGCCCCTCTGGGTTCCGTGACGCTCTTGTCCTGGTATTTCTCTGCCTCACCTTCATCAGCCGCACTCCTGTTCTTGCCCCAGCATTGAGCATTTAAATCACCAGTTGCAGGGCCGGCCCCGTGGCGTAGTGGTTAAGTGCACGTGTTCCGCTGCTGGCGCCCTGGGTTTGGATCCCAGGCGCGCACCGATGCACTGCTTGTCAGGCCATGCTGTGGTGGCATCCCATATAAAGTGGAGGAAGATGGGCAGAGATGTTAGCCCAGGGCCAGTCTTCCTCAGCAAAAAAGAGGAGTATTGGCATATATGTTAGCTCAGGGCTGATCTTCTTCACAAAAAAAAAATCACCAGTTGCTTCCTATTAAAGAGGGGCTGTGTGAAATAAGTCAGGGAGGTCTGTGCTTCCTGGTGCGTCAGAGAAGGGGACAGAAGAAAACTGGGTTTCCAGGAGGTGGGGTCTTTATGCTCTTGCAGAAGTTCCAAGTGGGCCTCGGGGTTTGCCTGCTCTTCCTCTCCCCCTGGGGTTTTCCTCCCCCTTCTCCCCCGTAACCCACGGGCTCTGATCTCTCTTCACTGCAGGCATCCACTCCAACTTTTCAACCACTATCCCACCCACTTCCTGGCAGGCAGATCTCCCTCCCCACCATCCCTCTTCCGCATGCTCAGATGGGACACTGAAGCTCAACACAGCGGCCTCCACAGAAGGTATGGGGGGGAGGACAGAGGAAGGGAAAGGCTCGTGTCTGCCTTGAAAGCTGCCTCAGCCTGGGCTTGTTTTCACTGGTGAACTGCCCTGACCCTTCAGCCGGCGGTCATTTAGGGTGTCTGTGATGTTAGGAAGCCGTACAGCCTGTCCTTCATCTCCTTCTAAATTCGTGTGCTTGAAGAGTCTTCTTGAGAGTGTACATGCTTCTGACCGTTCCCTTCTCCAGTGGTGTTAACCAGTCAGTCCTGAGAAGCTGATCCCTTGAGAGGATGTCCCTCCTGCTCAGACTCAGCAGCCCAGGCCCCTCTCTGGCATGGAAAAAACCAAACCAAACCAGAACCGCTTCTTAGATGTCGGCTCTACCAAAGACAGGTGTCTGAAGGCCAGAATCGAGAGGACAACTACCAAATTTATGTATTAGTTTTCTATTTACTTTTGTTTTGAAGGCCAGTTATCTGTTACTTTAAGGAATAATTTCTGTCATATTTTAGTACCCAAAAAATGTGCTAAAAGCCTAGATCCCTGATATAAAACTTCAGGATGTGAAATTCAAGTATTATTTACATAAAATCAAATAAATTTTTATCATCTCACTAATATTTTTACCATTAGCTAGCTGGCTACATTTATTGAATGCTTGCTGAGTGCCAAATAGCATGCTAAGTGCTTTGAGACATGTTGTCCAGCATAATCCTTGTACAACGCAATGAAATAGGGTATTCACAGATGAGCTGTTGGTTAGGAAATCTGCCTGAAGTCTACAGCTGGTCTGCGGGGGAATCATGGTACAATCTCAGATCCACCTGAACCCCAGCCCTGTGCTTTTGTCCTGTGGGGCCATTGCCACTGGTGGTCAGAGCTCCTTCATTAGGATACATTCATGATTAGTCTTAATAGCCAAAGTGAAATGGAACCCAGCAAGCATTTGCAAAGGTGCTTTACCTGTGGTGAAGGTTCTAGAACACGCAGATGTCCTCACCCAGGGTTTGAGGCAGCCACATGACCACCTGGGGGAATGCTCTGCAGAGCTGGATCTTGAGGCTTGGAGACTAGGGCCAAGAGTGGTGGTGGTAGGGCCAAGTAGCTGTGGATATGCAAAGGAGGGCCTCAGATCTTCTCGCTCCCAGCAGGCAAGGGGACAGAATGATACCTGGTCTTTTCTTTCTCAGCAGATGTAAAAATTGTGATAAAAACAGAAGTCCAAGAAGAGGAGGTGGTGGCCACACCAGTACATCCTACTGACCTAGAGGCCCACGGGACCCTATTTGGACCAGGACAAGCCACGAGGTTTTTCCCTAGTCCTGCCCAGGAAGGAGCCTGGGAGAGCCAGGGCAGTTCCTTCCCCAGCCAGGACCCTGTGCTGGGGCTGAGAGAGCCCGCCCGGCCTGAGCGGGACATGGGAGAGCTGAGCCCCGCGGTGGCCCAGGACGAGACCCCTCCAGGGGACTGGCTCTTTGGGGGGGTCCGGTGGGGCTGGAATTTCAGGTGTAAACCTCCTGTGGGCCTGAACCCGAGAACTGGGCCTGAGGGGCTGCCCTACTCCTCCCCCGACAACGCAGAGGCTGTGCTGGACCCCGGCCAGGCCCCGAGACCCTTCAGCGACCCCTGTAAATACCCGGGCCGGACAAAAGGCTTCGGCCACAAGCCGGGCCTGAAGAAGCACCCGCCGGCGCCCCCGGGGGGCCGGCCCTTCACCTGCGCCACGTGCGGGAAGAGCTTCCAGCTGCAGGTCAGCCTGAGCGCGCACCAGCGCAGCTGCGGGCCGCCCGACGGGGCGCCGGGGCCGGCGGGGGGCGGCGCGCGGGACAGCAGCGGCCTGCGCTGCGGGGAGTGCGGGCGCTGCTTCACGCGGCCGGCCCACCTCATCCGGCACCGCATGCTGCACACGGGCGAGCGGCCCTTCCCCTGCACCGAGTGCGAGAAGCGCTTCACCGAGCGCTCCAAGCTCATCGACCACTACCGCACGCACACGGGCGTGCGGCCCTTCGCCTGCGCCGTCTGCGGCAAGAGCTTCATCCGCAAGGACCACCTCCGCAAGCACCAGCGCAACCACGCGGCGGGCGCCAAGGCCCCGGCCCGCCCGCCGCCGCCGCCGCCGCCGCTCCCCGCCGCCCCCCCGGAGCCCTTCAAGAGCCCCGCCCCTAAAGGACCCCTGGCCCCCACAGACCTGGTGACCGACTGGACTTGTGGCCTGAGCGTCCTGGGACCCACCGACGGCGGGGACCTGTGAGGCACCCCCAGATGGCCGAGGCGGCCCCAGACCCCGACCCCTGCGCCGCGACTGTACAAAGCCCCCTTTCCAGACATCAGGGCGGTGGGAAAAGCCGAGGCAGGAGTGGAGACTGGGAGAAGCAGGTTTCCGAGTTGCTGACCTGATCACTGGAAAAGAGAAACTCGAACAGTACAGCTTCCACCTCTGAACAAAGTAGGATTCTCCGATTGTGAAACTGAGCACCATAGAATCTTAAGTAATTTAATTACGAAACCATTTTTTTTTTAATTCTTGAAGACAAAGCTGGGAAATAGTCGTAGCACCAGTTCAAACTTGATAGTGTACTTTTGGTTTCTGAGCGTGTGTTTGTGTGGGCTGTGTCCTTGCCGAGTCTGACGGTGGGTGTGCTGGAAGGCTGGCTGGCTGGGGACGCAGGTGAGGAGGGCCCTGGACCTCCCCGGCCCGGCTGACTCCTGGGGGCGGACTGGTCTTAGCGCACAGTCCAAGGGGAGTTGAGACCCTGCTCTGCCCAGGGCCGTGCTGGTCTGGGCCTGGGCCTCCAAGTCCCCTGGGGAGTGAGGCCAGGTGGGTGCATCTCAGCAGTGAGACTTGTCCAGGAGCAGCCCGTTCCATTCCCAGCTTGCTTCTCCCTGGAAAAGGCCTCGAGGAGTGCTGGCCGCACTTGTGTTTCCCTATTACAGGCCATCTGCCGCCCCTGTGGGAAGGGGGCTTGGTGGTATCACCAACTTATGTGACATCTGGGCTTCACAAAGGAGATTTGTCTGAAAACACAGTGTTAGGGCTGCGGAGGGGAGGAGGCTGAGGGTGGGCAGTGGAAACCTTGAACGTTATTTACTGGCAGAGCCAGGAACCAAGCCTGGCCTGCCGACCCCCACGTGGGCCTGCTTTCCACTCCAGCCAGATGCTTCTACTTCCTTTTCTCTCTGGAGTGTTTTTTTCCTTGTCAAATGCTGTCACATCGCATCTCGTTTGATCACTACCGTGACCTTGTGAAGCACACAGGACAAGTATTCTTGTTAGAGATGAGGAAATACGTTACTCCAAGGGGACACACCTCAGCCTCACACCATGGCTGCACGTGAGTGCCAAGAGTTGGGAAAGCCTAAGGTTAGACACGGTTCCTCCTCCTGCAACGTCATTTTGAGGGAGGACAGCTTTTCCTTTTTGCTCTCTTAAAAGATTTGTTCCACATCTGCATGAGCAAAATCGTCAGGCCGCAAGGTTTGGTGAGCACGGGCCTCCCTGGTGTAGGCTCACTTCCCCCGGGAGGACCCTCGCGGCAAGGTCTGAGATGCTGGGTAAGGGTCTCCGGCAGACGCCTCAAAGATGGAATTAGAAATGGGCCCAGGCTTCTTGATTCCACCACAGTGCTGCCCCCGCCGCACAGTATCCGTTCCCCTTGTGGTGAAGCAGCCACTGGTTTGTTATTCAGAGTGGGTAACTTGTCTCCCCTGTGGAGGGAGAGACTGTGGCTTCTGTTCGTCCAGCTCCCTCATGCGTACTTTTATTAGGCGATAGACTAGTTAACAAGATTGTTTCTATGTACTGTATATTTTGTACCTGTTTACACTTCTAATACTGATATTTTGAAAAACAAATGAAGAGGAAACATCCTGTAAAAATAAAAGGTAACCAGCACCACGTGGTTTGGTGGGTTCCATTCTCAGACCTGCGTCTTTGCCCCCGGTCTCCTCAGCCTCCTCAGCCTTGCGCTTGGTCACCTTCGGCCCAGGGAGGCCACTGTCCCTGAGAGCAGGAATGGAGAAATCCAGAGAAGTCTGACTTGAGATAAACTGACATTTGGAGGGAAAATGAAAACACATCCAGTCACTTTGCTTCAAAATATAATCATGGTTTATGTAATTTCAGTTTTATATAATTTGGTATGATATATATAAGGTCTGGGAGAAAAATTGCAGAATGTCAAAGAAGAGTGGATGCTGGACGTTTTCTCCTTGCACCTTTTCTTGGCCGGGCAGAGGCCGAGAAAGGATTTGTGGTGCCTGTAGCCATAACCCTGGACTTGGAGTCCAGCCCCTGGCGTTTGAGCCAGGCTAACACATGTTCCCACCACCAGAGTTATCAGCTGTTACGTTTTATCTCATGTTTTCAGTCTTCTTCATTTCAATCATTGTCTTTTTGAGAAAATGAAAATGTAAAATAAAATTTGCTTTAATTGGCTACGAGGGCATGGGAGTGGGACCAGGAGAAGGAGCAGGAGGGAGACCGCGTGCGGGCCCTTTGTGGCCGTGTGTCTCATTCCTTATTGGCAGCCCTGACCTCTCGCCTGTGCTTCTTGTCCGCCTCCCCTGCTGGGCATGTCTTCAGTACTTGAAAGTCAACCGGGGACACTTCTGGTGGCTGCCCAGCTCCACAGTACCTCTCCACCACCACACCCTCCCAGTCCTCTGGCACGTTCCCACACTCCCTCTGGCCCACACACTCTGCATGCAGGAATCGCATGTGTCATGCCTGAAGCCCCAACCCGCTCCACTAAATGGATGACCCCTAAGGTTCTGGCTCAGGGGCACTCTCCAAGAGAGAGAACATGGGGAGGAGAGGTTTTAGGCAGCGGGGATTGAGTTCAGTTTCAGACATCCAGAAGAGGGTGCCAGT
This sequence comes from Diceros bicornis minor, assembly GCF_020826845.1. Classification (NCBI taxonomy): domain Eukaryota; kingdom Metazoa; phylum Chordata; class Mammalia; order Perissodactyla; family Rhinocerotidae; genus Diceros; species Diceros bicornis. Next base: position 95,576,948 of record NC_080742.1, on the reverse strand, counting down.
CAGTAGTTAGGGAGACCAGACAAGCACCATACAATGGGGCCCCCGCCACTGCTCCCAAACTTCCTGGGACCCTGCGCTCTCCCATGCTCTGAAGCATCCTGCTAGACCAAAGCACAACGGTCCCTCCTTGTGTTAGTTTCCTGTTTCTGCTGTGACAAATTGCCACAAACTCCATGGCTTAAACCAACACACATTTACCTTACAGTTCCAGAGGTCAGAAGTCCAAAATATGGAGCTAAAATCAAGGTGTCAGCAGGGCTGCGTTCCTTCTGGAGATTCCAGAGGAGAACCCACTTCCTTACTTTTTCCAACTTGAAGAGACTGCCTGTATTCCTCGGCCCATGGCCACCTCCATCTTCAAAGGGAATCACTCCAACTGCTGCTTCTATCATCACATCTTTTTTTTTTTTCTGCTGAGGAAGATTGGCCCTGAGCTAACATCTGTGCGCATCTTCCTCTGTTTTGTATGTGGGATGCCGCCACAGCATGGCTTGATGAGTGGTGCATAGGTCTATGCCTAGGATCCAAACCTGCAAACCCCAGGCCCCCAAAGCGGAGCACATGAACTTAACCACTATGCCACCGGGCTGGTCTCTATCACAGCTTTTTTTTTTTACTTTGACCCCCTTGCCTCCCTCTCCTAAAGACTCTTGCAGTTATATTGGGACCATCGGACAATCCAGAATAACCTCTCCATCTGAAGATCCTAATTTAATCATATCTGCAGAGTCCCTTTTGCCGTGTAAGACAACATTTACAGGTTCTGGGGATTAGGATGTGGACGTCTTTGGGGAGCCATTATTCAACTTACCACACTTCCCAAATCTCAGGGCAGTTCTTATCACCTCTCTGAAGCCAGGCCAAATCCTCTGGGACACTTGTGTATGTCCTGGCACCAAAATAATTTGTGCCAAAATGAGAACATTGCGGTTCCTAGTTCTCAGCCATTCCTTCATCTCAGCCACCCTCTGTCGCTCATCAAAAGGTACCCATCCGCTGCCTGCCTCCTCTTGGCATCTTTCTCCACCTTCATCTTTTTACAACTTTGTTCTCTTATTCCTGATGCTTCCAAAGATGGCTCCCATCCTTTCTGACTCTTTCCATTGTTAAGCAGCAGTGCCACATCATTGTCATGTTCACAGGCAGATTGAAGACAAGATAAGCCAACTGTGCCTTATCTATTTCAACAGCATCAAGATCTTTGAAGATGGTGCTGGCTGCTTGTGACTATTATTCTTTTACATCTCCATCCTTGGGAAGACACCCTTCTCCTCTGAGGTTCCTGTCACCTTCTACCTCTCCTTTTCTCTGTCATTTATCATTCTTCCACATCGTTGAAGGCTTGCCAGAAGTCCTTCTGGGCCTCAAGTCTAACTCCCACCCCGCCCTGCCCCACTCCATCCTTCACACTGACCCAGAGTGACCTTTCTAACTGAGAAATCTGATCACTCACTCCTTGAAGTCCCCCAATGACTCCCAATCACCTGCTAAATCCAAACTTTAGCATGGCCTATCTGACCCCTCATGAGGTGGCTCCTTCCTTGTCCTCAGCTCCTGCAACTCCTCTTGCATCTCACTCTCTAGGTGAAGTGAACCACCTACCCTCCCTGAGCACTGTGCTGTTCCACATCTCTGCACGTGCTGTTCCTGCTGCATACAATGTCTTTGCTCCCCTTGCCCCTGGTCCACCTGGTCAACTCCTTACCCCTCAGGTCTTGGCTCAGCCAAGCCTTGCTCAGTCTCTGCAGGTGGAGCTGATGCCTCACGTTTCTCCATGGACCCTCGCTCAGACTCCATCTGTCATCTCATTAGACACTACCGTACTTTGTATATAATGTGTTCCTGGAAATGTGTGTAAAAGTGTGTGTATAAAAATGAGGCAATAGACTTACAAATCCTAAGGAAGTCTTTCTTTCCTGACAGCTGTAAACCAAGTTCCTGAGTTAGCATAATTGTCGAGTTTCTTTTAACCCTGAATGTTGTCCAATTTCTACATGATTATTTAAAAACATTAAAAGCACAATTTAGACATTAAATATATACACTTAAATAATTTCTGTTTTAAAAAGTTGGGGGTCAAGAAGTAATAAATGCAAATATTGTAGAGTGTATAAACTGAACACACTCCTGACATAAACATCTGGAAATTCCAGATGGGATATAATAAACATAATTTTAAATATAGAGCTAAGATAGGAAGGAATAAAAAAAAATCCTAGTGTGGCAGAAATAAAGACAAAACTGTACACCCATGTTGTAAGCCTGCGAGTAGCTGCTGCATCTACCTGGAGTGGGGTGAGGAGAAGGTATATAGGTCTCAGGCCCATGAAGGTAAGAAGTTGGAACTGACACCTCCAGACAAAGTCCCCTGAAGGCCTCATCTTCAGGAAACACATGATTCAGAAAAAATGCATCCCAGCACCAAAAGATGATGTGTTATTTGTGTCCTCTGGGAAGCAGATGCCGACACGTAGTTTGAAGTGCAAGAGGTTTATTGGGGAATGATGCCTGTGAAAGGTCAAAGGAGGCAGCAGGATGTTTCAGGCCAAGTCTCTGACCAGCACTCAGATCCAACATCCGTGAAAGGAAAGAGGAGAGGAAGCAGGTTTGGGCAGCAGGAACAGCATGAGGCAGCTCTGACAAAGTTTCAGTGAAGGGCTCTGGAGCAAATGTTGCCTGTTAGAGGAGTCCTGTGTTGGGCGGAAATGACCAGGCCCTAGGACCCCCCCCCCGGCTCTCTCACTGGCTGGGGCTGCCCAGGAAAAGCATGACCTCACTTGAAAGTGAAGGCATTTGCTGAAGGTGTTAGTAACGTGCTGTCAGTTAACTGCACTTGTGGCTGAGTGGCACGTTCTTGAATAGGGATCCGAGTGGCGTAACCCCACGGCTTCCACAGATGACAAAATGCTTGTCTCTCTCAGCCTGCACTCTGGGTGATGGCAGTGGACGGGCCAATATCTTCCTTGAGAATCCCAAACCACAGCTAGTGCCTCATGGAGGTTGGGATTCAAATTTACATTATCCACAGGGCTGATAAATTGATATAAGAATTGGCCCTAGGCCAACGAGAGCACTTGAGGTTTCTGGCTGAAGGAAACTCAAAAAAAACAGGAACTATCCCACGATCCAGACCACAAGCCTGCTCAATATAAGCTCACAATCACAAATTGCACAACCCACAAGGAAACAACACCATTCGTGAGAACACAACAAACAGCAGGATCAAAAATCCAAGAACGTGAATTCATGTGAAGATCATCTGAAATAGAACATAATGTGAGGGCCGGCCCCATAGCTTAGCAGTTAAGTGCGCACGCTCTGCTGCTGGCAGCCCGAGTTCGATCCCAGGCGCGGACCGACGCACTGCTTCTCTGGCCATGCTGAGGCCGCGTCCCATGTACAGCAACTAGAAGGATGTGCAGCTATGACATACAACTATCTACTGGGGCTTTGGGGGGGGGGAGAACATAATGTGAATAGTTTTATAAGGTATAAAACTAACAGAGGGCAAAAAGTGAAAGAAGAAACATGGGAAAAGCATGAAACTAAAATACTTGACGACAAAAACATGTAGGAAGACTGGAGCCTGATTTCAATGAAATCATCCTCTGGTCCTTGTGATTTCAAGAAGAGGGTAGAGGGGCCAGCCCGGTGGCACGAGCGGTTAAGTGCACGCGCTCCGCTGTGGCGGCCCGGGATTCGCAGGTTCGGATCCCAGGCATGCACTGACACACTGCTTGTCAAGCCATGCTGTGGCGGCGTCCCATATAAAGTGGAGGAAGATGGGCACGGATGTTAGCCCAGGGCCAGTCTTCCTTAGCAAAAAGAGGAGGATTGGCATCAGATGTTAGCTCAGGGCTGATCTTCCTCACAAAAAAAAAAAAAAAGAAAGAAAAAGAAAGTCTCACTCTAGCCTCAGTTTGCACCATATTTGAACTTCTATGTCAAACTCAATTCAGAGCTTGTGTCTTCTCCTCTCTGGGTCACACTAGATCTGGCTGGGGCACTAGCAGCTCCAGGCAGAAAGAGCACGTGGTCTGCTCTTCAACCCCTTCCTCCTTTCGCTCTCTGGTCTGCCCATGCTTCCCTCACCCAGACTCTAGCTTAGGCCTCACAGAGCCTCACTTTTGGCCAAAGCGCATGAGAGCTGAGAAAGTAGCTGAGGGAGGATGTGCTCATGTGTGTTGATGCAGAGCCTTCTTTCACCTTGGTTCCACCAGGGACTGTGGGCCTCTGCTGGATGGTGGTTTTCACGTAGGTGCTACATGAGGTTGTCTTGGGGTGGTGCTCCGCTTCCTCCTGAGCCCCTCTGACACTGAGACTCACTCCCAGAGGGATAACTAGAAATGTCGGCCCCTAACTCTTCCCACGGGGAGGCACCCATCATGTGGCCTGTGGCCATGTGGGCATGTGGGCAGCCTCAGAGTCCCCGTCCCGCCACCTCTAACCTCTGTGCTCCTTTACAAGAAGGCAAGGAAGCTACTGCCGGGGAGCATTATAAGACCCCAGTCTTATAATGAGGGGAGCCGGACAGGGTGGGAGGAGCCCCGCCTTTTCCCTATAGTGCTTTTAAGCCTTCAGAAATCTCTACATTAAAAATTGTCTGTTCCCATGCTCCACTATGCCCACAAACTTCAGGGGATACCTCTCAAGCGCCCTCCTCTTCTTCCCTTAGAAGAGAGGCTGAAAAGGGCAATGAGCCACATTCCAGGGCTCCACAAATGGAGACCGAGAACTCTCTCACATGGTGGAAAGGGGAGGAATGGCCAAGAACCTCCTTCTCTCCTCGTCCTCTTTTCATGTGGGGGGGGTGCTGCAGGGGAGACAGTGTCAGCTCTGAGGTGGGGCCTCCTAGTAAGCTCTCTAGGTAAGTGACTGTCCCAACTTCTCTTGGCCACACGAAGTTCAAATGTGGGACAGCTTATGCCATTTGTCCTCAGCTCTGGGCCTCAGCTTCGATTCCCAGACAAGGGCAAGATGACACTCGACATCCTGTCACGTCCTGTTTACAAGAGATATACCTAAAACTTAAGGTCACAGTACAGTTCAAAGTAAGGAATTGGGGGGGAAAAAGACATACCTGCAAATACTAACCAAAAGAAAATGGAATAGAATACTATTGGACAAAAAAGGCTTTAATGCAAAAAGCATTACTAGGATAGAAAGGTCACTATGAACGAAAACAAAAGTAAACAAATGGGACTACATCAAACTAAAAAGCTTCTGCACAGTGAAGGAAACCATCAACAAAACGAAAAGGCAACCTGCAGAATGGGAGAAGACATTTGCAAATTATACATCTGATAAGGGGTTAATATCCAAAATATATAAAAAACTCATACAAATCAATAGCAAAAAAACAAACAATCCAATTAAAAAATGGGCAGAGGACCTGAACAGACATTTTTCCAAAGACATACAGATGGCCAACAGACACATGAAAAGATGCTCAACATCACTGATCATCAAGGAAGTGCAAACCAAAACCACAATGAGATACCACCTCACGCCTGTCAGAATGTCTATTATCAAAAAGACAAGAAATAACAAGTGTCAGCCAGGATGTGGAGAAAAGGGAACCTGTGCACTGTTGGTGGGAATGTAAATTGGTGTAGCCACTATGGAAAACTGTATGGAGTTTCCTCAAAAAATTAAAAATAGAGCTACCATATGGCCCAGCAATTCCACTTCTAGGTATATATCTGAAGACTACAAAAACACCAATGTGAAAAGATGTATGCACACCTATGTTCATTGCAGCATTATTTACAACAGCCAAGATATGGAAAAAATCTAAGTGTTCACTGATGGATGAATGGATAAAGAAGATGTGGCATATACGTATAGAACAGAATACTACTCAGCATAAAAAAGAAGGAAATCTTGCCATTTGGGACAACACAGATCGACCTTGAGGATATTATGCTAAGTGAAATAAGTCAGATGCAGAAAGTCAAATACCTTATGATTTCACTCATATGTGGAACCTAAACGAAAAAACAAAATAAAACAAAAACAAACTCGTAGATGCAGAGAACAGATTAGTGGTTACCAGAGGGGAAGGGGTTGAGAGGGTGGGTGAAACGGGTGAAGGGGGTCCACTGTACAGTGACGGATGGTAACTACACATGTGGTGGTGGTCGCTTTGTAGTGTACACAAATATTGAATTATAATATTGTACACCTGAAACTTGTAGAATAAAAAAATTCACTATATTGTGAAAAAAGTAAGGTACAGCATGGCCTCAAAACATATAAAGCAAAAAATAACAGAATTATGAGGAAAAAATTGAAAAAATCACAATGGGAGATTTCTAAATACAGTCGCCTCCCTCATCCGCAGGTCCCACATCCACTGATTCAACCAACCGCAGGTGAAAGGCTATGTACAGACTTTTTTTCTTGTCATTATTCCCTACACAATACAGTAGAACAACTATTTACATAGCATTCACATTATATTAGGTATCATAAGTAATCTAGAGATGATTTAAAGTACACACGAGGAGGTGCATAGGTTATATGCAAATACTATGCCATTTTATATAAGGGACTTGAGCATCCTCCGATTTCGGTATCCAAGGGGGTCCTGGAAGCAGTCCCCCTTGGATACAGAGGGAGGGCAGTACCAGTCTCCCTCTCTCTGTAATTGATAAAATAAACAGACGAAAATAAGTATAAGAATACAAAAAATTTAAAAAGCATATTTAACTAATTTTATCCAAACAATCAGAGATTTTATGTTCTTTTCAAGTATACGTGGAGTATTTACAAAAATTGGCTGCAAAGCAAATTACAAATTCCAAATAACCAATTTTATTCAGAACACTTTTTATAATCACTAAGCAATAAAATTAGAAATAAATAATAAATGATATACAAAATGTTTTTTAAAGAGAATAACTAAGAAAAAAGCAAAACACTTTTTGCTCACATTTTAATGCTGCTTTACATATTTGTTTTTGGAACAATTCCTATTGTAAATAAGTTCATAACAAAAAAATTTCAGCTGATAACACAATATTTATTTAATATTAATGTGTCAAATATACAGCTGGTAATCTTGAGAGGAAAAATATACCAAAAGTATAAATAATTATACAAGCAAATTCATATTACACCTGTCAAATGGAAGATACACTTTATTTTTCCACTTGTTACATATTCTAGAAGACAAAGGAAAATAGATTCAAATCAGTTAACTATTCATGTGGTTGAAGTCTTTCATTTTATTTGGTAACAAGAAAACCTAAAATTATTAATACTGAGTTTCTCATCTTACATTCATCTGAAAAGACTGATCACAGTTATATTGATCTAGGTGCATAGTTAATCTAGGTGCTTCTTAGTGGGATATTAGCTGATTAGTTGACTTCTGGGCCCCATCCAAATTCCAGCTGGCTTATTTGCAGAAATTGGCAAGCTGATCCTAAAATTCATATGGAAGTTCAAGGGATCCCGAATAGCCACAACAATCTTGAAAAAGAAGAGCAAAGTTGATGGACTCACACTTCCTGATTTCAAAACTTACTACAAGGCTACAATAAGCAAAACAGCGTGGTACTAGTATAAGGATGGATGTATAGATCAATGGAATAGAATTAAAATAAACTCGCATATTTATAGTCAATTGATTTTTTGACAAGGGTGCCAAGACAATTCAATGGGGTAAAGAATAGTCTTTTTAACAAATGGGGCTGGGACAACTGGATATCCACATGCAAAGGAATGGTGTTGGACCTCTTATACAAAAATTAACTCAAAATGGGTCACAGAGCTAAATGTAATAAAACTACAAAACTCTTAGACGAAAAACGGGCATAAACCCATTGGATTAGGCAATAGTTTCTTAGATGTGATACCAAAAGCACAGGCAACAAAATTAAAAATAGGTAAACTGGATTTCCTCAAAATTAAAAATTTTTATGTTTCAAAAGACACTTTCTAGCAAGTGAAAATACAACCCACGGAATGGGAGAAAGTATTTGAGAATCATACGTCTGATGAAGACTATGTTTCTAGAATATATCAAGAACTCTTACACTCAATAATAAAAGACAACCCAATTTTAAAATGGGCAAAGCAAACAATAAAAAAATACCAACAACCTGATTTTAAAATGAGCAAAGGACTTGAACAGACATTTCTCCAAAGAAGATATACAAATGGCCGATAAGTACATGAAAAGATGCTCAATATCACTAATAATGAGAGAAATGCAAATCAAAACCACCATGAGATACCACCTGACACCCGTTAGGATGACTACTATCAAAAATACAGAAAACAACAAGTGCTGGTGAGAATGTGGAGAAATTGGAGCCCTTGTGCACTGATGGTGGGAATGTAAAATGGTGCAGACGCTGTGGAAAATATTTTGGAGGTTCCTCAAAAAATTAAAAATAAAACTACTGTATCATCCAGCAATTCCACTTCTGAGTATATACCCAAAAGAATTGAGAGCAGGGTCTCAAAGAGATAGTTGTACACTCATGTTCATAGCAGCATTATTCACAATAGCCAAAAGGTAGAAGCAACCCAAGCATCCCTCAATGGATGAATAGATAAACAAAATGTGATATATACATACAATGGAATATTATTCAGCTTTAAAAAGGAAGGATATTCTGACACATGCTATAACATAGATGAACCTCAAGAACATTATGCTAAGTGAAATAAGCCAGTCACAAAAAGACAAATACTGTACGATTCTACTTATATGAGGTACTTAGAATAGTCAAATTCATAGAGACAGAAAGGAGAATGGTGGGTGCCCAGGGTCTGGGCAAGGGGGAAATGGGGACTAGCTGTTTAACGGGTATGGAGTTTCAGTTTCACAAGATGAAAAGAGTTCTGGAAATAAGTTGCACAACAATGTGAATACACTTAATACTACTGAACTGTACACTTCAAAATGGTTAAGACGGTAAATTTTATGTTATGTGCATTTTACCACAATTAAAAATTTTTTAATGGGCAAAGTTTCTGAATAGACATTTTTCCAAAGACGACATACATATAACCAAAAGATGCTCAATATCATTGGCCACTAAGGAAACGTAAATCAAAACCACAATGAGATACCACTTCACACCCATAGAAATAAGAAAAGATAATAAAATAAGATAATAATAAGTGTTGGTGAGGATGTAGAGAAATTGGAACCCTCTCACACTGCTGATGGGAATGTAAAGTGGTGCAGCTGCTTCCGAAAACAGCTTAGCAGTTCCTCAAAATATTAAACATTTGGCCCAGCAATTCCACTCCCAGGTACACACCAAGAGAAATGAAAATATCCATCCACACAGAAATGTGTACACAAATGTTTACAGCAGCATTTTTCATAATAACCAAAGAGTGGAAACAATCCAAATGCCTATCAACTGATGAACTGATAAATAAAATGGGGTCTATATGTACAACGGAATATTATTCGGTAAAGACAAAGAATGACACTGATTCATGCTACGACATGGATGAACCTTAAAAACATTATGCCAAGTAAATGAAGCCAATAACAATTGACCACATATTCTATGATTCTATTTATTTGCAATATCCAGAATAGGCAAATCTACAGAGACAGAAAGTAGATTCGTCATGGGCCAGCCCCGTGGCTTAGCGGTTTAGTGCGCGCACTCCGCTGCTGGCGGCCTGGGTTCGGATCCCGGGCGCGCACCGACGCACCGCTTCTCTGGCCATGCTGAGGCCGAGTCCCACATACAGCAACTAGAAGGATGTGCAGCTACGACATACAACTATCTACTGGGGCTTTGGAGGAATAAATAAATAAATAAAATTAAAAAAAAAAAAAAAAAGGGAATTAGTCATTCCCTAGGGCTGAGTGTTGGGGGTTGGGGAAAATGGGGAATGGGATACAGGCTTTCTTTTTGGAGGGATGAAAATATTCTAAACTTAGGTCATGGTGATGGTCACACCACTCTGTGAACATACTAAAACCACTGAATTGTACACTTTAAACGGATGGATTTTATGCTATGTGGATTATATCTCAGTAAAGATGCAACTTATATTAAAAGCTCAAAAAATCAATTCTAGATTAAAGATCTAACTGTGAAAAAGCTAAGCTGTAAAGGTTTTAGAATAAAATGTAGAGGGATATCCTTAAGGCATTGGGGTAAGGAAGAAAACAAACAAAGAAGCCAGAAAAAGCAAAAACCCTAAAAAGAAAAGTACTAAATTTGATTACATTTCAATATAAATGTTTGTGCAACATTTAGGATGAAAAATGTTAAGAGACAGATTGGGAGATTTTTGCCATGTGCACAACCAATAATGTATTATGCATATATATATTATAACATTCAGAAACATAAAATGTATGCTAACAATAGCACAAAGGATAGTGGATAACCTGTTGTAAGGTTAACGCGCCATAGTGAAGTGGCATAATTCACGTGAAGTAGGCTGTTAAAAATTAAAGATGTATATTGTAAAACTTAAGGCAACCATTAAAAATGAAGTATAACTAATAAATGAATAGTCAAAAATAGAATTACTAAAAAAAATCTGGAAGCAGGCAAAAAAAAAGGCAGGGGGAAAGTATCAATGAATGCCTGGAACACATAGAAAACTACTAGCAAGATGGTAGATTTAAATGCAATCATATCAAAATTACAATTAAGTGTTTGGTGATAGGAGTAGTATCCAGAACATGTTTTTTAAAAACGTCTATAAACCAATAAGAAAAAGACTTCACAACAGAAACATTGGCAAAGGATATGAAGAGGAAATTCACAGAGGAAGAAACCAAATGTCTAGTAAATATGAAAAGATGTTCAACTTCTGTAGTAATCAGGGAAATACAAATATCAATACAAAGTAAAATAATGAACTACCATTTCACACCCATCGTTCTGGCAAAGGTTCTAAGTCCATTATCAGTGGGTGTTGGGGAAGATGTGAAAACAGGACCCCATGCACCGCTGGTGGGAGTGTCGCTGGGCACCATCTCTCTGGGGAGTGATTTGGCCAACCTAGGGAAGACAAAGGCGCCCCTGTCACCCAGTATTCTGTGTCTCCACGTCTCTCTGAGAGCAACTCTCATATGGTGCACAATGAAACATGTGTGTACATGTTCCTGGCAGCAGGTTTGTTTTCATTCCCCTCAGGGGAATGGAAAGTACAGTGGAGTTTATTTATTCAATGAAATACTATATAGTGGTTAAAATGAATGAACCAGATATGCTTGTTTAAACACGACTATATCTCAAAAACATAATGAGGCATGAAAAAAAAAGCAAGTTACAACAGGATATGGACTGAATTACATCACTCACATAAAAATTTTAAATACCAAAACCAGTGGTATGCACTGTTACTGATACATGGCAGGAAATGCAACAAAACATCGGCAGAACTCTAACCTCCAGGAAGAGAAGAAGGATTTGGCCTTATCTCTATCCATAACTTTCCATTTTTAAAGAGAGATCTGAGCTGACAGCATACTGAGTCCTGCTCCTGTGGCCTTCGAAGGCAGCTCCACATCTGAACTCCCTGGGTCCCATTAGGTGAACAAATATATTCTACTCTTTTTCACCGTTAAGTTAATTCCAGTTGTTTGTCATCACTTGTAACCAGGAGGTCTGCCTATACTTTTTTTTTCATTCCATCTCCAGTTCTTGCCACCTAGTAGGTATTCCATAAATACGTGTGTGTAAGTGAACCTGTCCAGGAAAGGGAGTCACTAACTGCAAGCTCGACCATCCTTTGGGGATCTCTCTCATGGTTAGAAAGAGCGTCCATACAAGGGACCGAAACCGCACCGTAGGGTAAAGTCACGTCCCACTCGGCCTCAGTTTCCTCCCAAATGACGGGCCTGGCCCCTTCCAGCCCTAGCACTCTATGAATCTCGGAATTCTGTCCTTTCAGGTCGAAAACAACACTCGGGCATTTCACAAAAGCACCCAGCCCCCTTGCTACCCTTGGAACCACAGCCCGTTCCCCTGGAACCCGGACTGCACAGAGCTGGTCACATGAACTCCGGGCTGTCTTTGGTGTAACGGGTTTCTCAGATCCCTTTGTGAGCGCAGGTTTTGAAAGGGAACGACCCGGGTTCTGGGTTTGAGAGGAGCAGGGGGATCCGGCGGGAGCAAGGCTGTCGGAGCCAATCAAGCCGCCTCCAGACCCCTCCACGTCGCCGTGGCTGCGCGCTCTTATTTCTCCGCTGCTCTCTCGCCTCTCGGTCCCGCCCTAGGGTGCCCGGGGAGGCGAGGACCCCAGGTGAGAGGCCAGGGGGGCCCGAAGGGTGGGAGGCCCGGGCGGTTCGGCCCGGGCTGCACGACGGGCTGGCCCGGGGCTCAGGGCGTGTCCGCCGCCGCCTGGCTGCTCGCTCGACACTGTTCGCTCCTACCGGCTGTAGATGGAGCTGTCTGGGTTCCTGCAGCCTCCGACGAGCCTCGGAGTGTTTCTCTTTAAACGGCCTGAGAGGGACATGCCTCCCAGGATGCAGTTTGTATCAACATGGCAGCTGCTGTGCAGCTCCCCTGCTGAAGAGGCGCCGGGACGGCAGCGCAGCTCGCAGCCGGGGCCGGGGCCGGAGCCGGGGGCGCAGCCGCGGCCGCAGAGGGGCCGCGCGCGGGCCGGGGGCCGGTGCTGAGGGCCGGGGCCCAGCTCGCGGCCGGGGCGCAGCCCGCCGGGCCGCCCGCACCGCCGCGCGCCCCGCTCCGACGCCGCCGCCGGGCTCGGCCGCTCCGTCCCCGCCCGCCCCGCGCGCCCCGAGCAGGCCGGGCCCGACGGCCGCGCGAGCCCGGGCGGGGAAGGCAGGGCCGGGCGGGCGCTGCCTGCGGAGAGGCCGGGGGCCGGCCTGCGCGGGGCCGCGCGGCGGCGGCGGCGACTCCGGACAGCGCGGGGCCATGGCCGAGGCGGCCCCGGCTCCGGTGAGGGCGGCCGGCGCACGCACGGACGCGCGGACTCGGGGCCCGGGGGACGGCCTGCGCGGCCCCGGCTCGGCGGCCCGGCCTGGGGTCTCGGTAAGGGACAGAAACGCTGCGACGTTGGGGGCGGGGGGGTTGGAGGGTTCGCGCGCCCCTGAGCGGGGAGGGGGGCTGCGCGGTGGGAGCCGGGCCGAGGAGCCGGCCGCCGTCCGGGCGAGGCTGCGGGGACGCCCGGGCCTGGCAGGCACGCGGGCCGGTGGTGGGCGCCCGGGCGGCGCGCCTCGCTCCTGCGGAGCCGCCGCTGCGTCCGTCGGGGTTGCCGCCGCATGTTTTCCGCAGAGCCTGGCCCCGCCGAGCCTCCCGCGGCCGGAGCGCGGCGCTGACGCGGCTCTCCCCATTTCGCAGAGCGGAGACACTGAGGCACAGACACCTGGCGGCGACTCGCCCTGCCCGCCCCAAGGTCACGTAGCGAGTGATCCGGGGCTGCGGGCCTGGACGGGGAGGGGGCGGCGCTGGCGGCGGCCTCACCCGAGTGAGGGGCCCGGCCCCGCGCGCGGTGGACGCGGCCCGTCGGGGGGAGGTGACGGCCGGGTGGGAGGCCAGGCAGCGCCCAGCCGAGTGCCTTGGCCGTGGGGAGCAGGTGACCCCCCCGGGCTCGGGCGCCTCGGCCTCCAGCCTCTGCGTCTGGAGGGCTCCTGGCCAGACTTTGGGTGTCCAGACGGATGGGGTCTGGGGAGCGAGGTCCTAAGGGTTTGGGGGCTGCTGTTCCTCGTCAGCGGGCCATTCTTAAAAATGAGCCTTAACATCTCCCCGCAGACCTGCTCTTTGAGATGCAGTAGCCGTGCTGGGGAGGAGGGTTGCTGCCCAGGAGGCCGTGCATCTGAGCCTCAGTTTCCTGTTGTGTACAGGAAGGGGTCGGGATAGATGGCTTTCTAAAGAGCCTCCCGGTTCTTAAAAAATGGTTTTAAAAAACTCTTGGAAAAACAAAATAAAATGAAGATTTAAAAATGCCTACCTCTGGGCTTAGGTCTGCAGGGCCCTGTATGATTCTGGGTGAACCACACTGGGTCACACAGGGAAGTGGCACAGCGTTCTTTATGAGTCATGTAGGTATGGTTATGTATTTTCCTGCTAATGTGGCATGAACCCTGGAGACCTCATCCACTTAGGATACATGGGGTAGGAAGGGCACATTAAATCTTGTGAAATATGGTTCAGAAGAATTTTAGCCACCCCCCCCACCCCCCGGGTAGTTTGAGAATGCAAGCTTATTAATGTTAGGTATTGTATTTACAACTCCATACCTCTCTTTGGCCATTTCTTTCTGTTTTGGGTAAAATCAAGCCATTATGAAATTATAGCAAGGGGCTTTTATTTTGAGGCGGGGGAGGGGACATGCTCTTCTGGCCCCTCATCCATCTACAGCCCTCCAAATCCGGAAGTGGAGAGAGACAGTCTAATAATAGCAAAGAAATGGTATTTTCCTTTGAGCTCTGATTAGACTAGTTGGTAAAGATGTCTTGCTCTACTGTCTTTATTTACTGTACTGGAGCTTTCTTTTTCATTGTTTCAGTTAAACCCTTGTATTACTCAGGGAGACTAACTTGGCCCCGGGGGAGATTTTCCCTTCTTCCTACTAGCTGTAGGCAAACACCCTAATCCCCCTGTGAGGACGGGGCCATAACTTGCCTATTGTGTTGCATTATGCCAGTCACTTTCCCTGTGTCAGGCTGCTGTCCCAGAGGGCCATCCAGTCTTGCCCTCACCTTTGAAGAGTGAAGAGTTGAGAGGTGGCTTAGCTGTTGATGAGCCCTTCAGGTTTAGGGGTCTGTGAACCCTGTGAAAATGTTTGCAGAATTTTGTGTATGTGCCCCTGTGTATTTTTTGAGGGGGAGGATCCATAACTTTCATTAGGCTTTCAAAGGGGGCCCTGACCCCAGCTTTAAATGGAAATGTCTCTGTGGGCCAGGCTCTCCACCTCCCCCATGATAGGACCTCCCACAGGTCTTTGTTTAATCCCCAAGCTTCTGAATTTTAGAGGTAAAAAGGATTCAGAGCACTGACCAGCTGCCTCAGTTGGCAGATGAGGCCCGGAGGTGACCCACAGTGTGGGCGGAGAGCCCGGGCTCTAGAACCAGACCGCTGTGCGACCTTGGGCAACTTACTGAGCCTCTCCAAGCCTCAGCGTCTGCATGTGCTAAGTGTGGATAATAATTCTAGTAGTCCTTGTTTCCTGGGGTTTTGTGAGGATTAAATGAGACCACCCTTTAAAAAGCTTAACACAGTTCATGGCACATAATAGATGCCGAATAATTGTTAGCTGTTACCCAGCTAACTAGCTCTCCCGCCTGGTTAGCTGCAGAGCCATTGAATCATGCATCCTCAGAAACCTTTTGCCCGAACAAGGTCTTAAGTCTTCAGTCCTTGCCTTAAAAGCATGATAACAGTTTCAGTTAAGCCACCCATAAGTGAATGAATGAATGAGTAAAAGAAAAAAAGCAATAGAAGATAAAAATAGGTTTAGATGAGTCTTTGATAAATGAAAGAACTTCATTATTTACCCTAATAAATTTTTTTGGTATTTCAACAGTTTATGCTCTTCATTCATTCAGGAGAGTTTTATTGAGCACATACTGTATATCAGACTGGACACCAAGGATATGCTAATTTTCAAAGGAAGAAAATGGGACTTTGAATTACTTTAAAGATCACTTGTATATGACACATTGTAATTGGCCAGTCAGCAGATTCCTTGAAGGAAGATGATGAGGAAATGGACACACGTTGTTATAGGAGATTCTATTCAGTTCCAATAAAGATATTGATTGTCAGGATAGGTAAATACAGAGCTGGTCATTCAGAAGACCTTGGGTTCACCTCCCTGATGACACAAAGTTTCTCTCCATGTGGACGGCGCAGGGTGGGGAACAGGAGAAAGTAAGTAACTGAAATCCCAAAAGGAATCAGTCTTTATTTTGGTTCTAGTCCCCGCCAGTCTTGCCACAAGTCACAAAACTGGCTAACTTCAGCTCTGCTTCCAGCCCTTCCAGGCCTCCTCTTCTCCTCGTTCACCACCTCACGAACCTTAGGGAGGAACCCAGACCGCCAGAGTACACCTGCCACGGTAGACCATCTGCCTGGGGACCTAGGCTCCCGTAGGAGTGGCTGAATTGCCATGTCTGCGCCCACCTCAGGGTCTCTCTTCTCTCTCTGCTTAAAGCAGAAGCCAGCCCAGAAGCCCATCCAGCCTCTCCACTAGGGATTGGGTCCATGTAAGAGGTCTCACAGTCAAACTATACTATATTAACTCTTGGAGAAATTTTATTGATAAGTCAACAATTCAGCTTTTATCAAAGAGTCTGGGGAACTTAAGGTAATTGTGTGTCCTCACTATTGGACAAAGTGAGGCAAAGAACGTGGCACCACGAGCACCTGACAGTACAGGCAGCAGCAGTGGGGCCGGATGTCAAGTTCACCTTCGAGGTAAGTCAGTGGATGGCACCGGCCCCACCAGTCATCACCTCCCTCCTGCTGGGAGTCTCGAGATAGTGACAGTGCCTCGCATTGACAAGATTCTGCTCTGTCGTTTTTCAGAGTTTTATTTAATGCTCAAAACTCAAACAACTCAGAGAGGTAGCAAGTGTATCAGATACTCTTATCCTCATTTTGTGGATGAGGACGCTGAGAACAGAGAGGTCAAATAACCGGGTCAGAGTGACACAGGCAGCAGTCAGTGTAGACAGGCCTGAAAGCCAAGTGTTCTAATTCGAGGCCAGTACCCTTTCTCCTCTGCCACGCTCCTGATAATATGATACCTGTGAGATGTAGTTGTGAAAAAGGAGATGGGGCTATAAAAAGCAGAAGGTGGTGTAACCATCTTTCGTTTGTTGTTAGTAATGGTTTTATAATTGATGTCTAAATCAGTGCTGGGGTCTCAAGAAGAGATTCATGTCTATGGACTTATTGCTACCAAACCTGAGGCCGTTTTCATGGGAGTGCTTATCTTTGGGATTTATTTTGCAGCTGGAGACTGTGGCCCTCAATCCTGTCCTTCCTTTCTTTCCTTGAACACAGGTCCAGCAGCTGGACATGGAGACCCAACGCTCATCACCTCTGTCATTCCCCAACATTCTGCAAGAAGAAAGCCCACGTCAGGCTCCTGCTGGACTCCCCCGAGAAACTCTGTTCCAATCCCACGTTCTTCCCCCCAAGGAAACTCCTTCTTTGTCTCCCGCCATTCCCCGGCAAGGCTCCCTACCCCAGGCTCCCAAGCAAGAGACTTCTGGCCGGATGCCGCATGTTCTCCAGAAGGGACCCTCACTCCTGTATCCTGCCGCTTCTGAGCAAGAGACTCATCTCCAGGGCCCCCTGACTTCCCAAGAAGAGACCCAGTATCCACCCCCAGCTGCTGCTGAACCAGAAATCTCACTTCTTTCCCACTCCACCCACCATCAAGAAGCCCCACTCCACTCCCCTGAAGTTCCTGAGAAAGACCCCCTGACTCTTTCCCTCACAGATCCCGAGACCGACATGGACCCCCTGCTCCAGAGCCCAGTTTCCCAAAAAGACACCCCCTTCCAGATCTCTTCTGCAGCCCAGAAGGACACACCACTCCCGACGGCAGAGATCACCCGCTTGGCCGTGTGGGCTGCTGTCCAAGCGGTGGAGAGGAAACTGGAGGCCCAGGCCATGCGGCTCCTGACCCTCGAGGGCAGGACGGGGACAAATGAGAAAAAGATAGCCGACTGCGAGAAGACGGCTGTGGAGTTTGCAAACCATCTGGAGAGCAAATGGGTTGTGCTGGGGACCCTGCTGCAGGAGTACGGGCTGCTGCAGAGGCGGCTGGAGAACATGGAGAACCTGCTGAAAAACAGAAATTTCTGGATCTTGCGGCTGCCCCCCGGCAGCAATGGAGAAGTTCCCAAGGTAAACCTATCCCAACTGGGGCTTCCTAAGGAGTGATCTGAATTGGAATGTGTTTTAGGAATTTAATATAAAAGAAGGGGGAAGCGACGGTTGAGAAGGAAAAAAAAATAATGAAACCTAGTTGCCGACATTGCTTCACTAAGAACAGGATACACCAAAATCCAGTGATTTCTCTGTTGATAAAAGCATAGGTTAACAGATGGGAGAAACATCCTGGTGATCAAGAATTGTCAGTTGAGAAGGGCATTCAGTCCGTGATGCAGTGAGGATAAGAAGGCCGAGTGATGGAGCTGGGTCGAGGCTTCACAGTCAGTCACTGTTGAGCGTTGGTTAGTGGTCCACCATCGGAGCGGAGGGAGAACTCGGTGAAATGTTATGGGGCTCTGTCCTGCTCACCGTTTTCATTGGTTGACTTATAAATCATGTTAATGCCAGAGAAAATGTGATTTCAAGAGGTATCCTAAAAAACTAGAGAACAGTTAGGTTTTAATTCTGCACGAACTTGAATGTGGACTGGATTTCTTTCTATTCTTTTGTGCTGCTGCCCCTTTTCATAGCCTTATGTAGGGGAAAAATGTTGGACTATATTCTCTAGGCCAGCACTTCTCCAATTTTATTGTGTACATGAATCACCTGGGAATCTTACCAAATGCAAAATCTGATTTAATGGGTCTAGAGTGAGGCCTGAGAGTCTGCATTTCTAGCAAGTTCCCTGGTGGTGCCATTGCTGCTGGTCTGCACACCATGCTTTACAGTAGCTAGGATTATCCTGTTAGGAAAAGGACCAGACGAGACAAGGCCCCTACTCTCTGTGGCCAGGACAGTGGCTGAAGCCTGCTTTCTAGAGAGGTCCTTGGTGAAAACCCACAGCTGTGCCTTTGGATCTTTCCCACTCTGGTCCTAGAAAGAGGTGTTAGAGCCAGGGCCAGGGGGTTGAGCCATTCGCTGCCCTGGGATTCAGCAGCCGAAGGCCTGTGACTGCCTTCCAGTTGGTCTGAGCTGAGCTTGTGTGGTTTCAGGTCCCTGTCACGTTCGATGATGTCGCCGTCCATTTCTCGGAGCAGGAGTGGGGAAACTTGTCCGAGTGGCAGAAGGAGCTCTACAAGAACGTGATGAGGGGCAACTACGAGTCTCTGGTTTCCATGGGTAAGGAGAAGCTTCACTCGCCGGGGGCTTCCTTGACTTCAGCTTGAGGTTCATTTGGACCCTTTGGGAGTTCTGAACTCCGGTACTACCAATAACTGAAAACAAGGACAAGTGAATTTTAGAGAGCACAACGAATTAGAACATATGCCGTCACGTACCCACGTACGTCAGTGCAGCACAGATCAGGACACCACTCTGGAGGAACTGCGGGGGCAGGCGGAGCAGACAGGCTTAGACGGCAGTGGTCTCTCACCTTTATGTTACCTTCCCCATGGCCCTATATATATATCCTAGAATTAGCTGGTCCAGCAAACTATTACTAAGCAGAGTGTGAGGTGCTTTATGAGAATCGCATAATTTAATCTGCGTGCCACTCCTGGGAGGGAGCTAAGACGGGTGTCAGCGCCCCTGTTTTACCATTCAGGTGACTGAACAGTGTCGTTGAGGGAGGGCTTCCGTCCCCCAGGTTCTCATCCCTATTGTGCAGAGAGGAGGCTGTGACTCAGGGAGGTGAAATGCTCGTCCTAGGTGCCCACCAGGAACTCACAGTTGCACTGAGATCTCTCTTACCCCAAAGTCTGTGGACTCTTGTTTTCATTAATAAGAGTATTTAACGATGAAAACCTGGGAAAATATACTTTAGTTTTCTATGTATCCTTTTCTCTGATATGAAGAACTCTTTGGGCACACAAAAAAGTTAGAAAAGCATTAAATATGCTGTTGCATAGAACTTTGATTCTTGCTAGAATTGTTAATTTTATACACACATACTTTCCCAGTAGGATAACTTTTCTTTTTAATTTGTTTTTTTCTCTATTATTTTTTATTTATTTATTTTTTTGCTGGGAAAGATTCGCCCTGAGCTAACATCTGTTGCCAATCTTCCTCTCTCTCTTCCTTTTTTCTGCTCAAAGCCCCAGTACATAGTTGTATAATCTGGCTGTAGGTCCTTCTAGTTCTTCTATGTGAGCTGCTGCCACAACATGGCTACTGACAGAGGAGTGGTGTGGTTCCACGCCCGGGAACCAAACCTGGGCCACTGAAGCAGAGCATGCCGAACTTTAACCAGTAGGCCATCAGGGCTGGCTCTCTATTCTTTTTTAAGTATATACATACTTGTGAAAATTCAGCAATTTAGATTTGTATAATAAAGAGCAATCCCCACCCTTCCACCAGTACCACTCCCCAGAGATAACCACCCTGAACCCTTTGGCCTGTATTGCCTCTCATCTTTTTTTGTGCATGTGCAAACATACGCATGATGCGTGCACTCGTGCACATAGGTTTGTGGTGTGCACAAATAGGATTGTTCACTTATTTTCTCTAACGGTAGGCCATAGACAACCTTCCACGTCAGCACGTGTTGGCCTGCTCACAAAGACAGTGCAGTTCCATCTGAACCGCTGGGCATCTGACCTTTCTGCTGTTGATGAGCAGCAGCTTGATTCTGTCTTCCCACTGTTACAGAGTGTTGCGATAAACATCTCTGTGTGTTTGTGCACTTACGTGAGTATTTCAGTAGGACAGATTCCAAGAGTTGGGTTTGCCGAGTAACGAGGGTGCACATTTACAGCATCGTGGCCACCGCTCCGGCGCCCTCCAGAAGGCCGAGCCCATGCCTGTTTATGCAACAGTGGATGATGGTGCCATTTCTCCACACCCTGGCTCCAACCGATGTTCTTCTGTTTTAAATATTTGTCTTTTCTGATGGGTGAAAAATGACACCTCATTATTTTATTATGTATTTCTTTGATGATTTGTGAATTTGTGCATCTTTTCCTGTGTTTACTGGCCATTTGCATTTCTTCTAAGAATTACCTATTCATATCTGTTTTTTTTATTTTTTACTAATTATAGAGGCTCTTTATATATAATTGTGGATATTAACCCTTTGCCTTATATCTGACAAGTATGTGTCTATGTGTGTATAATAATATTTCCTCCTAGTTTTGTTAGCTTTTAATTTTATTTCCAAAGAACTTTAAACATTTTTTAATGTAAGGAAATCTATCAGTATTTTGTTTTATGGCTTCTAGATTTTATCAGGATTAGTTTTTTACTCTATAAAATTTCAAGTATCTTGTGCCTTTGTCATGAAAAACCTGATCAGGCATTGGCCACTTGTGAGCGGTAAAAGCCACAGGTGACAGAAAGGCTAGTTTCCGTTGGAGGGCAGGTGGCACCCAACTGCTGATCCCCCATGGAAGGACGTGGTACGAGGTTCATGCACACACATGTATGCATATGCACACACACACAGTGGGCCCCAAGGAAAGGGCTGGAAACTTGGCCCATTTCTTTTCCAACATTGCTGGCCGCGGGTAGGGCAGCTGCTCCTGGTGTCACACTCACACAGGTGACATCTTTGCAGCATCCAGTGTGACCTCACTACATAGTATATCCTCTTTCCTTCCTTCTGCCCAGACTATGCAATTTCCAAACCAGACCTCATGTCACAGATGGAGCGCGGGGAGAGGCCGGCCATGCAGGAGCAGGAGGACTCTGAGGAGGGTGAGACGCCCACGGATCCTAGTGCTGGTGAGTGGCTGCCAGGCCCAGAGCTCTGCCTTCTAGATCTTTCAGCACTCAGGAGTGCCAGCATGGGGCGTTACAATCCAGAGTAGACCCTGGGGGGAGCTGTTGGCAAGCTGTGTGCAGGAAGGAGGCCTGCAGGTGCTGGGACCTGCTTGGGGCCTCTGTGAGGGCCAGTGGCCCAATGGGCTGATAAATAGGAATGCCATTGGGTTCATTGTCTCGGGGTTTTTGACATGACAGCGTGTCGCCTCGCTCTTTGCAGGAAACAAAACGAGCTGAAAGGAAGGCAGTCACTTGTCAGGGCGCTAGTGCCTGTGCATCCT
Source organism: Diceros bicornis minor (assembly GCF_020826845.1). Classification (NCBI taxonomy): domain Eukaryota; kingdom Metazoa; phylum Chordata; class Mammalia; order Perissodactyla; family Rhinocerotidae; genus Diceros; species Diceros bicornis. The sequence goes on along the minus strand of NC_080742.1, from coordinate 95,555,119 downwards.
GGAGCTCCCAGAGAAGAGCCATGTCCCTGGTCCTGCAGCCGGTCAGTGGAAGGATAGGGACAGATGGACTTTACCCGAAATGTCCTACAATATGCAGGAGAGTGTCTAGATGAGGTGGTTAGATGGAGGTGGCAGAGAGGTCCAGCGGGACTGCCATGTGGCTCAAGTGCAGACTCTAGCGTCAGGCCACCTGCATTTGAATCCCGGCCTCTCTCCTTACTAGCGGTGTGATTTTAGTTACTTAGCCTTTTTGGAGGCCTAGTTTTCTTATCTATAAAATGGGACTGGCACTAATATCTAGGGCCTGGCGTGGTGACTGGCCTGTAGCAGTGGCCCAGTAAATACCAGCTGTTGTCATTCCACGTAGAGTGTTGTCCCTTCTAGTGGCCGTATTGGTAGCCTGCGCACTTGCACTGCAGGTGCTCTCGTATGTAGCTTGTTTTCGGAGCCCCTGCTTTGGAATCGCCTTTGGACTTGTATCACGTACCTTGAAGGTCTTCAGTGGAGGCAAATCCTTGTCCTGTGTAGCCAGACATCATTGATGACCATGTCTTTTGAAAAAGGAGGATAATCTAGCAGGAGAACTCATTGGGGCCAACAACCAGGTCTTGTTATGGAGTAATGTCACCGATTCTGGGACCTATAAACCTCTCCAAGGAGGAGGTCCAGAAGCATATTGAGTAGTGTCAGCCCCGGACTAAGAGTGAAGGTAACTTACGGAAGAGACAGAACCTTGTGGAAAAATAAGTGCTGGCTTGTTTCAGAGAAATCCAGTATCATTAATTTGTAGAGATTTGCCTAGAGATTTAAATCAAGGGGAGAAGTTGATCCTGAATTCGTTATGGCAGACAAAAAAGATGGACTTAAAAGTAGATGAGAGTGGCGGCTTGGGGACAAAGTATGGCATGTGGCTCAGTCATCTTTTGTTTGGAGGAAAATAAGTCTGTATCTGAAAGGTTTGAGTGGCCACATCCAAAAACAAGGGTCAAGTGGGAATAGAGAGATTTGGAGTAGAAGGAATAAGAAAGAAGGCTTGGGAGGCAAAGAATGAGAAGATGAGCGAGGCGATTTGTGGTAAAAATCCTGAAATCCATTGTGATGGCCCCGTGGAGTCTTGTGGTCCAGGGGCTGCTCTTTTAGCATCTTCTTAGAAGGGCTGGGATGAGAGCAGTGGTCCCCTTTGTCTGTTGACTTTTTCACACCCTCATCACAGATGGGCCTCCCAGAGTGGGGCCAGAATCGAAAGCAAAAAACCCCAACCCACTCTGCCCGGGGCTGGGTTTGTTCTGGCAAACGCATTTCCGTGGCCTGAGCTTCTATGGGAAGTGACAGCTTCACAGAGGCTGCCTTGTATGGCTGGAATGTGCCATTTGTGCCACTAACCATCTCCAGCCACTTGGAGCCTGGACTGGAGGGAGGACAGGAGAGGACATGGGAACCACTGTGCCACGGAGCTGGCCTTCAACCCGCACCTCTGCAGGAGACCAAAGGCCCTGGCCTCTGGATAGCAGGGTTGTCTTGTGAAGCTGCAGTTATTAGAGCCCCGAACACACCAGTGGTAACCTGTCTGTTCATGTGTCTTCTTCCTTAGAAGGGTGACCACAAAACCAGCTGTAGGCCAGACCCAGTGATGTGATACCAAGGGGGAAAAGTCTAGAAAATTGAGAATGTTCATAGTTCCAGATACACCAAACATGACAGTTTTATGAACTGGCTAAGTAAACTCATTCAATAAACTATTATTTATGGTTTGGATCCCTAAGAGCAAGGAGATTCAAAGATGACTCACATATTGACCCTGCTTTCAAAATACTCAGAGCAGGGGCTCCCATTCGTGGCCCTGTGAGGGTGATAGGAGGCCTGGAGAAGCCAGGTACCATTTTCACCGAACTGATTAGCAGAGAGTAAAACAAACAAACAAACCAGAAGGCATGGCTGAAATCCAAGTTCTTATACATTGTACGTAGTTTCAGTCTTTTTGTAAAGCCATTTGATATTTTCTAGTCTTAAAATATGTTTTAAATATTTAAAATGTTCATATACTTAATAATTTCCTGAGAGTCTCTAACATGGAAAAGAATCCAAAATATGTATTAAGACGTACAGATATTACATTCCATTATGATAGATTGTTATACAGCCACTAAAATCATATTTATGAAGAGTTTTTATAGCATAAGTTTCATTCGTATGTTTATTATTTAGTTCATCAAGTATTTTTTGTACCAGGTACTGTGTGAAGAGACTGATGTTAACAACCACAGCCCCACATGTATAAAATAGAGTCACTGACTGTGATATAGCACTGTGAGGACAAGCGTCGAGGGGTACAAGCCAGACAGCTATTGAAATCAGGAGGTCAGAAAAGGCTTCTCTGAGCAAGTGGGATTTTAGTGGAAACCTAAAGAATAAGTAGGAGTTCTATTTGCTCCAAGGAGAACTCGCTGTGGGGAGGAAAGACTGGAAGCAAGGAGACGCTGGGGGCTCTTTTTGTAGTCTGGGTAGGAGACCTTGGCATAGCCCAGGGAGAGAAGTGGATGTTTGTAAGACATTTTTTGTCAGTAGACTAGAAAGGACTTCGTGATTGGTGGATGCTGAATTTGAGGGAGAGGGAGGTGCCAAGGATAACTCCCTGATCTGCTACTTGAATAAGAGGGTAGATGGGGGACAGCAGGAGGTTCGGATCTGGAGAAATGACAAGAACACATTAGGTTTGAGATCCCGTGAGACATAAAGGAGAAAGTGTTAAGAAAGCAGCAGAATGAAGGAATCTGGAGTTCGAAAAAGAGGTCTGAGCCACAGACAGACATGTGGGCATTGGTAGCGTAGACTGGATTAGCTTCCCAGTCTGTGGAAGGAGAGGCGGAGAGAGGACGGGCCGTGCCCTTGGGAGCCCTGACTTTTAGAGCAGATTTGGAGATCTGGAATATATTGGTCTGGGTGGGGCCCAGGCGTTAGTATTTTTTAAATACCTTCCAAGGTGATTCTCATGTGCAACCAGGGTTGAAAACCACTGTTGTGGGGATTTGGAAAAAGAAGGAGGAACCAGAGGAATCAAAGGAAACAGGAGTGGCCAGAAAGGTAGCAAGAAATTAGGATAGCACATTGTTGGGTATTTCAAGAGAAGAGTGTTTCCCGAAGGAGGGAGTGTGGTCAGCAGTGTTGAATTCTGCAGTGTGGTTTAGTAAGACGGAGACTGACAAGTGTCCATTGGATTTGCAAATTGGCAACATCAGTGACCTTAGCAAGAGACATGTTGGTGGCGTGGTGGGAGCGGAAACCAAGTAGAGTGGGTTGAGGAGTGAAGGGAGGTGAGGAAGGGGAGACAGCACCTCTCATCAGTTGTTTGACCTTAGCTGTGAGTGGGGAGTGGAAAGAGGGGGCAGGAACTTGGGGGGGCAGATCTTGTTTGCTGAAGATGGGGAGTGCTAAAGCCTATTTGAAATGTTGATGGGAATGATCCAGTTGATAGGAGAAGTTAACGATGTAGAAGTGGAAAATGCAAATACAATATGAAGTCAATGATGTAAACAAAAGACAGAAAAAAATGGACGGAAACATACCAAAATCATATTTGTCTATGCTTTGTAGAATTTTCTGAAGTAAGCCTATATTATTTCTTATTCAGTAAAAATAATTTTTTTAAGAAAACAATGCATGAGGAAAGACTTCGAGTTAAAGTCGGCAGATTGAACATGTGTTTACTGCTACCTCCCAAAATCCTTCTAAAACAAGAGTGAAGGGACTTTTAAAGAAAATGGACAAGGAGACAACAGCAACAAAATTTTGGAAGCCTGAAAGCAAATGGCTAGGTGATTACTGATTTAGAAAGCTGAATCCAGAATTGGTATTGGGGGAAGCTGAGAAGAAACCCAGTTTGCACTCCATCCCCAGCCCTGCTCGACTCGAGTTAGCAGCACCAGGGCCTCCAGGCATCTTTGGAAATGGGGTAGAGGTGAGGCTGAACTGACTGGTGGAACATCGTTTAAAGAGGCATTTAAACACTCCCACTTTCCTCCCCTCCATTCCCTCCCCATTCCTACAGCTGCCATCTGCCTCTCCCAACCCCGGTAGACGACCAAGACTTATTCTCCGGAGAGGGTGAACAAGAAGATCTCTGGACGTGGGCTCCAGGCACAATTGAGGGTGGGGTACCATGTTGAAAACAAGGGAATATGGAAGCTTAACATACAAATGTTGAGATTTCCAGCCTTCTTCCCTAGCCTGGCTCCCAAAATGATGCTGACATCCAGGATAAACCCTCAGGCAGGATATTGGAAGAGTTTAACTGGACACTTTTGGGACTAGCCCAAGAGATTTCTCAGTGAAATGACCTAGCCAAATCATCCTACTGGGAAACCCATTGTTAGCAAGTACTACCTGAATGCACTGAACTTTCAATTGTCTTTTGAGTGTTCCACTTTTAAATATAAATGGACAACCCAGAACCAAGACATTTAGGAAAAACCTCTAATATACAGAGACCAAAGGAAAAAACAGAAAAAATAAATTTCAGGGAAACAGAGACCATCCATGCAGAGAGGAAAAAAAGTATGTTTAAGTGTATATGTATGTATGTATGTGGGTATATATATATCTAAGGATTAGATAAAAGAAGTGAATGCATCCATGACACAAAAGTATAATGCTTATTAAAAAAAAAAAAGAATAGAATGGAACTCTTGAAAACTAAAAATATAGTAATACAAATTAAAGACTCAGTAGCAGTGTTAGAGGATAAAGTTGAGCACATAGCCCAGAAAATAAAGCAAAAAGACAAAAAAGAAAATAGGGAAAGAATAAGAAAGGTAAAGAATGGAAGTTCAATGTCCATGTAATAGGAATATCAGAGAAAAAGAATAGCAAAAAGAGGAAGGAGGGCATTAGCGACGAAATCATTCAAGAAACACTCCCAGCATTGAAGACATGGTTTTCCAGCTTGAAAGAGCCCATCAACTGCCCAGAGCAGTGGATGAAAATGGACCCAGGCCTTAGATACTACAGCTAGAAATTTCAGAGCTGCTGAAGACCAAGGAGATCTACAGGCTTCCAGAGAGAAAAAGTGGGTTCATAGAAAGGAACAAGAATTAGAAAGGCTGTGAACTTTCCAACAATATTGGAAGCTACAAGACAGTAGAACAATGGCTTTAACATTCTTTAAATTTTGAAATTGGAAAATATTTTCCAGCCATTCTAAAATATGGTATCTAGCCAGACTGTTCTAATTAAATATGAGAGTGAAATGGAGACATTTTGAGATATCCAGGTCACGCAGGCACCATTTCTCTAGCTGGGGGAGGTGCTTTGCCAAAATGAGGAAATAAACCCAGAAAGAGGTGTTAGGAGCTCCAACACAAGACAGGTGAAGGGAATCCTCGGGTGGGGATCCCAAGAAGACAGCTGTGCACTGGAGGCAACCAGTCCAGACTGGAGCACGTCAGAAGGTTCCAGAAAATTTTTCTTCAAGTAGATGAAATTGAGAAATACCCGGTACGTTTGAAAGTTTTGAGAGGAGAGTTACGGGTGGGGGGGGGTGGGGGGGGGGGGTTTACAGCTGAGCTGATGATAATTAATGGCAAGCTAAGCCAAAGAAAAATTATTAGCTCCAGGGGAAGCAAAAAGGTTTATAGGCATAGAAAAGTGCTTATAGTATACTACATGGTTCAATTTTAAATAACATTTACATAATCTAATAATGGAACCACGCAATATTGATCCAACCAGAATTACAAACTAAACTGGAAGCATCAGGGATTTGGAAGAGATGTGGATGGATGGGGAAGAGACGGTCCACCTCCAGCTCTTGAAGTCAAGAGAAAATGCTTAAAATTGAAAACTCAAGGAGTAGCAATATAAGTATGTTACTCAGAGCTTTGAAGGTAAAGGACAAAATAATCAGCTAGAAGAATTGAAAGTGATTGCCTCTGGGGAGCAGGAAGTTAGAGGTTGTGGAGGAGAGCTTTTTAAAAGCTATTCAACTCTCTGGCCTATGCATGTATAACTTTAAAAAATGTGAAAAATTAATACACCAAAATTTTAAAAAATCTAACAGAAAGTACAGCCATGGGAAGGTTGGAAAGCCAGTGTCAACCATCATTTCTTTTTTGAGCTGGTAGAGAAAGTTCATGTGGCAACACTGGTTTTTACTTTCCAATAAAACTCTAAAGTTTCTTTAACATAATTCAAAAAGAAAAAGATACAGAGTGCAAGTCCCACATGATTCTCTCTCGAGTCAACAGTTTATTCCATCCAATTTATGTGCATGTAGTTCCACATACACACACACACACACACCACATATATATGGCCTTAATTATATAAGTAATCCATAAATATATTCTCATCATGAAAAAAATCAAACAGTATAGAATTACGTTGTTTAGCAACTTGCTTTTTTCAATAATATATCCTTGATGTCTTTACATGTCAGAACATATAAATCTGTCTTGTTCTTTTTCATAGCTGTCTATAGTATGCTGTGTATTGATTTCATAATTTATTTAAATAATCCCCCATCAGTGTACATTTAGAGTGCTCACAAGTTTCAGTGCTTCATTAAAGATCCTTTGTAAGTGAATCTTTGTGCACTTGTCTGAAACTTATTAAGAAGTAGATTTTCCGGGTCAAAGGATGTACCTGTTTAAAATTTTAATAGATGTTAGCAAATGCCCTTCAAAACAATCGTGCCAATTTATAGCCATTTATCTATGCATGAGACTACCTGTTTCCCACACTCATGCCACTAGTAGGTATTATTTGTCTTTTTATTATTTGTGCCAAAGTGATGAGTAGAAAAAGACAATATTTTTTTTATTGATGTTTTAATAGTTTATAACATTCTGAAATTTTGGGTTGTACATTTTTGTTTGTCCATCACCATATATATGTCTCCATTCACCCCTTGTGCCCACCCCCTACCCCCATTGCCCCTGGTAACCACAAGAGTTTTCTCTGTCCATGTGTTGGTTTATATTCGACATATGAGTGAGATCATACAGTGTTTGTCTTTCTCTTTCTGGCTTATTTCACTTAACATAATGCCCTCCAGGCCCATCCATGTTGTTGCAAATGGGACGATTTTGTCTTTTTTTATGGCTGAGTAGTATTCCATTGTATATATATACCACATCTTCTTGATCCAATCATCAGTCGAGGGACACTTGCTTTCACTTCTTGGCTATAGTGAATAATGCTGCAATGAACATAGGGGTGCATAAGCCTCTTTGGATTGTTGATTTCAGGTTCATTGGATAGATTCCCAGTAGTGGGATAGCTGGATCATAGGGTATTTCTATTTTTAATTCTTTGAGGAATCTCCATACCGTTTTCCATAGAGGCTGTACCAGTTTGCATTCCCACCAGCTGTGTATGAGGGTTCCTGTTTCTCCACATCCTCTCCAACATTTGTTGTTTTTTGTCTTGGTGATTATAGCCATTCTAACGGGCGTGAGGTGATATCTTAGTGTTGTTTTGATTTGCATTTCCCTGATGATTAGTGATGTTGAACATCTTTTCATGTGCCTATTGGCCATCTGTATATCTTCTTTGGAGAAGTGTCTGTTCATTTCCTCTGCCCATTTTTTGATCGGGTTGTTTGTTTTTTTTTGTTGTTCAGTTGTGTGAGTTCTTTATATATTATGGAGATTAACCCCTTGTCAGATACATGTTTTGCAAATACTTTCTCCCAGCTGGTGGGTTGTCTGTTCATCTTGATTCTGGTTTCGTTTGTCTTGTAGAAGCTCTTTAATTTGATAGAGTCCCACTTGCTTATTTTTTCTTTAGTTTCCCTAGTCTGGGTAGGCATGTCATCTGAAAAGATTCCTTTATGACCAATGTCAAATAGTGTGTTGCCTATATTTTCTTCCATGAGTTTTATAGTTTCAGGTCTCACCTTCAGGTCTTCGATCCATTTTGAGTTTATTTTTGTGAATGGTGATAGCAGATGGTCTACTTTCATTCTTTTGCATGTGGCTGTCCAGTTTTCCCAACACCGTTTATTGAAGAGACTTTCCTTTCTTCATTGTACGTTCTTAGCTCCTTTGTCGAAAATTAGCTGTCCGTATATGTGTGGTTTTATTTCTGGGCTTTCAAATCTGTTCCATTGATCTGTGTGTCTGTTTTTGTACCAGTACCATGCTGTTTTGATTACTATTGCTTTGTAGTATGTTTTGAAGTCGGGGATTGTGATGCCTCCAGCTTTGTTCTTTTTTCTTAGGATTGCTTTAGCTATTCGGGGTCTTTTGTTGCCCCATATGAATTTTAGTATTCTTTTTTCTATTTCTGTGAAGAATGTCATTGGGATTCTGATTGGGATTGCATTGAATCTGTAGATTGCTTTAGGTAATATAGACGTTTTAACTGTGTTTATTCTTCCAATCCATGTGCATGGAATGTCTTTCTATTTCTTTCAATAATGTCTTGTAGTTTTCACTGTATAGGTCGAAAAGACAATATTTTGATTTTTTCATTCAACTTTCTGTAAGAGTGATGTTGAGTATATTTTCATACCTTTATGGTCACTAGTATGTCTTATATTGTGAATTATCTTTTGCCCATTGTTCTTTTGGATTAGTCATCTTTTTATTATTGATTTGTAAAAGCTTTTTAAACATTAAGGATATTAGCTCTTGTGTGTCATATATATGCGAATGTTTCCTAGTTTATGGTTTACCTTTGTATATAGTGTTTGTGTGTGTGTGTGGTGTAGCCGTTTTAAATTTTTGTGTGTTCATTTATCAACTTGAAGTTTCTATGTATCAGGTTTACCAATAATTTTCTTTTTTTTTTTTGTGAGGAGGACTAGCACTGAGCTAACATCCAATGCCAATCTTCCCCTTTTTTCTTGGGGAAGATTGGCCCTGGGCTAACATCCATGCCCATCCTCCTCTACTTTATATGGGATGCCGCCACAGCATGGCTTAGCAAGCAGTGCATCGGGCGTCGGTGCGCGCCCGGGATCCGAACCTACGAACCCCGGGCCGCCGCAGCAGAGCTCGCACACTTAACCAGCAGCACCACCGGGCCGGCCCCACCAATAATTTTCTTTATGGTATCTGGGTTTCATATCAAGTACAGAAATACTTAGTTGGCCCATTTTATTCAGTAAACACTATGATCATAGGCTTTGGGCCTGTGAGGTTTTCAAAAACCTATAAAAATTTTTGAAACCTGGAAAAAAATAGTTTTTGCTCCAGAAAACAAAACAAAATTGCAAAATGTAAATAATTAAATGTTTAACTGTCTACAAATATAACATTACAGTTACGCATATATATGCACCACATATATGACATGGTCCCATAAGATTAGAACCATATAGCCTAGGTGTGTAGTAGCATTTCTCAGAATGCGTCCCCATCGTTAAGCAATGCATGGCTGTATATCAGCTTCATACTTACTAAATTTAGTGTTCACAAACATTTAAAACCAACTTTTATAGGACAGGTATTTACCATCTCACAAGAGTTCTTATGAAGAAATGTGATTACAGAGATTAAAAACCAATCATAAATTAAATTTATTGCCAAATAATGTCAAGGTAAAGCTACAGAAATTTTCAAAAAAGTTTACAGCAAAAAATTATAGTTGATATGGGTCAGGCACATTTAATTAAAGTTTGTATGACTGACCAGGTAGCATCCAGAAGGATTATCTAAGTCCCAGAGGTCTAGGAATAGCCTGTACCTTAGGTCAAAGTTCTAAAAAAAAAAAAAGATAAAAAGCTGTGCTTTTTTCTAATACTAGTATGATTTCATTATTTATGTCTATATTTTTTTTTTTTTTTTTTTTTTTTTTTTTTTGTGAGGAGATCAGCCCTGAGCTAACATCCGCCAATCCTCCTCTTTTTTTGCTGAGGAAGACGGCCCTGGGCTAACATCTGTGCCCATCTTCCTCCACTTTATATGGGACGCCGCCACAGCATGGCTTACCAAGCAGTGCGTCGGTGCGCCCCCGGGATCCGAACCAGCGAACCCCGGGCCGCCGCAGCGGAGCGCGCGCACTTAACCGCTTGTGCCACCGGGCCGGCCCCTTATGTCTATATTTTTGATTCATCAGTAATTTATTTTGATGTGAGATATGTGAAGATAGCTTTTTCTTTTCTTCTAGGCAGGAAGCCAGTTGTCTCCACTCCATTTATGTAAAACTTTTTCCCACTGGTTTGAAATCTGCCTTTGGTCATAAACTATATTCCCTCAGTGTATATGTCTTTGATTAATTTTTTAAATGGGAGAACAAATTACTGCTTATAAATGCAGCATGGTGTCAATACTCTCTCAGAAGTTGTTTGGGGTGGGAAACCTTATTGGTGGAAAACAACTGGCTTCCCTACTGTAACAGATGGGGAGAGGGGGCATGAAAATGTGTAAATACTGCACGTTTCGAGGGAGAAAGAATTAAATGTCATAGAGAGGAGAAGAAAAGTGCTTGGGGTTCAGAGAGGAGCCCAGTTGCATTCAGCTGGGACCACCATGAGAGGTTTGGTGGGGTGGGGCCTTGAAGTCTGGGCAGGTGTTGGAAGGCAGTGGTCGTCAAGCTGGGGTACCATGCCCTTGAGGGTACAAGGAGACTTTCCAAGAGGGACACATATAGATGGCTTTGAGGGTTCAATTCCCAGGTCCCTCGTCCATCTGTTCTCCTTCAGAAAACTCATCAGTGAGCACACAACACACACAATAGTCACCCTGGTCCTCATCTCCTACGTCTCCCACTAACAGGCAGCTCCCGCCCTTCCCTGCCATCATGGAGTCCTCCTCTGAAGTATAAAAGCCTTTGGTCACAGACAGAGACAATCCAGAAGGTTAAGGTATATGACCAGAAGTGCATCGCTCTGGGGCCGGGATGGTGAATTCTTTTGCAAGTTAGATCGTTTGCAATGCTTTGCTTTCAACAAAATTGAAAGAGAACCTAATTAAGTTGTCAGCTAATAGGTCATTAAAAACAATTTTTGATGATACGTTAACCATGTGCTCCTGTAGCATTCTAATTCAGAGGAAGTTCAGAGAATCGACCGATGATTCCATAACACAGTTCCTGCCAGCCCATCTACAGCTGAGATATTACAGCTCATATCTATGTAAATGAGCCTTCCCAGTGCTTGTATTTATAAAAATGAAAAATAGGGATAGATTGGATTCTGAACTCTGTCTCATTCAAGCAATAAAAAATATTCATTCTCGGATAAGTGAACTAATTGGGAAAAAAATCCCTATCCATCAAGTTTTTTGTTTTCTATCTTGAATAATTGTTTATCATTCTACAGTAATAATAACTAAGGATAACTTAAGCCAGGAAAAAAATTAACACTTAGAGCCCTGTGGTTATTAGAAATGAAAGCAAAATTAATCCTTCTAATTTACATACACATTTTTGTGGCAGAGTGGTAGATGAGGTGATCAGTAAAAGCCTTCTAAGCATAAAAATATGTTCTATTAGGAGAAAATTCTGTGGGCAAAGTGGGAATGGAAATAGAAGTTCAAGGTGAAAAGGAATGATGTAAAAATTTCAACTATCAAAGAAGAAATTGTTGGTGTATTTTTTAAGTGAATAATGGTGGGTTTAAAATTGCTAGGGTTCTTAGATTCCATTGGTGACATTAAAAGGTGATGGAAGGGTTTATTTTAAAATATCAATATTTATAATACTCCAGAAATTACATCTTTTGCAGTTATTGAAGCATTTTATATGTTTATTCAAAAAGGTGCAAAGGGGTACATAGTTTTAAAAATTATTTTAGGGAGGAGGCAAGTAAAATATTTTAAGGAGTCTGAAGTCAGGGAAGATGTTTTTCTGATGCTGGGATCCTGGTCATGTTTGTGGATCTACTGCAGAGACAAGGATTGAAGGTAGAGGAGAAAAGAGGCACAAGTGATGGAGCAGAGTTCCAGGAGAAATGTGGGCAGGGTGAAGGAAGCAAGGAAGGGTTGGGGAGAGAGAACAGAGGAGAACACTGCCTTTTCTGAGACTGGAGAGAAAGGCGGGGTCAAGATGGTGACCTTGAGCTAGAGCAGGGGGAAGTCCAGGATGTAAGTGTGGATGACTTTTCCCTTTTTTTAAGATAGAGACTAGGACAAAGACATCTTTAGAGAGTAGTGAGAAGACATCTTTGGAGACTCAGTTCTGAGGGCCAGTAGCCACCGTCTGCATGTAAGGCTGTGGGGGATGCAGCCTGGGAACATTGGAGCTGCATTATATTCTGTTTACTCCCAAATGGGTTAGGTTGGCTCATCAGAGAGGGATTAAAGGACAGCCGAGCATCAGCTGTAGGTCACGTGGCATCAGTTGCTGGCATCATTGGTTGGTCTGCGTTCTCAGCCATGTGGTCCACTTTAGCTTGGGAATGACGAGTGCACATGGCAGAAGAACAAAGAGGAGGCTTCATGAGGGCAGGGACTGTTGGCTTTGTTCACTGGTTTCCTGGTTTCTTCTCTTTTTTCCACACCACTTACCACCTTCTACCATGCCATAGAATTTATTAATTGTTGATTGCCTTATGTAAGATGTATGAGGGCAGGGAGCTCTATATATACACTGATGTATCCCAAGCCATTTAGAGCACTGCATGGCACATGGTTCGTGCTCAATAAATATCTGTTGAATAAACGTTCAATGAATGAATGAATATGTTTATGCATTATTCATTTATAATTTCCTTAATTAACAGTGATTTTCCACCTGTATGAGGGTTTATGCTGGCACAACTCTACCATATGGAAGAAAATAAGTTGAACCCCTACCTCACACCATACACAGAATAAAAATAAATTTCAGGTGGAGTAAAGACCTAAATGTAAATAATAAAACAATAAAAACCTTGGAGTAAAATCCAGGAGACCAGATGAACCATCTAGGACCAGAGGAGACCCTCTTAACTAAGACAGAAAACCCAGAAGCCATAAAAAGAAAGAGGGACACATTTGATAATATGAAAACTTGGAGAAAGTTGTGTGGTAAAAGTTAACACAAGTCAACAGATAAGTAATAGATTTGGGGGAAATATTTGAAATGCCAATAAGAGAAAATGGGTTATTTTTAATACAGGAATCAAAGGACTCTTACCAGTTGACAACAACAGAACACATTTCACAAAGAATCAGCTCTAAAAGGCCAATAAAGGAGGGGCCGGCCCAGTGGCGTAGCGGTTAAGTTCACATGTTCTGCTCCGGCAGCCCAGAGTTCGCAGGTTTGGATCCCGGGCACGGACCTACACACTGCTTATCAAGCCATGCTGTGGCAGGTGTCCCACATATAAAGTAGAGGAAGATGGGCACGGATGTTAGCCCAGGGCCAGGGCCAATCCTCCTCCGCAAAAAGAGGAGGATTGGCAACAGATGTTAGCTCAGGGCTGATCTTCCTCACAAAAAAAAAAAGTCCAATAAACGAAAGAAATGATATTCAGATTACCCTGGTCAGGGAAGTAGAATTAAAGCATCAGTAAGTTATCACTTTACATCCATCTGACTGAGGAAAATTAGAAAGAGCAATGGTGTCTGTTGCTGGCAGACATGTAGGGAAAAGGTGCAGGAGTAGAACTATGAACTGTCACATCCTTGTTGAAAAGCAGTCTGATGACATCTATCAGAATTAAAAATGCAGACACCTTTTGACTCTGTGGCCCCACTGCTGGGACTCTCATGGAAATAAAACCACTATTTTGTAGTGAGAGATGTAAATAAACAAATGTTTATTGCGCTATTGTTCACCATGGCAAAAGACTGGGAACATAAAGTGCACGTTCTTCAATAGGGAATGTTGAACACACTACAGTAGGGTCCTCACGATGGAGTGTGTGCAGCTTTTAAAAAGAAGGCATTAGCCCCACAGAAATTGGTTTGAAGGGATCACT